>NC_142009.1:330074611-330420111 GCF_049901735.1 Notechis scutatus | reverse complement strand
TTACACAACTAATCAACAAAAAGCAATATATAGGTAGTCCTCGACTTATGACCATTCATTTAGCGATTGTTTGGGATTTGGGCTTGGAAGATCTGGTTAGAATCTTGTGAAGCAAAGTTACAGCAGCACTCTAATTTCCAAAAAGCTAACTTATAAGTTCTCATACTTACACCCATCTCAGTATCCCCATAGTCATAGTCAAAATTTAGGTGCTTGGCAACCAAACACATATTTATGACAATTGCAGCATCCTGGAATCACGTGATCACTATTTATGACTTTCCCAACCTGCTCCTGACAAGCAAATTCAATGGAGGAAGCCACATTTGTTTAACAATTGCACAATTCACTTAACAACTGCAGTGATTTGCTTAACAACCATGGTTTAAAAAGAAAGGTAAAATTGGGCATGACAGACTTAACGGCCACCTTGCTTACAGTACCAATGGATGAACTAGTCTGAAATTTTGGTCATTCAGTCAAAAATCATCTAATTCAAAGGAGCAACATTTGTTTGAAAAAAAGTGACTGCAATTATTGTTTCAGCTGTTTCATCAGTATTTCCAGTCAGCCCCAGCACCTGGTTTTTTTTGTGTTTTTTCCCCAGAAAACCCAGGTTTCTCAAGTCTTTCTGAAGACCCCACAGGGTCAGTTTTCTTTGGAAATGGTTGGGTTTCCTCTCACCTGGCCGATCAGATTTGGGCTTGGAAGATCTGGTTAGAATCTTGTGAAGCAAAGGTTGTTATGCCAGTAAAAGGATTTCTGCAGTGGATGTTGATGGGATTAGGTGACTCATTAATGCTGCTAGAGAGTGCCTGTGACTTACTTTACTATCACATGAGGGTTGTTCAGCCTGCCTCTGACCCAGAACCTCCAAGGATTTCTTAAATGTTCTCTGATTGAGAAGGGCCTTTTGACATCAGTAGAAAGGAATTAAATCGGCAATCTCCCTTCTATATTCTAAAGAAACCGAATATGAGAAATGCTTTGCAGTAGACCTGGGCATTATACAGCCTTTGGGCCACATACAGCCCCTTGGCTGTCCCCTATTTGACCTGCGTGAAGTTAATTGGGAATTAGAAATCAAATGTAAAATAAGCGTCGTGCAATCTTGGTGGGAAAAGTAACTCTTTTAAGTCAACCTCTCATCTTAATGTGTCAGGGCAGTCTCAGCAACCATCCCAGAACGAGCCAAAATATCTGCCAGATGCAATACATTAAAACCATAAAGCAAAACTTTCAGAAAACTGAACAGACAAGACGTGTAGAAAAGCAGAGCAAGCTTGTTCTGGTGAAATGCTGGGAGCTGTCCAGTCGGATAAGGAATAGCCTGCTGAGTGAAGATCGCTGGTGGGATCTAATGGGATCAGAGTTAGCGATGATTGGATGAGGACAAAGGTCGTGGAGTAATGGTAAGACAGTTCAATAAAGGTATCCAAACTGTGTGTATCCTCAGGAAAAAGAAAAAAGGCCAACAACAGGGGTAATAAACAGTAAAAGAGATGCCAATATCATAGTGTCATTCATTAACCAGTGGGGAAGCCACATCTGGAAAATTATGTGCTGTTTTGATTGCCGCACCTCAGAATAGATATACATGGAATCCTTGACTTACGACAGTACTGGAGCCTGCCCATCAGAGTTGTAAGTCGAGAGGGTCGCAAAATGGGTTAACCGTGTAACCCACTCGATTGTATGACTTTTTATGCGGCCGTATGCTGTGGGCCAGTTTTGCCAAAGCCTGGAAGTAGATGCTGGTTCTCTGCAAAGGCGCTTTCAAAAAATGTGATCATATGACTGGGGAAAGGACTGGCTGTCAGAATTTCAGAACCAGGTCATAAGTACAGGCAGTCCTTGACTTACGACCACAATTTGTGAGCCCAACATTTCTGTTGTTAAATGAGACATTGTTAAGTGAGTCTTTCCCCAGTTTATGACCTTTCTGGCCGCAGTTGTTAAGTGAATCACTGCAGTTGTTAAGTTGGTACCGTGGTTGTTAAGTGAATCTGATTTTGCTTGTCAGAAGGTCGCAAAAGGGGATCAAGTGACCCCAGGATGCTGGAACTGTCATAAGTAGGAATCAGTTGCCAAGCACCTGAATTTTGATACGTGACCATGGGGATGCTACAAAGGTTGTAAGTGTGAGAGAAAAATGGTCATAAGTCCCTTTTTTCAGTGGCAATGGTCACTAACTGAACTGTTGTAAATCGAAGACTACTTGTACTTCCCGGGAGGTTAGTCATGATCTCAACCAATCGCTGAGTGGCCTATCATAAATCATGGGTCACTTGTAATGGAAATAGAGAAGGCTCAGTGGATGGCAGCTAAGACTATAAATGGACCAGAGCAGCTTTTCTATGAGGAAAGGCTGCAATAGTTGTGGGGGTAGTCCTCAGCTTACAACCGTTCATTTAGTGACCACTCTTAAAGTTACAACGGCACTGAAAGAAGTGACTTATGACCATTTTTCACACTTAAGGCCGTTGCAGCATCCCCATGGTCACATGATCAAAATTGGGATGCTTGGCAACTGATTCATATTTGTGACGGTTGCAGGTTCCCAGGGTCATGTGATTCCCTTCTGTGACCTTCTGACAAGCAAGGTCAACGGAGAACACTTAACAATCAGGTTACTAAATTAACAGCTGCAGTGATTCATTCAACAAATGTGGCAAGAAAGGTCGTAAAATGGGACAAAACTCACCACAAATGTCTCGCTTAGCAACAGAAATTTTGGTTTGAATTGTGGTCGTACGTCGAGGACTACCTGTATTCTTATATCACCACGTTTATCATAGCCTGGACTTCACCCAAAACGTCTTCATTTTTGCCATCTATACCAGTGATGGTGAACTTGCTTGTCAAATATACTGAAAATGCCTAACCTGACTTTGTTGGCACGTCACACACAGACACACCCTGAACAAAAGATAATTCTTTACAAACTAATTTTTAAAAATACAGTCCAATTGTGTGTGTGATTCTCTAGGATGTGCCGCACGACACTTGCCTTCAGGCAGCGTTCTCTATCTGCTGACAGGCCCCCATGGCCTACCTGAGGCAGCTCCGTCCTGTGGGAGGCCTTTGTTTTTGAAGTGACTTTGGAGAATGCTCTAATGTGGCGTCTGCAGCCTCTGAAAACTGTGCAAAAGCGCACCCCATTCTTGTGTGATTTTCGAAGAGTCTGGAGGCCACATAAGAGCTTGACTTCCAGAGGCTGTGCAATAACCCACTCCATTCTCATGCAGCCTCTGAAAATTGAACACAATGGGCATGCCTTCAAGAGTTGTTGTTTTGGGGTATTGGTGAAAACTGGCATGTCACCCAAAGTGCTGTGGAATGCCACCTTTGACATGTGTCATAGGTTCTGTCATGCCCCTGTAGGAATTCCAAGGCCGAGCAGCTGACAGGGAGTGGGAGTGTGGTTCCGTTGGCTGTGTAAGAAACTAGAGAAGGGCAAAGTCTGGCTGGGCAGAGCAAGGGAGAAGTAGAGCAAGGCAGAGGGAATTCAGAGGAAGACCCAGGCCCACCCCCTCTTCATCCTAGGGCACGCAGGGAGGAACGGAGAAGGGAGCAACGTGAGTTGTGTGGCTTACGGGGAACGAAAGGGCCCTGATTCCCTTCATTAGCTGCAGCTGGGAACACTGTTTAAAAAGGGGAGTTACACACAGCCAACTGTTGAGAGCAAATGGTGAATTATCTGGTATTGTCAAGGCTTATCTGGGTTCCTGGCATCTTCCCAATTGTGTGTGTTTTGCTGGCCTTTCAAGTCTGCAATTCCTTCTCCTGCCCTGTCAAGTTAATTACTGCACTGTGGTTTGGGTGGATTTTCATTTACAGTTTGTATGCACTTTGTTTTCGGACTGAATTTCCTCCACTAGACTGTTCTTGAGAGAGTTTGTTCTCCAGCTGAAGGTAACCTGGACATTGAGAGCCAAATTGGAGGTACTAAAGGGACTCTTCTTACTTATGTGACTCTGTTGCCTTTGTGCCAGGCCCTGGGTCACCACAGGTTCTCCACCAAAGGGGCCCCACCTTTTTTGAAGAAGGGGGTGGAAAAAAAAAATGGGGAAAAAGGAGGGGGGGGGGGGGGGGGCCCCCCCCCCCCCCCCCCCCCCCCCCCCCCCCCCCCCCCCCCCCCCCCCCCCCCCCCCCCCCCCCCCCCCCCCTCATTGCCAAATCCCCCCCCCCCCCAGAAAGCGGCGGGGGGGCGGAGGGGGGGGGCCCCCCCCCCCCCCCCGCGCGCCCCCCCCCCCCCCCCCCCCTCTATCACCACTCTACATCCTTTGTTCCTTTCAGAGAGCTACACTCCAAGGAGGATTTTCTCATGAAACTTACCTCAGAGCCCAAGAAGGTTTCTAAATAATGTTGCGAGTCATTATAACTCAGGAAAAACATTTTAGATTCTAAGGAGCCAGTATTTCAATGTTTAAAATAACAGTGCATAACATTAAGCTTCAGTAGCGATGGTCCCCAACTTACGATCACAATTGAACCCAAATTTTCTGTTACTAAGCGAGACAGTTAAGTCAACTTTGCCCCATTTTGCATCCTTTCTTACCACAATTGTTAAGTGAATCACTGCAGTTGTTAAGTTAGTAACATAGTTGTTAAGTGAACCCCAGCTTCCCCATTGACTTCGCTTGTCAGAAGGTCACAAAAAGGGATCACATGATCCCGGGACCCTGCAACCGTCATAAATATGAGCCAGTTGCCAAATGTCTGGATTTTCTTTGTGTGTGACCATGGGGATGGCTGCAGTGGTTGTAAGTGTGGAAAACAGCCTTAAGTCACTTTTTTCAATGCCGTTGTAACTTTGAATGGTCACTAAGTGAACTGTTGTAAATCAAAGATTACCTGTATTCAGAAACTTAATGTTGTGCATTCTTATTTTAAAGATTGAAATACTGTCAGATAATAGTATTTGGAGCCTTTGCTTATGCTACTTATGCCTGTTTCTTGGTAACGCTTTTTCTAAGGAATTGGTTTTTCTGCATACCTTATTCTTCCAACGCACTCTCACTTCATTTAAACTTTTCGTCTTAACCTCAGCCTGGATTTGTGATCACAACACAATGGCGCAGAGAAAATGTTGTTTACAGAACAGATCGTTCCAAAACTATATGATGATGCTGTTTGTGCCCTTAGCAGTCCAAGCTCTATAGGAAGAACAGTCATTGGTCCTTATTGCCATCTCTCTTCTGCATGTTTCATTGTGAGTAGAGCAAATTAGACATGGTATGCAGAGAAAAACCAATCTTCATATGCTCAGTTGAACCTGTTCTGGGACAGATCTTATTTTTCCTCTCTTTTTTTCCTTTGATGAATGCCCTTGTCAAGGTTTCAAGTAATAGACTCATGGCAAGCAAAACTCCGAGGCAGGTAGATTTATAGCTTTATTGGAGATAAAGGCACAGATCTGGTGAAAACTGACTTTGAAAGTTCCTGTGGTTTTTACCTAATCGAAAGTAAGTTTTCCACTTTCCCCAAACAATCCGTCACGTGGTCCAATCGCGGCTCTGTCTGGTTGTCTGGTGACATCACTTCTCCTTCCTCTGACCAGGTGTGAGAATGTCCTTGGTTCCCAAGAGAAAGTATTTTATTTTGGCTACAAAGTCCCAAGTATCTCAAATCCTCCCGCCCCACCCTCATCTCTCAGCTCTAGTGTGACAACACTGAAGCAGTCAAAGTAGCTTCGGTCAGGTCAGCCCTATTACTGCTTTCTTAAACCTGGCTTATTGGCATTGTAATTACTCTCTACAAGTAATGTGTCTGTGTGTTTTGTAGGAGCTGTATTTATTTGATCTCCCTTTTCTATCCCCTTCCACTGAAAGTTCTCCCAAGTACAGGTAGTCCTCGACTTACGACCCCACTTGAACTCAACATTTATGTTAAGCGAGTTTGGTTCCATTTTACGATTTTCCTTGCGATGGTTGTCACTGCTGTTCTTAAGTTAGTAACACGGTTGTTAAGTGAATCTGGCTTCCCCATTGACTTTGTTTGTCAGAAGGTTGCAAAAGGGGACCTCAGGGCCCCAGGACACTGCAATGGTCATAAATATGAGTCAATTGCCAACCGTGGGGTTGCTGCAATGGTCATAAATATGAAAAATGGTCATAAGTCTCTTTTTTCAGTGCCGTTGTAACTTTGAACAATCACTAAATGAACTGCTGTCACTCAAGGACTACAGTGGGAAGATGTCAAGCTTCCTGGGACAATACATAATTCTGCCAAGCACAAGTTAGCCTAAATCAGCCCCGGCATTGATTTCAGTTCATCAAGGCTTACAGTGTCTTAATTTGAGATAAAGGCTTCTTATTCATGCATTCACTTCTGCAGTATCAGATTGGCCTACTAAGATGAATAACTTTTTGTGAAGGGCTTCTGTTCATGCCATGATTTTATCTTCTTTGCCTTTAGTTTATAATCCCAAGTGCAGCTGAGGGCACTTCAGTCTCCCCAAAATTCTTACCATTATGCATGTCCTATTTCATTATTCCTAAATTAATAAATTACTCTCTTGAGAAACTGGCCTCTATGCATTCATCAGGATGTAATCAAAGTTAGGCAACAAACCAGTTCTGCCGCAGCAGCCGCTGTGCTTCCAGCTCGTCTGGTTTGCTGGACTTTCATCTTGTCTCCTCCCCAAGTTACGGCAGGGTGCGTTACAATAGGGACCATGGCTATAAAAGGCAGAGTCTCTAAGGGGGATGTTAGTTCCATGCTTCAGCTGATCTTTACCCCACTCAGGTGAGATCTGCCCCCATCCTTGGGCCTTCCTAAAGGCCTTGAAACCTGGCTCTGCTGATTGGCCTGGGGCCCAGGCAAGGGCCTGTCATACTGGAGGTAATTGCAGGTGGTCCTCGAGTTACAACAGTTTGTTTAGTGACCATTCAAAGTTACAGTGGCCCCGAAAAATGTGACCCATGACCATTTTTCACACTTACGGTCGTTGCACCATTCCCATGTTCGTGTGATCAAAATTCGGACGTTGGGCGACTGACTCATATTTATGACGGTTGAGGCGTCCCGGGGTCACGTGATCCCTTTTCTGACCTTCTTACAAGAAAAGTCAACGGGGAAGTCGGATTCATTTAACAACCGTGTTACTAACCCTAACAATTGCAGTGATTCACTTAACCACTGTAGCAAGAAAGCTTGTAAAATGGGGGAAATTCACTTAAGAAATGGTTCGCTTAGCAACATAAATTTTGGGCTCAATTGTAGTCGTAAGTTGAGGAGTACCTGTACAGCATTGCCTGGCTGGCCCAAAATTAGTACCTGCTTCTCCTACCCCCCAAAAAAAACTAGGCCATAAATGACCTTAAGGCAGGGGTCTTCAACCTTGACAGCTTTAAGACTTGTGGACTTCAACTCCCAGAATTCCTCCTCCAGTCATGTTAGCTCAGGAATTCTGGGAGTTGAAGTCCACAAGTCTTAAAGCTGTCAAGTTTGAAGACTCTTGCCTTAAGGAGATAAGTACCCCCTTTCCCCCAGGTTTTCTGGCCACTCCCAGCAGATACTCAATGGAGAATTTTACTTTTAAAAAACAAACAAACCTGCATTCTTTCAAATTGGACTGGAGTCTTGGCTCTTGAAAGAGAAACATGCAGAAATTCTTGTTGCTGTTTTTCTTTCCCTCTCAAAATAGCCGATTAGGCCCTTCTGGGGCTTTAGTGCTCACCTACCTGGGCTATGCTTGGCTCAGGAACTTTATTACTTGCAAGTTAAGCTGCTTGGGTTAATTAGCCTCAATGTTGCCGCTAATCCCGAGCTCTGGAAGTGGTACAGGAAAAAAGCTTAGCTAGCACATTTTCCCCTGGATCCTTCCTGTAGCAATGGCGGAAGGCCTTATTATCCCTTGAAACGTTTCTCATCTTCACAACGTACTGCTGTGAATATCCTGCAGCTGAGGACTACTCTCTTGTTCCCTTGTAGCTGTGTTATTGTGCGCTGCTTCTTCATATGCCAGGAAAAACTTGCCGCATGTGGAATCCAGCTTCCTGTATGACTTCCTTCTTGCCTTGATCATTACAGCAAAAATCAAATAGAATTCTTGGCTGGGAATTAAAGACCCCATGGAGTTGTCAACAAGGAGCTTTTGTCAATCAGAGGCAGGCTAAGTTATTCTCTTATTACAGGAAGCTAAATGAAAAGATAGCGCATAACAATGGCTGCCTTGTATAACTTGCATGGGCTGCAGACATCCTGAAGGAGGAGCAAAATAAACATAGGGGATGATGAAATGTCATGTGTTAATTGACTATTTTTAGCATGCACCACTTTTTCTCTCTAAAGGGCACTGAGGTGGTTCACCATTTTAAATCATGGCTTAGAACACACCGGCATTTAACAGCTTGCCTTCTCGGAGGTATCTGCAAGGTGTGGTCATAACAGTCAAGATGGAGGTCTGAGTGACTGTTGTGATGGAGATTTTGTTTGAGTTGGTGTGGGTGTGGGTGTATGCATTAAAAATGGTGCGGCTTTAACCCTGTGATTACCATTTGCAACCTTCCTAGCTGGTTCCCGCAGTCACTGGGGAAGCCTGAAGGAGTTTGCAAGTTGCAATCACATGATATGTGATTCACTTAGTGACCACAGTAAAATGGTTGTAAAGTCAAGTGCAGTCACATGACATCTCATTAAATGACTGCCCTATTTAACAACCAATATTCCAGTCTCTATTGGGGTTGTGAGTTGAGGACTGTCAGTAGAATTTTGTGTGTTTATTGATCATTATTAGCTCACTATACAACAGATAAAAGGGCAGAGAATGGCTAGACACCAGTGGGGAAATCTATGACCTTCCAAAGTTTGGCTGACAGTTATGAGCCCTCAAGACATTGTGGACTGTTAGTGATCACTTGTATCAGGGGTCCCCAACACCCAGGCCCTGACCCACTACCAGTGAACAATGGGCAAGTGTGTGAAGCTCCACTCGTGCGAGCAGCAGACAAAGCTCCACTCGTGCGAGCAGCAGACAAAGCTCCACTCGTGCGAGCAGCAGACAAAGTTCCACTCGCACAAGTGGAGGGCACTTGTGCTCGCACACGAAGCTCCACTCACACAAATGGAGCTTCGTGCGCCAGCACAAGCGCCCTCTGCTCAGACGCCCACCACTCGCACAAGAGGGGCTTCGGACGAGTGGAGGGGGCAGGCGCTTGCAGCTTGCACCAATTGGAGCTGTGTGCGTACGCGCCTGCCATTCACATGCCGACTTAGATCTTTTCCAGGATATTTTATCTCCAGCCTGGCCAATTAGATCTTCCATCATTGCTGTTGCTGGCCATCCTCTTCCAGTAATGGCCAGCACAGGTAATTCCTCAACATACAACTCTAGCTGAGCCCAACATTTCTGTTGCTTGAGAAAATTGAGTGACTTTTGCCCCATGTCACCATGTTTCTTGCCACGGTTGATAAGTGAATCAGTGCAGCTGTTAAGTTAGTAACACACCTGCTAAATGAATTTGGCTTTTCCTCATTGACTTTGCTGGCCAAAGGGTCACAAAAAGTGAACACATGACCCCAACACTCTGCTACTGTCATAAATATGAGTTTTGATCATGTGACCACGGGGGATGCTGCAGTGGTGTGGAAGTGTGAAAAAATGGTCATAATTCACTTTTTTCAGTGCTATGAACTGAACGGTCACTAAATGAACTGTTGTGAGTCAAGGACTACCTATAATATCCAAGCGCCATTCATTTGCATCCTCTGATTTAAAGCATCACCATCTGCTCCTCATCTAAGAAGGATTCCAAGGTAGATGATAATGTGTAATAACAACTAAAATCTCAGCCTGTAAGCTTCCTATCCAAAATAACAAAAAAGAAGCAATTAAGGATTGTGAAAGAGGAAAAAAGAAACTAATGTTACATTTCCTAGTTTTAAATAAGGTTTTTTTTTAGAGGAATGAATTAAAAAAAAAAAAACACCTCTGCAGCTGCTGCTTTCCTGTGCAGTGGATGAAACCAGGTTGGTCTTCTTGAACAGGATAGTTTAGTCTTGAGAGAGAAGACTGAGAAAAAGACTGATAATTTCTCCAAATAATGAATTAAAAATAATTAGGGTGGTAGTTTGTTTGGCCTTGGGGCTTCACTTTGTTTTTCTGTCTGCCTGGAAAGAAGGTGTGTACCTGGTAACACAGAAGTTGCTGGAGTGGGCAGAACTGAAAGCCTCTTTTCCTATTTGTATAGCTTTTTGAAAAAGGGCAAATGGGTCTCTTAAGCCTTACAGAGGCTTAAGGCACTTATTTTGCCCTTTAAACAAACTGAAACAGGGGGAAAAATCTGTTTCTTCTCTGGGAAAATCCATCTGCTTTTTTTCACATGGGTGGTTCAGGGAATACCAAGTAATCAGTGCCATAAGCATTCAGGGCTTACCAATTTTTGCCCCTTGGCTTCCTCATCCTCCAAAAGATTTTTTTTTTTAATTTATTCATTCTGGGGCACCCAAAACCATATTTTAAAATGATATAATCCAGAATTCTGAAGTCTGATATGCTGTAAACCTGTGTCTCGGCCATACCATTTCAGAAGTATTATATGTAGTCCTTGACTTACAATCATTGGTTTAGTGACTATTCAGATTTACAATGACACTGAAAAAGGTGATTTATGACTGGTCATTGCACTTATGGCCATCACAGCTTCCTCATGGTTACTTGAACAAAATTTGGGCAGTTTGCAAGAGGATATATTTATGACATTTGCAGTGGTGTCCTGGGTTCACATGATCCATTTGCAACCTTCTCAGCTGGCTTCTGACAAGCAAAACGGGAGAAGTCAGATTCACTTAACGGCCATATAATTCACTTAACAACTGCAGTGATTCAGTTAACAGCCAAAGAAAGGTGGTAAAATCAGGTAAAAACATCTGCCTTGTTTAGCAATGGAAATTCTAATCCCAATTGTCATAAATCAAGATCTACCACTATTGAGCAGAGAGGAATCACAAGTCTTAGTTTCTTTTCTTTTTTTTGAAAACTGGGATTTGGGGATGTTGGTTTAATTGTTTCCTTTGATTTTATTATGGTGTTGTGAGCCTCCCAGAGTTACAATACGTAAGATAGGTAATCATATAAGCATCTGGCATAAATAAATGTTGGATGAAAGACAGATGAGACTTCTTTTGGGAATGCCAGTTTTCTGGGTGGAGAAATGAGTTTTGTTATTCAGAGTCATAGTTGGTCTTGTCTTATTAAGGTTTATGCTGAAATGTAGGTGAAATAATTGTGATGGAATTTGATTGCTTGAATGTGACAATGGGTAGAAAGCTTTCACAAGTAATCTGGTTCATTTACTTACAGGGATGTGGCTGTTCCCGAAAATATTGAATAGGAACATTTTTCCTTATGCAAATGAATATAATTCCGATTACCATATTCATCGCAGTATCTATAGCCTGTTCAAAGACATGGGCTGTATTATTTGATGCAAGGGGGAGACAGCCAAGTTTCAAACTCTTTTTTTAATAGAACATTCACCTAAAAAAGCAAATTCTGTGAGGGGTCCTTGGTGCTCTCTGAGCTTGGTTGTTTTCTTGCAGACGTTTCATTACCCAAACTAGATAACATCAGTGCACTGATGATGCTACCTAATTTGGGTAATGAAACATATGCAAGAGAACAAACAAGCTCAGAGAGCATCAAAGATCCCTCAGTTCAACCCTGAGCTACAAACATTCTCCTTTATTGGTAGCAAATTCTATCCAACTTTGAAATTGCCAAACTTGCCTGAAGTGCAAAATTTTTGGAGGCAAATTTCTACTCCATAAAATTTTCCAGCCCACATCTCTGTTTTATTGAGAAGAAAATCCCATTATCTTTAATAGAGGCTGTTTATAAGCAGACAACGTGGTGTGCTTAATGTCTCATTGCTCACATAACTACTCTGGAAATATTCCGACTTCAGAAAAAGCAGCTTGGTACATAACTGCTCTGATCAGAATAGTGTTGGAACATTCCAGCAACGTTGAAACAATTAATTTCAAATTTGAATCAGCTATTTTGAATTTGAAATAATTGAGAGTTGAAACATTTTGCATATCCAGTTGCGCACATGCATAATTAAAGCCTCACAGGAAAGTTTGATAGCAGATTTGGAAGTTTCCTGTAAGAAGGACAGAGGGAAGCCATGTTTTCTGGCAGCATTCATCCCAGAGCTCCTACCTAGGTTAGGAATGGGATTGTAAAAACAGCCTGTTTCTGTGTTCACCTCCTCACCATGTTCTTCTTTTTTTTCAGGGCTGGCTTTGAAGAAGGCAGTTCTAACAGAGGTAATACACATTTGCATTTATTGGCCTGTTGTGTTTTCGGTTTTGACACGTTCCAGGTGCATTCTTAGCTGCTTTCAGAAATACAGTTTTATATACTCCTTATATTCCACGAGAAACAGATCTAGTAAATAAAATAAAAGTTAATAGAAATAGGCTATTTCTCTGAATATAAAGATAACCATTTCTGTAAATATCCATATTTCTCTGGATCTATAGGTTCCATAGATTGTCAGAGCAGTGCAGTTATATGCCCATGGGAAGGTTTTGTTTTGTTTTTTTAAATAAAGCAAGTGATTTCCTGTAGAGCACATTAATCACAGTATTTAGAAAAGATGCTAAAGATTTTGAGCACCAGGTTCTCCGAGGTTCTTTAGGCAAGTGACTTCCTCCACAGGAGTGTCCTTGAATGAATGATTGAATGAATGAATTAATATGTATGTATGCTGACTCTGTAAACCGCTTAGTGCTGTAAAGCACTATGAAGTGGTATGTAAGTTCAAATGCTATTGATATATGATATAATACAGGTAGTCCTTGATTTTCAACAGTTCATTTAGTCACCGTTCAAAGTTGCAACATCACTGACAAAAGTGACTTATGGCTGTTTTCCCCACTTATGACCGTTGCGGCATCCCCATGGTCATGTGATTTAGATTCGGATGCTTGACAACTGACTCACATTTATGACGGTTGCAAGTGTCATGGAGTCATGTGCTCCCCTTTTGCCACCTTCTGACAAGCAAAGTCAATGGGGAAACCAGATTCACTTAACAACTGTGTTACTCGTTTAACAACTGCAGTGATTCACTTAACAAATGTTGCAAGAAAAGTTGTAAAATGGGGCAAAACTCAATTAACACATTTTCTTATTTAACGACATAAATTTTGGGCTCACTTGTGGTTGTAAGTTAAGGATTACCCGTATTATATTCTACCATTTTATCACCCAGCTAGTTTTCATGACTAAGGCAGGACTAGAAATCACTAGAAGTCTCGTGGCGATTGGCCTAAAGTCACTAGCCGACTTTCAAGATTAAAGCGAGACTAGAATTCATTGTCTCCTCCTTTGTAGCAAAGTGCTGCAAAGTACCACTAGACCAAACTGGCTGGGAAATAGCCCTTCCTTTGACTCCCATAACCACAAGCTCACTCCCTTGTCCCAATCTTGACCCACATCACTGCCCCAAAGGAGAGGGGAGGCATTTCTGCTTTTTTAAAGAGCCAGGCTTACTGACAACGACTACAAGGGAACAAGGAGTTCAGATCACATTTTAAGTCTTCTGTAAAGACTCTTGGGTGCCCATCGTAATTCCTGCAGCATTTTACACAGGATGTTAACCCGAGATGTTCCAGCTTGAAGGACAGCTCATTTTACGTGATGAAAATTCAACCTATATGATCAGTACCTAAGGTCATGATAAGGACAGATAAAAATGAGAAACAAAACCTATTTCAGCAAAATTTGATTTAGTTCACCTGACCCGCTTAGCATGCTGAACCTGGGTTCACCCAGGGTACTGAGCAAACACAGGAATAGTTTGGGTGGAGATGATGACCATTTTGTGCAAACCACCTCATTTTGATTAAATGAGCAAAGCATAATTAAAACAACCATGGCTTAAAGGCACGACTCATCATTCCAGTTGAGAAATTTAACACAGGACTACTGAAGGAACCGGAAAGGGTGGAAAAGTGTGTTTGTGCAAGTGAATTATTCACAAATGCACATTGTTAGTGCAGCAAACAGCTTCAGTTCAGCCCACGAGTGTCTTTGCTGTACACCTTCCATCTGGGATGCCTTGTTTTTCATACTTACCCTGTGATGTCACCTCTGTGTATTTTAAAATTATTTGTAACCTTGACATCAGATACAAAAGGGTGTGAGGCTAAATACCCTTCTTTCATTACTCCACTTTTGTGAGGAAAGGAAAATAGGGGCCAGCATCTGATCCAGCCTTACAGAATAGCTTTTTCTTGGAATTAAGACTCCCACCTTAACTTCCAGAAACTGCTTAAGGTGGAAAACTTCATTTTAATTATGTTACCGTGTTCCATCTTGTGTTTTAGTTTTCCCATTGTTACAATTGGCTAACCATCCAACAAACTTTAGACCAGGTGTTTTGCAATAATTCCATTGTAAACAAGTACCTAGGAACAACAACAATAACAACATTTTGTTTTATTTCAGTTTTAATAATGCTCACTCTGTTTTACTTGGCTGCATGTTTTAATCGGGTTGCGGTGGGTTGACTTGACTTGGTGATACAAGTAATCCTCGGCTTTGCAACAGTTCATTTAGCGACAGTTCAACAGTCACTGAAAAAAAGTGACATGGCCATTTTTCACCCTTACGACCATTGCAGCATCTCCATAGTCACGTGATCAAAATTCAGGCAATTGGCAACCGACTCAACATTTATGATGACGTCGGCAGTGCCTCGGGATCACGTGATCACTCTTTGTGACTTTCTGACAAGCAAAGTCAATACGTAAACCAAATTCACTTAACAACTGAAGAGCTGTGGTGGTGCAGTGGTTGGAATGCAGTATTGCAGGCTAATTCTGCCGACTGTCAGCAGTTCAAGCCTGACCGGTTCAAGGTCGACTCAACCTTCCATCCTTCCGAGGTCGGTAAAATGAGGACCCAGATTGTTGGGGGCCAGATGCCGACTCTGTAAACCGCTTAGAGAGGGCTGTAAAGCACTATGAAGCAGTATATAAGTCTTAAGTGCTATTGATATTGCTAGTGCTAACTGTGTCAGGAAAAGTCATAAAATGGGGCAAACTCACTTAAGGAGTGTTTCACTTAGCAACATAAATCTTGGACTCAACTGTGGTCATAAGTCGAGGACTATCTGTACACACATAGAATGATAAATGATAAGAAATAAGTAAGTAAAGGGTAGATGAAGGGTTTGCAGGGATGGCTTTGCCTTCAGCTATCTGCCTGCATGCAAAGAGCAGAAGGACATGTCTGGAGTCAGATTTGCTCAATTATACAAAGGAATTTTCGTAAGCAGGGCTGCCTGCTACGCTGGCTGAGTTCCTAACTGCCTGGAGTCAAGGGAGAAATGCGTATGCTGTCTCTTTTCACTTCAGTGCATAAGCAGTTCTATTATTTGCTGGATTTATTATTGTTCCAGGCTTGTCATCAGCAATAAGCTTTGACAACTAACGGAGCTATTTGCTGAGAACTGGACTTGGGAAAGGGTCAGGTGCCCTAGAATAGAGCTGCATAAAGATAACAGGGCTATGAGCAACTCTTCCGAATAGGTAACAGATGATAAATAGTGAATGGTGCCCTGGAAAGTTTGTCTTTCCATCCCGGTATGACAAAAGGGGAAAGCTTATAGAAGGTTTCTTCAGGTGAAGACCAGAGACTAGAGAGCTGGAATCTGTCACATTAGTGTCCCCAGACTAGGGAAATGTTTGATTTTTATAACAAGACGTTTTAGAAGAATTATCTTAACTTTTAAAAAGAAAACTTAAGTCTTTTGTGTTAGGTCCAGCCTCTTTTCTCTAAGGCTTACAGTAGCTTTGCATTGTAATTTATTCTTAAACAGACAAGAGATCTTTTCCTGCTACAACTAGTGCTTGCTTAACAAATTCAAATTCAGAACAGAGCTGGAAGGGCTCTTGGAGGTCTTCTATTCCAGCCCCCTGCTCAAGAGACCCTGCACTATTTCAGACAAGTGACTGTCCAGTCTCTTCTTAAAAACCTCCAGTGATGAAGGACACACAACTTCTGGGACTTGTGAACTCCCAATGAATTCATTGGGAATTCATTGGTTTGACAACTGTGCATGGTGATACTGCTGAATGAATGGTAGTAATCACCTGTCCTCCATGTAACAACTGTTGCAGTACTTCTGGTCACATAGTCAACATTTTGGGTGCTTGGCAGCCCACCCATATTTACGACCGCAGTATGCACTTCACATGCCCCCGCCCATTTATCTCCCCCTCCTCTCTGCCCCTTTGGCTGCCCTGCACTCCCTCCCTGCCTTACAGAGGCCTTGCAAAGGGCCAGGGGTGCTTTGGGAACAGGGGAGGGGGGCAGCAGGAGTAGGTAGTGGTGGCAGCATGCAGGCCAACCAAAAAGGAGGAGGCGGGGGGGGGGGGGGGTGGGGGGGACTTGAAGAGTTTGGGGTTAAGTAACAAAAGGGATGCCTGAAGCTTGTGCAAGGCTGTTTCATTCCTTCATTTCCCAGCCATCCCCAAAAGGAAACTTTGGTCCCAGCAACTTCTGGAACAGGGCACAATAGATATGGTCTTTGGGACAAATTATGTCCCCTTAACTTAGCAGCTCATAGGAACCCAGTCATTGTGATTTTGAAGCCACAATTTAAGGCTAAGAGTTTGTAGAGTTGGATTAAATATGACTTGATTTAGTTTAATATGAACCCAGCCACAGACCCATCGTTTTAATGGCTCTGCCGTGTGAGATCAACCAGATCATTGGCTTAGGGTTGGCTGAAGAATTCTGGGAGTTGGAAGTCCACAAGTGTTAAAGTTGCCAAGTTTGGAGACCCCTGCTGTAGTCTATTTCAGTAAAGTTGGGACTTTTTTTCTAAAGTCATTTTCTTAATCTGTTCTGCCTCATAAGGCTGGCATCAGTCTTGCTCTCTATGCTACTGGACGCAGAGCCTTCTGCCTGATGAACCCCTAGACTACATTGCTCCTGGCTCTTTAGCAGATAATTATAACAAGAAGTACTTCACCGTTATTTAGGAAGCAGCAGCACTCCTATAGAAAGTGCTGAAGCTGCCTTTTCTAGCCAAGCCATTTCTTATTTCCCCACTTGGAGTGTGGCAGCTTTATTAAATGATTGATTAAATGGCTTTTAGAGATTGCCAGCTGCTTTGAGACTATTATAAGACCAGGCTGCTGGATGCAGAGTTTGGAAATACCATGAAATCAAACTGAACAGAAGCATCCAGCGTTTTCCTGTTGCAGTAGGTCACCATGGAGCTTAGGCTTGGAACCTCAGTCTTCCCACTGTCCTTTGACCTGTCATAGGAACATGGTTTATTAAATCTTGCCTGTCATGGAGAAGGAGAACCAGCATGTCCCAAAGATGCTTTTTCAAGAGGCAACGGGACTTTCTGATTTTTCTTTGAAGACATTTCACTTGTCATTCAAGAAACTTCTTCAGATCTGACTGGATGGTGGGGAACGGAAGGATTTATATTTCTTGCAGACAGCAGCAGCAGGAATATAAATCCTTCCGTTCCCCACCATCCAGTCAGAGCTGAAGAAGCTTCTTGCATGAGAAGCGAAATGTCTTTCAAGGAAAACCAAACAAGGTCCAGTTGCCTTTTGAAAAATAAAGCACTTTTGGGATAACCATGACTTAGATGACCGAGAATCTCCATAGAGAACCAGGATAAGTTTTCCTTTCTAAATAAATGAAGCTGATCAAGAGATTTGAGCGTAGGCAGAAGAAAAACAGTTCCTCACGTAGCACAAATTAGCTTGTGGGATTTGTAACTGCAAGATGATGTGGTGGCCACTAATTTAGATGGCGTAAAGGATGGGTCTACCGAAAGTTTTTAACCTTAAAGGCTCCATGTTTTCTTCATGCTGTGGCAGTGCAGAAGAACTGTGGTGGCCGAAGGCTTGGTCTTTGACTCCTGTTTGTAAGCACCGAAAGGGATCAGCTTGGCTCCTGTGAGAAATGAGATCTTAGAACTAAGATGAAACTTGGCCTAGTCTAACAGAGCTTTTCAATATTCCTTCTGTACCGACAATTAATATTCTGCGCTTTTTCTCTGCTTGCTTTGATCTCCTTCCTTCTCCAGCCACCATCGCTGACAGGGCAGCCGGGAGCCAGCCAGGGGAAAAAGATAGGCCACCGAGGAGTTGACGCATCAGGGGAAACGACGTACAAGAAGGTCTGATCTCCTGGAGGGTGGATGTTCTGATGGGGAAATAAAAAGGAAAGGATTGGAACTGACTCAGGCCCCTCCACGCTCTGTTTTATCCCAAAATTAAGTATCCCTGCTTCTGGGGAGTCTTGGTATAAGATGGAAGAGGGCGGTGTGACCAAGCCCAAGGCTACTTTCCTGAGCCTTTAAAATCCCCTCTGACTACAGTTGGAGGCAGGAGACATGAAAACCGAAGGAAAAGCCTTATAATAGAACTAAAACCTGGGTCTCCCTTTTTCTAGTCCAACAACTTCACCTCAACACCATACTGGCTATTACGAAATGTTGCTCCTAACCAGTGAAGAGTTGCTGATCTGTATGTTAATTTGTCCCAAAGGTGCTTTTTCCAAAAGGCAACTGGACTTCCTTGGTTTTTTTTCTTTGAAAACCTTTTGCTTCTCAATCAATCAGAATAGAGCTGGAAGAGACCTTGGAAGGTCTTCTAGTCCAACCTCCTGCTCAAGCAGGAGACCCTATACCATATCAGACAAGCAGCTGCCCAGTCTCTTCTTAAAGACCTCCATGATGAAGCACTCACAATTTCTGAAGACAAGCTGCTTCACTGGTTAATTGGCCTCGCTGTTTGAAAGTTTCTCATTTCCAGATTGCTTCTCTCCTTGATCAGTTTCCATCCGTTGCTTCTTGTCCTGCCTTCTGGTGCTTTGGAAAATAAGTTGACCCCCCTCTTCTTTGTAGTCTAGAGAAAAGAAGGACCCCTAGTCCTTCCTTTCTCTAAAGTAGCCAAACTCAATTCCTGCAACCGTTCTTCATATGTTTTTGTCTCCGGGCTCTTAATCATCTTAGTTGCTCTTCTCTGCACTTTTTCCAAAGCTTCAATGTCTTTTTTGTAATATGGTGACGAAAACTGGATGCAGTATTCCAGGTGTGGCCTTACTAAGGCATTGTAGAGCAGTACTAATAGTTCATGTGATTTTGATTCTATGCCACTGTTTATGCAACCAGGGATAGTGTTAGCTTTTTTGGCTACTGCCACACATTGCTGCCTCATACCTAAGCGACCGTCCACTTGGACTCCAAGGCCCCTCTCATATTTACTGTTTTTGAGGCAAATTTCACCTAATTTCTGCTTGTACCTTTGGTTGTTTTTTGCCCAAATGTAAAACCTTGCTTTTCTTCACATTAAATTTCATTTTGTTGGATATGGCCCATTGGTCAGTCTGTCAAGATCCATTTGGATCCTGAGCTTGGCTTCTGGGGTGTTGGCTATTCCGGCCAGCTTAGTGTCATCTGCAAATTTGATGAGTTCCCCTTCTGTTTTCTCAACTAAGTCATTTATGAAGATATTGAAGAGTACTTCTCATTCAAGAAGCTTCTTCAGTTCTAACTTCAGTTAGAACTAAATAAGCACTTGGGTAAGAACATTTTCAAAGAAAAAACCAAGAAAGTCCAATTGCCTTTTGCAAAAAGCACCTTTGGGACAACCATGACCTGAATGAATGAGAATCTCTATTGATATCTAAGTTAAGACTTACTCAACTCAACCTATTCTTTGTTGGCTGCTACAGACCACATCAACCACGCTGAAGGGGGCAATCCAGCTGGGGATTGGCTACACTGTGGGAAACCTGAGCTCTAAACCTGAGAGGGATGTTTTGATGCAAGATTTCTACGTAGTGGAGAGCATTTTCTTTCCCAGGTAATGTCCTGCTATGGGAAGGGAGACTGGGCTACATGAAGAGGGAACTGAAGTTGGCCAAGAGAAAGTTCATTTTATTTATTTATCAATTAAATTTATATGCCATCCACCTCCCCATCAAACTGGCTGGCTGAGGAATTCTGGGAGTTGAAATCCACATGTCTTAAAAGTTGCCAACCTTAGAGACCAGTGGTGGGATTCAAATTTTTTTTTTTACTACCAGTTCTGTGGGTGTGGCTTGGGCGTGGCATGGTATGGCTTGGTGGGCATGGTTTGGTGGGTGTGGCAGGGGAAGGATACTGCAAAATCCCATTCCCTCCCCACCCCACTAACCTGCTTTCCAGCTCTGTTCTCCTGTGCAGGGCAACAAAAGAAGACCCAGCCAATCAGCTGGGACTTGGGGTGGCAGAGAATAGATGGGGGCGGGGGCCAGTCAGAGGTTCTCCGAACTACTCAAAATTTCTGCTACCGGTTCTCCAGAACTGGTCAGAACTTGCTGAATATCACCTCTGTTGGAGACCCCTGCACTAACTACCTCCAACATGGAGCACTTCCATTGGGACCCCAGCCCAATTGGCAGAACCAGGTTTTAAGGCCCTTCCAGAAGGCTCAGTGGGTGGGGGCGGATCTCACCTCAGGGGGCATGATGTTCTAAAGCAGTGATCCCCAACCTTTTTTACGCCGCGGCCCGGTATCCCCAACCTTTTTTATGGCGCGGCCCGGTACCGACATCAGCTGGGCACCGCCATCTTGTTTTGATGAAAAAGTGCTTCCGGTGAGCATCAAAAGCGGTGCGCTGGCCCGGTAGAAAGCTTTCACCCGTTTGAAAGCCGTGAGGAAAAGCTCACCGAAGCACTTTTCATCAAACAAGATGGCGGCGCCCAGCAAGCCAGCGGCCCGGTAGGACTTGTTCCGCGGACCGGTGGTTGGGGACCCCTGTTCTAAAGGGTAGGAGTCGAAAAGGCTCTTTGTCTGGACCCCACCAGCCAGAATTCCTTGACCCATGGAATCCAAAGCATTCTCCTTTTATCAGGGCAGGCCAATAATGTTTTTTTTCCTTAGGTAAGCTCGAGTTACACCCCCCCCCTCAAATAGCCAAAACAGAAGGCCTTTATCTTGTCAGTGGTAAAAGTGATACATTTCATTATTAATTGTAGGAAAAGTGGAAATGTGCGTCTTGTTCAGTGCAAACACCTGTTTCTGTCTTTCCCAAATTTAGTGAAGGCAGTAATCTCACTCCAGCGCACCATTATCCCGACTTCAGATTCAAAACATACGCGCCCGTCGCTTTCCGCTATTTTCGAGAACTTTTCGGCATTCGTCCAGATGATTATTTGGTAAGATCTGCTCATCTTTCTCATCCTTTGGAAATGAAAAAGGCACAGGCAGTCCTCGGCTTGCGACCACAATTGAGCCCAAAATTTCTAATGCTAAGCAAGGCAGTTGTTAAGTGAGTTGCACCCCATTTTAGACATTTTGTTTCGCCACAGTTAAGGGAATCACTGGAGTGATTAAGTCAGGGGTGTCCAACCTTGGCAACTTTAAGACTTGTGGACTTCAACTCCCAGAATTCCTCAGCCAGCAAAGCTGGCTGAGGAATTCTGGGAGTTGAAGTCCACAAGTCTTAAAGTTGCCAAGGTTGGACACCCCTGGGTTAAGTGAATCGTGCCGTCGTTAAGCAAATCTGGCTTCCCCCATTGCCTTTGCCTATCAGAAACCAGTTGGGAAGTTTATCAATCAATAAATACACGACCCCAGGATAGCGTAACTGTCATAAATACGTGTCCAGTTGCCCAGCACCCAAATTTTGATCGTGTGAACTGTGGGGATGCTGAAACAGCTGTAATTTGTGAAAATCTGTCCCAGGTCACTTTTTTTTTCAATGCAGTTGTAACATTGAACAGTCACTAAACAAATGGTTGTAAGTTGAGGACTACCTGAATTGGGGTCAGGATGTATGGCCCAGTGACCTATGGCAGAGTTCCCCAACCTTTCCAGGTTGGGAGGGGAGAGGGGATGATTTTGTGGGAAAGGCAGGTGCATGCGCTTGCAAAGTTCACGGCGACGCTTGTGCGAGTGGGGCCACAAGCACCTTCAACGGTGCTTGCGTTGTGGGGCCGCAGATACCTGTGGTGCTGCTCACGCGAGTGGGGCCGTGTGCAGGCCAGCCACTCTCACGGCCCGGTGTTGATTAGGCCACCGTCCGGTAGTGAGCCCCATGGCCCACAGGTTGGGGACCCCTTACCTACAGAATGCATGGGTCAGGGTCTTTCAGTTGGGATGGGCACCTGGGGAGAAGCCTACTGACATTGTTTCCCACCTGCTGTTAAATTCTTCTTGCCTTCTCAGTATTCCTTGTGCAACGAGCCGCTGATCGAGCTCTCCAATCCAGGGGCCAGCGGCTCCCTCTTCTATGTCACTAGCGACGATGAATTCATCATCAAGACTGTGATGCACAAAGAGGCAGAATTCCTCCAGAAACTTCTTCCGGGTTATTATATGGTGTGTATCCGACCCTGTTCCTCATTGGCTTTTAAGAGTTTGGAAATTGTATCTACGTGAAAAGGAAGAACGGGCAAAGCCCATCGTGTGGAGAATGGCTGTTTTCCCCATTAGGCCCAGTTGATGTAGATGAAACCCCGGTTTTCCAGAATTTAATCCCAAACCAGAAAAAGCTCAGAAGAAGAAAACATCCAGAAAACCCCTAGATCATTCCAGGAATAGAAGTATGAGTTGTCCTGGCCTAGAATGTGAATTGAATGTTCTAGGATGTTCTTGTCCTAGAGTTGTATGAATAGACAGCAAACACATGCATGTCAGTAACCAAATTTAGTGTATGCTGACATGAAACCAAGCAATGTACTACAACTATGAGGTGCTCATCCTAAAAACAGGACTTTCAGCCTGACCAGAGTCAGTTGATAATGAGATGGGTGGCATATAAATGTAATTAATAAATAGGGGTTCCAAAGCTGCTATTTCAAGAGGCAAGTGGATTTTCTGGATTTTCTTTGAAGACGTTTCGCTTCTCATCCAAGAAACTTCTTCAACTGTGAAGAAGCTTCTTGGGTCAGAAGCGAAATGTCTTCAAAGAAACACCAGAAAGTCCAGTTGCCTCTTGAAAAAGTACTTTGGGGACAACCATGACCTGGATGACTGAGAATGTCTATAGACAAATAAATAGAAGCCAGTTTGATCTAGTAATTTGGGTGCTAGATTACAAACTAGGAGACTGTGAGTTCTAGTCCCGGTTTAGGCATGAAAGATGGCCGGTTGACTTTGGACCATTCACTAGGAGTTCTAGTCCTGCCTTAGGCATGAAAGCCAGTTGGGTGACTTCGGGCCAATCAGTCTTTCTCAGCCCAACCCACCTCACAGGGTTATTGTGGGGAAAATAGGAGGAGGAAGAAATATTAGGCATGTTTGCTGCCTTGAGTTATTTATTAAGAATAATAAAAGTAGGATAAACATCTAATAAAAAGGGAACCTCAGAAGACCTATAACCAGGGGAGGAAAATGTTGAAAGAGGCGGTTTGTTTTGCACGAGGAGCCCTAGATCCCTCAGTTGCAAAGCAGGATGGTCGAATGTATAAAGAATCAGATCTTATGCCCAGCATATTCTATCTACCTTTTAAAATCTCCTCAGAACCTGAACCAGAATCCACGGACGTTGCTGCCAAAGTTCTACGGTCTCTACTGCGTCCAGTCTGGGGGCAAAAACATCCGTGTGGTGGTGATGAATAACATCCTGCCCCGGGTGGTGAAGATGCACCTGAAATATGACCTCAAAGGCTCCACCTACAAACGCCGGGCGTCTAAGAAAGAGAAGGATAAGTCAAGCCCCACCTACAAAGATTTGGACTTCATGCAGGATATGCCCGAGGGGATCATGCTGGACGCAGATACGTTCAACGCTCTGGTGAAGACACTGCAGAGAGACTGTTTGGTAAGTCCAAAGAGGTGACCGATCATTCTGAGCTCAGAGTAATCTACTGTTAACAACCCAGCAGGGAGGAGAGAGAAATACAGGTAGTCCTTGACTTACAGCAGTTCATTTGGTGACTGTCTGAAGTTACAGTGGCACTAGAAAAAGCAACTTATCACCGTTTTTCACACTTACATCTTCTGCAGCATCCCCATGGTCACCTGATCAAAATTCAGATGTTTAAGGTTTAACGATAGAGTTTAAATTTCTTATGGATTATTGTTTTAACTATATTATAAATTTATTATTCCTTCTTATTTTAAAATATAGTACGTAGTTTTAGAGTGTACTAAGCAGAATCAGAATGAAAATTATATATTATTTTAAGTGTTATTTAGGGGAAAGATATAAAGGCGTCATACTTCAATTAGTGATTACAGGAGAAATTTTGTGTCAATGAGAAAAGATAATAGATAATTGAAACAGAACAGACAAAAGATATAAGCATAATGATTTAAATTGAGATGAAATAAATGAAATAGAATTAAGAGAGTGAAAAGAGGGGAGAAGCTATATAGAAAATGTAGAATGGTAAATAAGATATGAAATGGCATATAAAGTGAGCATGAATTTGAATTTATGTCTGCACAAAAAGATGTAACCCGGGACTAAGCCGCTTTCCAACAAGAAATTTTATGTTTTTATGTGTTGTGTTTTGTATGTGTATGTTTGTTTATTGAAAATTAATAAAATTCTTATCAAAAAAAATAAATTCAGATGCTTGGCAACTAGTTTATATTTATAATGACAGTTGCAGTGCCCCCCGGGGTGATGTGATCCCCTTTTGTGATCTTCTGACAAGCAAAGTCAATGGGGGAAATCAGATTCACTTAACAACCTCGTGACTAACTTGACAACTGCAGTGATTCACTTTACAACTGTGGCAAGAAAGGTCGTAAAATGGAGCAAAACAGTTGCAACATCTACAGGGGTCATATGATCAAAATTTGTGCAATTAGTGTGTTTGTGTCATATAATAATATGTGGGTATATGCATAATTTTTATCTATCTTATCTATTTTATCTAATCTATTTTATCTATCTAATCTATCTATTCTGTCTAATCTATCTATATCTGTCTGTCTGTCTGTCTGCCTGCCTGCCTGCCTGCCTATCTATCTATCTATCTATCTATCTATCTATCTATCTATCTATCTATCTATCTATCTATCTATCTCTATCTATCTATCTATCTATCTATCTATCTATCTATCTATCTATCTATCTATCTATCAATCATCCCTGGCTTTTACTGTACTTTCTCCCTTTCCTTCCATAACCTTCAGGTGCTGGAGAGTTTCAAAATCATGGATTACAGCCTGCTCCTTGGGGTGCACAACATAGACCAGCTGGAACGGGAACGACAGGTTGACGGTGCCCAAAGCCTGTCTGATGAAAAACGCCCCGTGGGACAGAAGGCCCTGTATTCCACCGCCATGGAGTCGATCCAAGGCGGGGCTGCTCGAGGGGAACCCATTGACACGGATGACACGTAAGGCACATGGGCAGTTTTGAGTTCAGGTAGTCCTCAAAAACTGTTCATTTAGTGACCATTCGAAGTTACAACGACTTACAGTTGTTTTTTACCCTTACTGCCATTTCAGCATTCCCCCCGGTCACATTATTTACACTCAGATAGCAATAGCACTTCGACTTATATACCGCTTTATAGTGCTTTAACAGCCCTCTCCAAGCAGTTTACAGAGTCATCCTATCACCCCCAACAATCTGGGTCCTCATTTTATCCACCATGGAAGGATGGAAGGCTGAGCCAACCTTGAGCCTGGTGAGGTTCGAACCGCCAAATTGCAGGCAGCCGGCAGGCAGCAGAAGTAGACTGCAGTACTGCACTCTAACCACTGCAGCACCAAGGCGCTCTTGATAATGACTCATATTAATGACAGCTGCAGTGTCCTGGAGTAATGTGATCCTCTTTTGCGACCCTCTGACCAGCAAAACCAATGAGGAAACGAGATTCACTTAACTGTGTTTGCTACAACTGCAGTGATTCACTTAACAAATGTGGCAAGAAAAGTCGTAAAATGGGGCAAAACTCACTTAACAAATTTCTCACTTAGCAGCAGAAATGTTGGGCTCAATTGTGGTCATAAGTCGAGGATTACCTGTACAGGAAGTCCTTGATTTACAATAGTTCATTTAGTGACCATTCAAAGTTCTAACTGCACTGTGAAAAAGTGACTTATGACCATTATTTCACATTTAACGACTGTTGCAAGGATCAAAAGCCAGATTCACTTAACAATCATGTCACTAGCTTAATAACCTCACTAATTCATTTAACAACAGTGGCAAGGACAGTCGTAAAATGGGGCAAAGCTCCCTTAACAACTGTCTTGCTTAGCTACGGAAAGTTTGAGCTCAGTTGTGATCGTGAATCAATGACCACCTATACTGCTGACCCTTTGAAACAGATGTCCAGGGAAGGTTTTAGCATGCTGGCTCAGGGTCTGCAATTCTAGGAATGATGTGGCTGTGTCGCCCAAGAGTTAATGATCTGGTGCTCCCGGCCCATGGACTGTATGCGTCATGCACTGGCCACACCCACACCCGGTTTAGCGAAGGGGAGGAAAATCCCAATACGTCACGTGATGCTGCCACGACGATGCAAGTTTGACACCTCTGATCTGGAGTGTTTGGGGAAAACAGACATGATATTCTTCCGATTAAAATCGGAATTCTGATTTTTTTGGAAATCCCCCCTTCCCCCCCTTCTTCTCCTCCTTCCCCTCCCCTCCCCTCGGACGCCCCCTGAGTCAGGAGTTGCTACTGCCGGCGCGGCTCCAGTCCCGCGTTGCCTCGGGAAGGGAAAGGCAAAAAGGAAGAGCCGCGGCGGCGCTTTGCAACAGCAGCAGCGGCACCGGAGGCTCAGGCGCAGCAGCTCCCGGTTTTGCCTTTCCCTTCCCAAGGCAACGCGGGACTGGAGTCGCGCGGAGCCGCGCCGGCGGTAGCAACTCCTGACAGCCCCAGCCAGACACCTGTGCGGAGCCTGGGCGGTGCGAGCGGAGGCCGCTGAGCGGCAGGAAAAGGGAGCTGGGCAGCCACGGACCATCCGTCTCTCCGTGCAACACGCCACCGCCCGGCCCTGGCGAGGGAAAGCAGCGGGCGCTCCCCGGGCGGCGGCCTCAGCCCCACCCCCAGGGAAGCGGCTGCCCAGCCCCGATTTTTTTTTCAGAGGGGAATATCATGCCTGGGAAAAGGAAAAGTGTATATCCAAGGAGGTTGGGCATCCATGGGGTATGGTCAAAAATGACAGGATGGCAACCACAATCCTGCAATTGAAGCTCCACTTGTTTTTTTAATGTTTTATATGTGGTATATATAAAAAAAAAGAGCTTTTACCACACCATCCCATCCACCATTGTGACTCTCTATACCCTGTGGATACCCCCAAAGTTAAGAATGTGGATCACTGCTAATGTCCTTTTTGTCAACTATAAAACGTGTATACAAAATGTATTGGAGTAACTGTCAGAATCCTGACACTTTTTGCCTCAGACTGAAAAGATGGCTCCTTGGATTGGTAAAGGCTTTATATAGGTATCTTAAGTCGGTCTTGACTCCTGGCCGGATAAGCCCCTCCGGTTTTCTTGGCATCATTTTCGGAAGCAGCTTGCCATTGTTACCTTCTCCCTAGGGTGGAAAGCAAGACGCTGGCTCAAAGCCTGCCAGTTGACTTGGTGCCTAAGATGGAACTAGAACTCAGAGTCACCCAGTTTCTAGCGCGGTGCTTTTAACCAACTATGTCCAATTGATTCTTCTGCCAGTCTCTTAGTCTGCTTGTTTTCTGCCCTTCTGGGAACAATTGGGCCTTCCAGATGGGCTAGATCAGGGGCATCAAACTGGATTTCTTCAAGGGATGGATCAGGCGGAGGGAGGGTGGACACGGGATGGATGCTTCCTGAAGTACCCTGTCAGCCAAAACGGGGCTCGGGGGGGGGCCTCACACGGTCTTCCCCCCTCGGCCCATTTTCAGCCTGGACGGCCTCCTGCCATCCACAATGGGGGGGAGGCTCACATATGGCCCCCCCTGCGTTCCGTTTTGGCTGCCAGAGGCACCGCAGGCTGGTCCTTTGCTATTTCCAGGTCAGCCCCGCAGGCCACATTTAAGCACTCCACGGACCGGATCCGGCCTGTGGCCCTTGAGTTTGACACCCCTGAGCTAGGTGTTTCTCGTAAAAAACGCTAATTCCCCGGAAACAGAGGAATGTGTGAATGATAACAGTGATGGAGGGCTAAGGTGTATTTATAATCTCTTTATGCTTTTGCCAGCTTCTAGGGGGGGAGGATGGGAGAAATCTTCAGCCATGCTCACAAAGCCTGGCATCTAAATCTCTTTTTTGGAAGGGGGTAGGAACGATTGTGTTCATGTGCCCTTCCTTGACTTCCCTCTTCTCCCTCTTTGGCGCTTTTTCGGGGTGCCTGGAGAGAGAGGGGGATCGTCTCCCGTCTCAAATGCTAAAGAGAGTTCAGAACATGAGGCATATTGGAGAATGCCATTTGGAGCAGCTGAAGCCACTGGAAAATTGCCAGCTCCCATTGCCCTAAATGAGAGGCCATTGTGTTGAACGATCATCAGCATTTAATTCTTCGCAGTGATTCAGCCAATTCTTTGCAGTGACAGATTTAGGTGTCGCTCAGATCCCCAGTCACAGCTAAATCTGTCTCTGTAAAGAATTAGCCTAACATATTACACCCTTGGTAAAGGAGTGCGAGTCCAAATCAGGGTGCATAGTGTGATCTTCCTCCCCAGGAAGGCAATGGCTGGAGATGATGGGAATTGTAACACCCTAGATAGTCCTCAATTTATGACCACCATTGGGACATGAATTTCAATTGCTAACTAATGCGGCCATTAAGTGAGTGGTGCCCAATATTACACCTCTTTTGCTGCAGTCGTTAAGCAAATCACCCTAGTCATTAAGCAAATCATTTGATATGTATTTATTTATTTTATTTTATGTTTCATATTTTTAAACTCTCCTTCTCCCTCAGGCAGGGGCTCTAGGTGGTACAAAAGTCCTGACCATATGACCACAGTTGAGCCCAAAATTTATGTTGCTAAGTGATAAATTTGTTAAGTGAATTTTGCCCCTTTTTACAACTTTTCTTGCCACATTTGTTAAGTGAGTCTCACTACAGTTGTTAAATTAGTTGCACTGTTGTTAATTGAATCTGGTTTCTCCAATGACTTTGCTTGTCAGAAGGTTGCAAAAGGGGATCATGAAAACTGCAAGTATCACAAATGTGAGCCAGTTCCCAAAAGCATCTGAATTTTGATCATGTGACCATGGGGATGCTGCAATGGTCAGAACTGTGAAAAATGGTCATACGTCACTTTTTCCAGCGCTGTTGTAACTTTGAATGGTCATGACCTGAATTGTTGTAAGTTGAGGACTACCTGCATACAATAAAATACTCAAATAGAAAACAGCATGTAAAAGTTAAACATGTAAAAGAGGCAAGGATGATTTTAACACTGTTAAAATTAATTGAAAGGAGGAAGGAGGGCTTTCTGGGCCTCAGCCAGCCCTATGGCTGAATGTTCCTCTAGGCCCATGATGGTGAACCCATGCCATGCATGCCAGAAGTGGCATGCAGAACCATCTCTCCGGGCACGCCAGCCACCGCCTGTTTTGCTCCTCAGGGTTATGGCGCACACATGCATGCCAGCCAGGTGTTCTTCATGCACGCGGGAATGCCAGAATCCGGAAGAGCAGCTCCCTGGAGTGCTTGCGTGCACCAGCCAGCTGGTCTTTGCGGGTGCCTGCATGTTAGAAACCGGAAGACACACCTGGAAGCTAAGCTTCCGATTTCCGGTGCTCCCGTGCGCAAGTATTGGGGAGCTGCTCTTCCAGTTTCCAGCACACGCACACGCACTCGCATTTCAGCACTTTTACCAATAACTCAAGGTGGCAAACATAGCCAACGCACCTTCTTCCTTCAACGCACATTTTCCCCACAACAGCAGCCCTGTGAGGTGAATTGAGCTGAGAGTGACTGGCCCAAGGGTGACTGGTCCAAGGTCAGCCGGCTTTCATGCCTTAGGCAGGCCTAGAACTCACCATCTCCTGGCGATTGGCTGAAAATCACCCAGCCAGCTTTCATAGCTGAGGCTGGGCTAGAACTCGTGTCTCCTGCTTTTTAGTCTTGACCACTGGACACAGTGGCTCTTACTTTAACTAAACAAGTAGGTACTAACTTTCTCTCCTTTGTGCTTTCAGAATGGGGGGTATTCCAGCAGTGAATGGCAAAGGAGAGCATCTGCTACTGCATGTTGGGATCATTGATATCCTCCAGTCCTACAGGTAGGCAATATCTTTGTTCCGCTTTGAGAGCTCAGAACATTTCTTTCTTTCTTTCTTTCTTTCTTTCTTTCTTTCTTTCTTTCTTTCTTTCTTTCTTTCTTTCTTTCTTTCTTTCTTTCAATTCATTCATTCATTCATTCATTCATTCATTCATTTTGTATGCCACCCATTTCGCTGACCAGAGCATCTCTTCTCTGAGGTCTCCTGAGATGTATAACCTTCTGTGTTTCTGGCCATTTATTTTATAAACATTTGAAATATTTATTTTAATAATGACAACATTAGAGGTGGTCCTTGACTTACAATGTTTCATTTAGTGACAGTTCAAAGTTTCCATCAATGACATCCTGTCCTCACCCTTAACCACTGTTGCAGCATGTCCATGGTCACATGTTCAAAATTTGGGTACTTTGTAACTGGCATGTCCTTAAGATGGTGGCAGTGTCCTGGGGTCATTTGATCACCTTTTGCAACCGTCCTAACTGACGCATGATTCACACAGGCTTTCTGCAATGAGTTTTAATGCTAAAAAGTAGGTGTTAAAACACAGAATCTGAAGAATCAAAGTAGAAACCCTTCAGCCTTCATTTATGACGGGTTGTCCTTGACTTGCAACCTTTCATTTAGTGACCAAAGTTACAGCGATACTGAAAAGAGTGTCTTATGACCGTTTTTCATTCTTACAACCATTGCAGCAACCATCCCATGGCCAGCCAGGTGACCAAAATTTGGACACTTGGCAATTGGCATGTATTTATGACAGTTGCAATGTCCCGGGGGGGGGGGATCATTTGATCCTCCTTTGTGCCTTTCTGATAAGCAAAATTGATGGGGAAGCCAGATTCACTTTACAACCGTGTTACTACGGTAACTTCACAACTGCAGTGATTCAGTTCAACTGTGGCAAGAAAGATTGTAAAATGGGGCAATACTCAATAACTGTCTCTCTTAGCAACAGAAACGTTGAGCTCAGCTGTGGTTGTAAGTGGAAAAAATTAGGGTTGCTTTAAATCTTTTGAATCTCTTTATTCTCTTATATCAGGCACATTGTTGGAGACCATGTTGATGAAGTAGCTCTTTTTCTTTCCATTTTTTCTTTCCATTTCCAATTTATCCAAATCTAGACATTATTACAATTTTATTCCCTGTTTGGAAGGGAGGCTTAAGGGACAAATTGTTTTCTTCTGATCTCTGGAACATTGCATAGTTTTCCTTAATGCAATCATCCATCAAAAGGAACCCTTGGGGGCTTTGGTCACTGGGCCTCCTTCCCAACATCCTCTTAGCTATTCTGTGATTAGAGTTTGATGCAAAGTCACTGGTCTGGAAGGGAATGTTCTTGCCGTGACTTTTCATTAGTCATGTTTGCAAAACTGCCGGCCATTCTTTTCAGTTGGTCATTAATTATGTAGCACCAGTTAATCATAACAGAGCCCGGAATTTGCATCATAACTCGTGATAGTTGTAAATCAAAGCGCCCACATGACTGTATCCAATTTTATGACTTTTTTTGAGACAGTCGCTAAATGAACATAGGGGTCGTTAAGGGAGCACCATGGTTGTTAATTGAATCAATGTATATCTATGGGCACTTTTTGCCAGAAGCTGGCCAAAAAGGCGTAAACCAGCCAACCGGTGGGCTAGGGACAACAGGTGGTCTGTGAGGAAATGTTGGTGGTTCGCAGAGAAATGTCCCCCCCAATGCACCGCCCCTAAAGCAATCCAGGCTGCACGGGAACACAAGGCTGCGCCGCTCACATGGCCCGCCCACCCTCTGGCCCCCACCCTTTGGCCGAGCGCAAACCTTACCTTGAGTAGAGCCATGCGAGCTGGAACTGGAAGGTAAGACCAACGGTGGGGGAGGGAAATCCGCCCCGGGGTGGCTTGCTGATGTTGGTGGGAAAGTCGGTCCCATATTCCAGAGCTGCAGTAGTCACAGGACTGGGTCTTTGGTCACCCCAGAGCAGCTGCTCCTCCACCCAGGTGCACCGTCCGTCCTGCCGTGGACTGGAGGAGCTGCTCCAGGATGACCAAAGGGCCAGTCCTGTGACTACTGCAGCTCTGGTATATGGGACCGACTTTCCCACCAACATCAGGCAGCCACCGTCAGTCAAAATTTATCTTAGTGGTCCACGGGATTTGAAATTATGAGTTTGGTGGTCCCTAAGGTCCAAAAGGTTGGCGACCCATGGCATAAACCATCAGAAAAAGGTCATAAATCATGGCTAAGTGACTGCGGAACACTAACCGGAGATTAAGTTGAGCCAGTTGTCAAGTTAAAATGCAGTCATGTGACTTCAGGGGATGTTCAGCCATTGATACTCCAGAATCGGTTGTAAGTCAAGGACTACCAGTAAGAGCCGGATTCCACTCGAAATATGGACCTTGTTATAAGTTTGACCAAGCTCTGTATTTCTTTCCCTATTTCCTCTCATGGTAGTCCATGGTGGTGGATGTTGTCCACTCACCAAGTTGTGTTGGCTGTTGATGACACCATGGACCATAACACGCCAAGCCCCTCTGTTCTCCACTGTTTGGGTCTGCCCAAATTCATGTCCATGGCATTGATGTCACTGTCTTCACCATCTCATCCTCTGCCATCCATCCCTTTCTTCTTTCGCCTTCCATCTTTTCTGACACCAGAGCCTTTTCCATTTGGTTGTCAAACTACAGGTAGTCCTCAATTTACGACCACAATTGAGCCCTCTCCCCCACCCCCTAATTATGTTGCTAGGTGAGAAATTTTTTTAGTGAGTTTTGCCCCATTTTTACGACTTTTCTTGCCACATTTGTTAAGTGAATCACTGCAGTTGTTAAGGTAGCAACCCGGTTGTTAAATGAATCTGGCTTCCCCATTGACTTTGCTTATCAGAAGGTCACAAAGGGGGATCACATGACTCCGGTACACTGCAACCGTCATAAATATGAGTCAGTTGTCAAGCATCTGAATGTAAATCACGTGACCGTGGGGATGCTAGCAACGGTCTTAAGGGTGAAAAATGGTCATAAGTCACTTTTTTTCAGTGACGTTGTAACTTTGAATGGTCACTAAATGAACTGCTGTGAGTTGAGGACCCCCTGTATATGATCTTAGTAGTCCATGGACTTCCCCAAATCTTGCTCAACTTTATCCTGTCTCTGACTTTCTTGGTGGAGAGCAGAGAGGTGTGAAGCCCAGTTAAAAGCACAGTAGAAATCCTACCCATTTTATACACACGAGTGGAACTTTGATGTCATCATTATGGCTCTCACCTTGACTTTTTTGACCGCACTTTGAGTGCACCCAGAGAAGAGACTGGCGTTTGGCCCTGTTTTTATTTGGTTCTCCTCTTCCCCCTCTCAATCCTTTGTCTGTTCCTTCCAGGTTAATCAAGAAACTGGAGCACACGTGGAAAGCTCTCGTCCATGATGGGGTAAGTCTGAATCCAACTGAATGGTAGCAAATGATGGTCCCACCTTGTCCTCGGTTGTGCTGTACTAGAACTAGCCGAGGAAATTAACCTACCCATAATAAAGATGTAAACCAGTGATTCTCGCCCTTTTCTTCACTACGGACTCCCTTTAAATACCTTTTGTGGCCCCAAGACTTAACTCAAAGATTCAAATCATAACATTTCTTCAAGCCTTCGCGGACTCCTTGTGAGGACATTGTGGCCCCCAGGGGTCTGCAGACCACAGGTTGAGAACCACTGGTGTAAACAGTTATGGGGCACTTGTGTTTTGTAATTCTCAGGGTACCACAACAGACGATACGTTCAGACAACATATCAGTCCATAACCATGGCTTATTGGTAAAAGCTGTCTTAAGCCTTACAGCTAGGAAACAGCTGTTTAAGATTTCATAGACTCAGAATCTTAGCAGTGTGGAATTCAAAGGGACCATAAGGATCATGTAGTCCAACTCTTTGCAGACATTCAGTTCAAATCTATAGAAGGATAGAGTTGAAAGTGATCCCAAAGATCATCTAGTCCAGCCATAGGCAGGAAAGGCAATTAAACTATTGTTGAATATTAGCTGTCCATGCTCCTTTTAATTACCTCCAGAGTTGCAGAATCCACACCCTCTGCGTACAGACCATTCCACCTGTGTACGGGTTTGGTTTAAGCTTACCGTGTAGATTGCAGGATGTCTCTGCACACAACTGGAGAGTCCTTCATGTCTCCTCATGGAAATTAGGTTTGTTAGTTAGGTTTGGCTATTCCTTAACGGCCCTTTTTCTTTTAGTTTCTGGTTGAACTTGAGAAAAGGTGGAGCCTTTACTCTACTTTAAAGGTAAAGGTTCCCCTCGCACGTACGTGCTAGTTGTTTCTGGCTCTAGTGGGGCGGTGTTCATCTCAGTTACAAAGCTGAAGAGCCAGCGCTGTCCGAAGATATCTCCGTGGTCATGTGGCTGGCATGACTAAATGCCGAAGGCACACGGAACGCTGTTACCTTCAGAGTGGTCCCTATTTTTCTACTTGTATTTTCTAACGTGCTTTCGAACTGCTAGGTTGGCAGAAGCTGTGACAAGTAATGGGAGCTCACTCCGTTATAGGGCACGAGGGATTCGAACCACCAAACTGCCAACCTTTTTGATCGACAAGCTCAGCGTCTTAGCCACTGAGCCACCGTGTTCCCATTTACTCTACTTTAGGAGGAGCTTAAACAGGGGTGCTTTAATGAGCAGCAGAAAGGTGCTGCATTTGCTTGGAATAATTTTCAAAACATCCACAGTTCACATTTGTATTCTAGTATAACACTTTTTAATGAATCCTGCAGTCTGATTTTTTTTTTTCCAGAGCCCTGGTTTTGTAACGCATAACATTTTCACAAAAAACCTTTTTTCCCTTTCCTGTTTTCCTAGGACACGGTGTCAGTCCACAGGCCCAGCTTCTATGCAGAAAGGTTCTTCAAGTTTATGACCAATACAGTATTCAGGAAAAGCTCTTGTAAGTGTCAGGTGCTTTCCTTAGAGGCATTAAAAATGCTATTGGGGGGTCGAAGGTGCTTCCTGCACCTGTTGGCAGCTATGGAGATAATAACCTTGGAGGAACTTACCCAGAAGGAGTTAAGACAACAGCAAATGCAAAAGTGGGCCTTGACCCCAATGGAGGAGGGAAAGCATTAGAAAGAGGCTCAGACAGATTCCCTGGCAAGATCCTGTTTCCATAAACTATAGTTATACAGGTAGTCCTTGACTTACAACCAATTGTTTAGTGGCTGTTCAAAGTTACAGTGGGACTGAGAAATGACTTACAGCCGTTGCACGTTGCAGCATCCTCATGGTCATGTGATCAAAATTTGGCTGCTTGGCCCACTGGTTCCTATTTATGACGGTGGCAATTGTCCCGGGTCACGTAATCCCATTTTGCAACCTTCTGATGAGTAAAATCAGTGGGGAAACCAGATTCGCTTAACAACCGTGTTACTGGGGATCTGTGAAGGGAATCACTGCAGCAAGAAAGATTGTAAAATGGGGCAAAGTTCATTAAAGAAATGTACCATTTAGCAACAGAAACGTTTGGCTCAATTGTGGACACAAATCGACAACTACCTATAGTTATATACCTATATACCTATAGTTACAAGTAGTCCTCAATTTACAACCACAATTTCGGAAACCCAAGTCTTCCTTGCTAAGCGTGGCAGATGTTGAGTTTTGCCTCGTTTTACAACCTTTTTTGCCACAGTTCTCAAGCGAGTCACGGCATTTATCGAATCCCGCTTTCCCCATCCATTTTGCTTGTCAGGAGCCAGTTGAAAGGTTACAAATAGTAATCACCTGACCCTGGGACAGGGCAACTGGCACGTATGGGGATGTTGTAAGTGTGGAAAACGGTCATAAGTCACTTTTTTTCAGTGCCATTGTAACTTCAAATGTTCACTCAACGAATGGCTGTAAGTTAAGGACTATCTGCATTGTCTTTCTGTGCAGCTGGTTTCTTGATCTTGCTTATCTTGTAGGGTTGATGGTACCATATAAAGATACGGTTATTCCCCAGAAATAATTTCTTCAATTCTTCCATGCTGGTTTCTTCTGACTCATAGTGGTATTTTGGCATAAAGAGCCTTTTGCATCATTTATTACACGAGACCATTCTAGGAATAAGTCAGGAGACCAAACCTGGGACAGTTTATATACAAATCATCATACCTAGCGACATACTTAAATTGCAGTGAAGAAAAAAGAAAAGAAAAGAATTTTCTCATTTTAGCAGAAAAGCAATTACTTTTGGTATCTTTTAAAATAAGGCTCTATAAATCTCTTTTCTGGTGCCTTCTCCAAGTTGGTTTTTCTCAACCTTGGCTGGGGAATTCTGGGGATTGAAGTCCACACATCGTACAGTTGGCCACGGTTGAGAAACACTTCTACAGGTAGGCTTTCAGACAAAAAGAGAGTTAGTAGTCAAGCAGGTGATAATTCGTAGATGGCCTCCTAATGTGGTCCCAAGGCGCTTAATTTCTCAGGGGAAAAGATGCCTGTCATTTTCAGGGAAAGGGTGGGTGGGCTTTCTCTTCTAACAGAACCTCCTTGCTTTTCCCCCCCCCCCTCTTTGATTCCTCTGCGACACCTGTCACTGCTCTAAACCCCTCGCTCTCCCCCTGCAGCCCTGAAAGCATCTCCCTCAAAGAAAGGACGGAGTGCCTTGTTAGCTGTTAAGCCACCCGGCCCCATGGCTGCGTTCTCTGCCAGCCAGATTCCTTCGGAGAAGGACGAAGTGCAGTATGACCTCCGGGGAGCCAGGAGTTACCCCACCTTAGATGATGAAGGTATTGTGGGTCACTCAGGGCTTTGCTTCTGATTCCCCTGGAGCTGCTCCTAAGGCCCAAGTCAAGCTTTTCCCCCCACTCTGGCCTCCTTTAAATGGATTGGTTCTGCCATTCCCTGGATTCCTAAGCAAAGTTAACTGGCAGGGGAATTCTGGGAATTGTAGTCCTGACACCCTGGAGGATGCCAGGTTGGGGAAAGCTGCCTTAGTGGCTCAGCTCAACCCCTCCCATCCCCTTTGCCCCCGTAGTGCCAGTAGGTCCCACCATCCCATGACCATTCCTTCAACTTCTTGCTATGCTTTTGCAGGTGCTAAAGTTAACCACGACAGGGGGGAAGGTAAGAACACTAAATTTGTCCCTCTGTTAGTTGATAGTAAGTAGAACTTTAAGAGATGGCGGGTTTCAGGTCATTCCGCTTGTAGAGTGGAAACAAGCCAAGACGGCCTATGGTCAAGCAAGCTGCTTCATACAGGCAGCTTAAGCCCTCCCAGTTGGCATCTCCTACCTGCCAGGCCAAGAAAAGCTTCAGAGAAATTTCCAGTCATTTGCCAATTCCAGTCAGTTTCCAGCCATTAGAATATAAACGAAGAGCAAGCCCCACTTCTCACTAGCACTGATGATGTTAACTAGTTTGGGTAATGAAATGTCTGCAAGAAAACAAGCTCAGATCACCAAGGGCCCTCAGTCACTTGTGCACTTAAGCATTTTATCTGCTCTGAGCTCCCTTTACTCACAAGGCAGAATCACAAACCAGAGTTTGAACCTGGTTTCTTTAATTTGGAGCTTTCTGTTCCTCTCTGTCTTGGTGGTCACAGCTGTGACATTCAAGGCAACTGGAGGGTTTGCTAGATTGCTTATTTCTCCCTGATTGCAGCTATTTCTACCAGCAGGAAAAGCCAACTGGGAGCATTGTTCCAATTGCTGTTTAATTGTGCTTGTCCCATTGGGAGCATACATGCAAAATGGGCCAAAGATTGTACCTTTTTTTAAAAAAAATCCTTGCTCTACGTGACTTGCAAAAGACGATTCTGATTGGTTTCCAAACAGTACTGTGGGAGTGTTGGCAGCAGAAATGTCCCAACACTTTATCAGAAGTCTGTATGACTTAAAACAGGGGTCTCTGCAACCTCATCAACTTCAAGACTTGTGGACTTCAACTCCCAGAATTCCCTAGCCAGCAGTGAGGGAATTTGGGAAGAATTTTAGGAGTCGAAGTCCACAAGTCTTAAAGTTACCAAGGTTAGAGATCTAATGCATTCTTCCCCAATCTAAAGCAGGCCAAAATTATTCTGGGAGTTAATTTTTCAAGGCATTTTAGTGGCATTGGGCCAGGATGGCCAACCTCCCACCCCCAAGCTATTTACAAGTTGTTTGGGAAGTTAACGCACATTACCCACCCTCACCCCCATGGTCATGCACTCACATTTTGGGTTTTTAGCAACTGGCTCACCTTTATGGCTGCTTGTACCATCCTGTGGTCATGTGACTATGATTTGCAAATGTTTTTGTCATTGTGTGACATTTACTTCCAGTTTCCAGCAAAAAATGCCCATTCACTTCTCAACCACCATGTTGGCTTAATGACTACCCCAAAAATGTTTTTAAAAAATCAGATCTGGTGATGGGATGCCTCGATTTATCACCATATCAACTTATTCCAGGCTCAGTTATGGTCGTAAGCCGAGGATTTCCTGTGTACTATCCAAGACAGGGTTTTGGGGGTGAAAAAAAACAGAGGAAATGAGTGAGGACAACCTTACTCAGCACAGAGGAGAGAAAGACCAATTAATTTTTAGCAGCACCAATTGAAAGAAAGGAATTTCTACCACAGGGGTCTAATCTTATGTAAATTCCTCTTCTAACTCTCTCTCTCTCTCTCTCTCTCTCTCTCTCTCTCTCTCTCTCTCTCTCTCCTCCCCCCCCCTCTCTCTCTCTCTCTCTCTCTCTCTCTCTCTCTCTCCCTCCCTCCCTCTCTCTCTCTCTCTCTCTCTTCAATGCATTTTGCTCTTGGGAGTTGTGGTTTGCATTTGCATGTATAAAAGATAATTTATACAAACGGATTTTGAGGAAGGATTTAGAAGTTGGCAATGTTGAAGCACGAAAAGAGATGGGAGCAGAACTAGAAGAATTTCTAATCTTGGGCATTTTAAAATGGTACTTAAATATTTCTTATTGATTCTCTCCGCTCCTGAAAATCTCTAAGAGATTGCAAGATTCATTGGGGAAAAGGTGCCATGTAAAATCTCAACTCCTGTTCCTGAGGAAAAGTACACTTTCATATTTCTCTGTTTTTGTCTGCCACAAAGAAGGATCACAAATGGCTTCATTTTTTTTTATAAAAAAAAAAATTTAAATTATGAATCGGTTGCACTCCTTGTTCTATAATATGATCAGGACTGTTCAGATGTACAAGGATCATTTGCCATGATCCAGAACATTACGTTTATTGTTTTTTTTTTTGTTTACCCAGCCTCAGTATTCTTTCTATTTTTTTCTTTCTCTTCCTCGTGGGCAATATAGGCCGGCCCGATCTTCTTCCCTGCACCCCTCCCTCTTTCGAAGAAGCAACCACCGCCTCTATAGCAACCACGCTCTCTTCCACATCTCTTTCCGTGCCAGAAAGATCTCCTTCTGAATCCTCAGAGCAGCCCAGATACAGGTGAGCCCCTACTTTTCCCCCTATTTAGCCAGGACCCCCGCAAGAATTTTAAGTTCTCTCTGTTAAGCCTGGATTCCCCAACGGGTGTTAAGGAAAACAAACTAAACAGAACGTGCAGCGAAGTCAGATAGGAAGACAGGTAAATGTGTGAGATAAGTTTTCTAGTTAACACGCAGTAAAAATACAGATACGCTTGTGCTATCAAAAATATAGTTTATTCCATTTAAGAATTATAGCATAGTCAAAATAACGGTCCATTAGTCATATATCAATTTCAGTCAAGTCTTGTCGGGGATACTCTATTTGCAAAGTCCGTGTTGAATAGCCAATGTCAGTTCACTTACAATAAATCAGTCCAATCTTTATCTTCTCTCTGTTGAGAAGAATCAACACTCCTTATTCTTTCCCCGTTTCAGCAAGAATGCAGTCATCAATCCATTCAGTAATTAGGGATCAGTAAGCCAGAGAGAGAGAGCTGCAATTGCCTCGCTTCTTATATAGTGCTTTTACAACCACACCCTTAATTACATTCTTGCAGTTAAAGTTACACACACTTTAACTAACAAACCATGATACCATATTTATTATTTTTTACCCAAAACAGTTAGGGTAAACAATGGTATCCCTAACACTCTCAAGTTGTTTCAGAAATCCAGAAAGCAAAGGGGTCCCTTCTGGATCCCTTTCTTTGGAAGAATTGGCAATAGGAGTATCAGCTTGGAGAGAATGGATTGATTGATTTATTCAGTGGAATTTATCTGGTTGGACTGTGAGTGGTTTACAGATAGATACATAATAGAAACACCATTTTAACAATTGCAGAAATAAGAGAACAATATAACTCACTATAATAGCACAATCTAATTCCAGTGTCTGAGCTAGGTGTTTACCACTTAAATTTGCTTTATTTATTTATCTCTGCCATGTATAAGACTGGTGCAGTGGCCTAGAGGTGGAGCTCTCGCCTCATGATCAGGAGGCTGTGAGTTTGATCTTAGGTAGCGGCAGATATTTCTCTCTCTAGGCACAATGAGTAATTATCTGCTATGAACTCTGCCTTGGCAACAGGAAGGGCATCCGGCCAGTAAACACTCAGCTCCATTCCGTTGCCTCGACTCCACCCTGATGTGAAGGATTACGGAGTCATTAAAAGACCCCAAAATGTATAAGAGGGTTCAATGGCTCAGCAGTTGGAAAGCTGAACAGCCTGGGTTCAAGACTGCTCGATGGGGTGAGCTCCCATTACTTGTCCCAGCTCCTTCCCATCTAGCAGTTTGAAAGCATGCAAATGCGAGTAGAGAAATAGGTACTACTTTGGTGGGAAGGTAACAGCGTTTTGTGCGCCTTGTGCTAGCCATATGACCACGTAAGTGTCTTTCGGACAATGCTGGCTCTCTCGGCTAAGAAATGGAAATGAGCACAGACTTCTAGAGTCGGACACAACTGGACAGGGGAAACTTTTACTTTCACCTGGCATGTATATGCAACTCAGTTCCAGGAGGGCTCTTAAGAACGCCGTAAGTGGACGGGATGTGACTTTATTTGGGGCTGTTTCATAGAAGGGGAGCCCTTACGTTGGATGTCTATGGAGATTCTCAGTCATCCAGGTGCTTTTTCAAGAGGCCACTGGACTTTCTTTGTTTTCCCTTGAAAACGTTTTGCTTTTCATCCAAGACGTTTCTTCAGCTCTGAAGAACCGAGAAGCGAAATGTCTTCAAAGAGAAAAACAAAAACAAAGAAAGACCAGCTCCTTCTTGAAAAAACACCTCAGGGATTTACATTGGATAAGACAGAGAGAGAAAGCTACCTTGCTACCTTTTTAGTCAATTCTCATGAAGTGGTGTTTTTTTTTTTGTTTTTTTTTGTTTTTTGCATGGTGTCCCTTCACAGGCGGCGCACACAGTCCTCAGGACACGAAGGAAGGTGAGTTGGATACTTTTGCACATCTTGGCCACCTCCCTCGAAATCCCTCGATGTCATTGCAAATCCAAGCATTCTTTTATTCTTTTCAACTCTCCTTTGTACAAGGCCTCATAGGCTAACATATTATTAATAGGCCCTTCAATCTCTAATCCTTCACTATCTCCATACTTTATATGAATGAAATATGACCTTCCCTAGTACAGCTAGTCCTTGAGATATGATTGTTTTGTTTAGAGACTCTTCAAAGTTATAATTAACCTGTTTCTCCAACAATACGGCCTCCCCCAAGAGGAAGTCCCAGCATGTTTTATAGGCATGAAGTGAAATTAAGCCCCTCCCCCATATTAAGGCCTATATTAAAACATGCGAAATGGGGGGAATGGTGGGGGGGCTTGCCGTTAGGAAGTACTTTTGTTGCACACCCGGATATGGTGCTGCCTGCGTTGACCCCGATACAAAGTGCCCCACCAACACCGAGGTCAACATCCAAGCCGTCGCCGCCCGCCCGCCCGAAGATGCAAGGGGGGGGGAATTAAGTCACCCCCGAAAAGACGGCCTAGCCATTTTTTCGGGGCTCAAAAAAAAAATAAGACCCGGCCTTATTATATGAGAAACACGGTAGCTAAGTTGGGTTGTTATTTTACAGGTAGTCCTCGACTTACAACAGTTCATTTAGTGACCAAAGTTACAACGGCACTGAAAAAAAGTGACTTATGACCATTTTTCACAGTTACGACCGTTTGCAGCCTCCCCGTGATCCCGTGATCAAAATTTGGATGCTTGGCTCTTGGTTCATGTTTATGACAGTTGCAGCGTCCCAAGGTCACATGATCCCCTTTTGCAACCTTCTGACAAGCAAAGTCCGTGGGGAAGCCAGATTCCTTTCACAACCACGTTACGAATCAATTGCAGTGATTCACTTAACAACTGTGGCAAGAAAGGTCGTAAAATGGGGTAAAATTCACTCAACCAATGTCTTGCTTAACAACAGAGACTTGGGGCTCAGTTGTGATAAGTTGAGGACTACCTGTATTTATTTATATTTCACTGTTTTGAACTGCCCATCTCCCTCAGGGTTGTTGGTTAAGGGGTCATGACTGACTGGCAGATGATAGCTTTTAGCTAGAAAGTTATCTTTGGTGAAAAGACATTTTAGTAGGTGGACAGGATCTATGAAAATTTGCCGCAGCCAACTTGTCATGGCCAACTCGAGGCAAGACAGCTCCCTGGAGCAGGGGTCTCCAACCTTGGCAACTTTAAGACTTGTGGACTTCAACTCCCAGAGTTCCTCTAGGAATCCCTTCTAGCTTTGCTGTCTGAGGAACTCTGGGAGTTGAAGTCCACAAGTCTTAAAGTTGCCAAGGTTGGAGACCCCTGCCCTGGAGGACAAGAGTTACACTGTTATCAAAGAAATGATGGAATAGAACAGAGGTCTCATTCTCGCGGCCCACGGGCCAATTGCGGCCCGCAGGACAATATTCTGTGGCCCCCACCGTGATATGAAAGTATAATATTAGTGTATAATATAAATATAAAGTATAATATAAAGTATAATATTATGCGGCCCAGCCTCACCCAGACTCTGCCTCCAGTGGCCCCCAGGTAAATTGTGTTTGAGACCCCTGGAATAGAATCATTAAAGAAAGGATGCAAAAGGAGAGACCAAATGAAATCTGAATGACAAAAATTAAAATGATTTTTTTTATTTATTTTAAATAATTAAATTGGATTTATAAATTGTCCTGCAGCATGTTGTCCTGCAGTGAGTTGGCCACAGTGAGTTGGCTGTGGAGAGTTGGCCATTGTAAGGTGACCACAGTGAGTTGTCCATGGCAAGTTGTCCCATTCCGGGGTGGACACAGCCACTGGAGGTTTGAATCTGGTCATAAGTAGCTTTGGGGAGGGGGGGTCTGCTGGAACTTTGAATGGTCGAGGACTGCCTGTACTAGATTTGTGAAGTTGGGAATTTTTTTCCTCTTCTGCAGGACTCGCGAACAGGCCCGAGCGGAAGATGACCTCCAGCAGATAACCGTGGAGCTCAAGCCGAAGTGTGATATCGAGATTGTGGTGCCCGATGTGGCTGCTGCAGGGTTAGAGCCTGTTTCTATTACAGATCAGCTGTTCTCAGCCGTACCTGCCTTCATGCTCCTATTTAATGCCTGCAGTCTCCAAACATTACTCAGGGAGGCATCTTTCCATTGTAGATGGGAAACCAGCTCTGAAATCTACTCACTATTTCAAGAAATAGCAGTAGCACTTTTTATATACCGCTTCACAGTGCTTTTACAGCCCTCTCTAAGCGCTTTACGGAGTCAGCCTCTTGCCCCCAACAATCTGGGTCCTCATTTTACCCACCTTGGAAGGAGGGAAGGCTGAGTCAACCCTGAGCCTGGTGAGATTCGAACTGCCAAATTGCAGGCAGCTGCCTGTCAGCAGAAGTAGTTTGCAGTACTGCACTCTAACCACTGCGCCACCGAATTGTGAGTTTTTTCCCCTGTGGCAGAGGAAACACATAGAAAACAAACAATTGGTTTAAAAGCCACATTTGTGATTTAATTTAAAAATAGCATCCCTTCCTATATATCATACAAGGATAATATGATACAGGTCGTCCTCGATTTACAGCAGTTTGTTTAGTGACCGTTCAAAGTTACAACGGTAGTGAAAAAAGTGACTTGTTTTTCACACTTAGAACCACTGCGGTATTCCTGTGGTCATGTGACCAAAATGCAGTCACTTGGCAAATGACTCGTGTTTATGATGGTCACAAGGGTCCTGGGGTCACGTGATCCCCTTTAGCAACCTTTTGACGAGCAAAATAAGGGGGAGGCCAGATTCACTTAACAACCGTGTTACTAGATTAGCAACTCTGATGATTCATTTAACAACTGTGGCAAGAAAAGTCGTTCAATGGGGCAAAACTCAATGTTTCACTTAGCAACGGAAATTTTGGCCTCAATTGTTGCCGTAAACCGAGGACTACCTGTACTTCTTTCAATTCTATATCCACTACACATAGAAACCAACTCTGGATGGAGGATGGCTTTCTTTAACATCTGCTGTGAGCCGACTTGCCAAAAATGAGATGATAAACAGTCTTGGGCTGTTAAGACAACATATAATTCAATTTGACACTCACACACCCAGTTCATACAGGCATGTTTGACCCTTCTGCTCAGCTGTCATAGAGTTTGTTTAGTTTTGGCTTAGTACATTGTGTGAGCTCAGCCGTTGCAGTTGTAAATCACAACGGATGGCTGGATGCACATAAGGATTCAGCCCGTTGTGGCCCCTTCAGTTGATCAAACCAGAACACTGCAGTGTGTTGATTCCACCTCCTTTTCAAAGGAATGATTAGTCAGTAGCTCTCAGTTCCCTGAAGGTTCAAGCACAAAGTAGAAATGTTACACATATTTATGGATCGATTAATTCAAATTATTATAGGGACACCCATCTAAACAAGGACTCTGGGTGGCAAACAGAATGAAAGTAAAAAATAATTGCAATAATACGAAATTTAAAATGCATAAGAGAGCCAGGTTGGTAGTGCAGGGGTGGCAAACTGACATCACGGTGGCGTCACGTGATGTATCGGGACTTTTTCCCCCTTCGCTAAACCGGACATGACCAGTGAATGATGCATCTGGACCATGGGCTGGGAGCTTGGCAGTCCTGGTCTAGTGGTTAAGGCACCAGGCTAGAAACCAGGAGACAGTGAATTCTAGTCCCTCCTTAGATACGAAAGCCAGCTAGGTGACTTTGGGCCAATCAGCAGGAGACTGTGAGTTCTAGTACTGCCTTGGGCATAAAAGCCAGCTAGGTGACTTTGGGCCAATCAGCAGGAGACTGTGAGTTCTAGTACTGCCTTGGGCATGAAAGCCAGCTAGGTGACTTTGGGCCAATCAGCAGGAGACTGTGAGTTCTAGTACCGCCTTGGGTATGAAAGCCAGCTAGGTGACTTTGGGCCAATCAGCAGGAGTCTGTGAGTTCTAGTCCTGCCTTGGGCATGAAAGCCAGCTAGGTGACTTTGGGCCAATCACCAGGAGACTGTGAGTTCTAGTCCTGCCTTGGGCATGAAAGCCAGCTAGGTGACTTTGGGCCAATCAGCAGGAGACTGTGAGTTCTAGTACTGCCTTGGGCATGAAAGCCAGCTAGGTGACTTTGGGCCAATTACTTTCTTTCAGCCTAACCCACCTTGCAGGATTGTTGTTATGGGAAAGATAGAAGGAGGAAGGAATATAGATATGTTTGCCACCTTGAGTAGTTTATAGTAATAAAGGCTGTCTATGCTAAATAAATAAATAAAATATCCCATAATCACTAGTACAACCCCCCCTCCGCCCCCCGCCCCCCAAATAAAATAAAATTGGTGTCTGCACACAATTGGAGCCACAAGCCCAGGGCCAGTTCTGTATGGACTTTGCAAAAGTCCAACAGGATTGGTCTCATCCTGATCTCCAGAGGGAGAACGTTCCATAGGGGAGGGTGCAATGATAGGAAAGGCGTGTCTGTAAGTCTCCACCAACCTCAGCATTCCTCAGTAAAGGGGAACCAAAGCATGTCCATCTTGCCTGACCAGATTGGATGGCTACAAACAACCGAGAGAAACAGTCCCTCAAGAGGAGACCTAGTCCCAAGCCATGAAGGCCTTTCAAAAGGACAAGCGAGCATCTGGAATTGCACCCGGAAGTACACTGGCAACCATTGTAGCTCCCTGAGTAATGGCGTTACACGTGCCAAGCGACCAGCCCCATTAACCATCCCTGCTACCAGTTGAAGCTTCCGGATGCTGCCCCATGTCGAGGGCATTGTCCAAGCGTAGTGTTGCTGTGTTCAGCCAGTGGTCAGAGTGTCAGGGTTCCAAGTAATACACCCATAGCGAAGCAAAACTCTGAAGCAGGTAAATTCCTCAAAGAATAGTTTTATTGGGTATATCATATTGGCACGGTCCTGGTGAAAACCGACTCTAAAGGTTCCCGCAGTTTTCACCTGATTAAAAGTAAAAGTTTTTCCCCTTTCCCCAAACAATCAGTCACATGGTCCAATTGGGGTGCCGTCCGCTTGCCGGGTAACATCACTCCTCCTCCTCTCTGACCAGGTGCGAGAATGTTCTTGGTTCCCAAAAGAAATTATTTTTTGTTTTGGCTACAAAAACCCAGCGATCTCTAATCCTCCCTCTATTCAGTGTGGCAACCCTGAAGCTCACAATGGCTTCGATCAGGTCAGGGTTAACCCAGAGCCAATTCAGACAAGTAGCCTCGGCTTCTACCCCGCTTGGAGGTGGGATCTGGTCATGCTTTTTGGAAAGTTGTCTGAGGATAATGAACAGGAGTGCCGAGCACGAAATCCGAACCGCCACGGCCTCCATCCTCACCAGGGGTGGGATTCTTTACGGGTTGGGCTGGTTCAGGCAAACCCGATGTTTAGTTTTCGTCTGGTTCGCCGAACCGATATTTCAACTGACCGGCTGGCCCCGCCCACCCCTCTCAAGAGTCTTCAGACGGGCCATTTTTGATGCAGATAAATGCAGGGTTGGCATGGAGGCTCTGGGAGTGGGGGGGGCCTGTTTCCGGCTTCTGGAGGGCCTCCGGAGCCCGGGGGAGGCTACTTTCGCCCTCTCAGAGGCCCGGGGGAAGCCTCTGGACCCTGGGGAAGGCGAAAAAATGGCCCTTCTGGAAGTTCCGGTAGGCCACGCCCACCCAGCAACCGGGTAACGAACCGGTTGCTGGGATTTTTGAATCCCACCACCCCTGATTCTCACCCAACTCTCTTCTTTGCAGAGAGGCCGCGTCCTTAGCGTGTGCCACCATGTTGTCGGCGGCAGCGGCGGCAGAGATCGAGACAGCAAGCCAGGCCTCTGAACCTGCCAGCCAAGCTTCGGACGAAGAGGAGCTCTCGATCCCGGATATCTATTTTGTAAGCCCCCTTTTTTCGTTTTCGTGCACCAAACCGCGGTTGGTTTGGCTCTTCTCTCCTTCCTTCCGCTGCTTTTCAACTTCACGTGCTCCACCCTTCCCTTCTGAAGGCTTAAACACAAACCGACACACCTGTGACGAGGTCCTGTCTTGTCTTGTCACCCTGATGCACACTTATCCCTTTGCATTCACACTCTTTTTTTTCTGCCAGGTTGCCAGAGAAACCAACTGGAAAAGTCTCTTGCCAAAAAATCTGGAGATTCCCTTGAAATAGGCAGAAATGTGTCCCACTGGGCTTCCAGGCCCATTTGTGAATGGTCTTCTTTCCTCTCCCTGCAGGCCGTAGCAAGTTCAGAGGAGGAAATCTAGGGAGGCAGAGCAGGGAGTAAGTGAGCCAAGGAGTATGTGTGTGTGTGGTGTGTGCAACCACACTGTGCTAGATTCTGTGTGTGAAGCCTCAAAATTGTGTCAAGAAGCTCTCCATCTTTCCCAGAATCCAGTGTTTGACCTTGTTAGGTCTCCTTCGAAGTCAAGTGTGAATCTCTTGGCTAAAAGGAAATGGGGCGGATTTCAGCAGGAACATTTTTTTTTTTTACACAAACTTGTCTAACCTTTGCCACTGTACAGGTAGTCCTCAACTTACGACCACAATTGAGCCTAAAATTTCTGCTGTTGAGCAAGACAGTGGCTAAGTGAGTTTCACTCCATGTTATGAGCTGCTTTGCCACGGTTGGTAAGCAAATCACTGTGGTTATTAAGTGAACCATGCAGTCATTAACCGAATCTGGCTCCCCCCCCCCCTCCATTGACTTTGCTTGTCAGAAGCCAACTGGGAAGGTTACAAATGGTGATCACATACAACCCCGGGATAGCGTAATTGTCATAAATACTTGTCAGTTTCCAAGTGCCCAAATTTTGATTACATGACCATGGGGATGCTGCGACGGTCGCGTGAAAACCAGTCATAAGTCACTGTTTTCAGTGCTGTTGTAACTTTGAACAGTCCCTAAATGAATGGTTGTAAGCCGAGGACACCTGGATCCCCAAGATGTAGGTGTGTCCAGCTGCCTGAAGACCACTTGCAGGGAGGAATCCATCTATTACTCAACTAATAATCAAATTGCTCTTATTAACAGAATATGCTTCTAATGTCCTCCTGCAGCCTCTCCTCCATAAACCTCTTTCCTGCACCCTGGACCAGCAAACAGCAGGTCTTTTTTTTTGCCTTTTAAATATCAGTGTTTCTCAACCTTGACAGCTTTTAACTAGTGCAAACTTCAGTGCCCAGAATTCCTCAGCCAGCATGGGGCGTGCTAGGAGTTGAAGTACACGTAAGTGAAAGCTCTCAAGCTTGAGAAACATTGTCCTGTGTAACATCCCTTTTAAAGGTTTGCAGAGTGAAGTTGCCTCTTCTCCCCTCCCCAGAACCGAGTTGGCAGACAATTCGAGCATAAATCTGGATGGCCACTAGAGGGTCCCATAGAAGCATCTTTGCTGCCACCTGCTGGCGTTTGGGCTTTTTGCATTCTATCCTGAGCATTCCTTTAGAGTGGCTCCTTCTGTGATTTGATTTCTTCAAAACATTTATGTAGCTGCCCAACTCACTGATAGCGACTCTGAGCAGCTTACAGAAATAATTCCCCAATACGAAGCCCAATAACACCCCCTGCCCCGCAACCAGGCAACAACAAACCACTTGATGGGCTCCATATCACCCTGGGGTCTCCAGGCCCTCTGGCAAAAGGGCCTGTCTTCAGGGCCTTTTGAAAGAGTGTCAAGATGGGGGCCAAAATTACCTCCACAGGGATGATGGATCGACAAGGAGGGAGCTACCAAGGAGAAAGCCCTTCTTGGTCTCACTAGGTCACTAGATCAGGAATGAGCATCTGTGGCCCCCTTGCAATCTGTGGATTCAACTCCCAGCATGGCTGGCTCAGGAATTCTGGGAGGTGAAGTCCACAGTTCGTAAAGGGGCCACATTTTGTCTAGCCCTGCCCAAATGGTTGTCGACTCATAACATATCCTGCCTCTCCACTCTGGTACGTCAGATAGATATAAGGGGGGAAAGACAGCCCTTCAAACAGCCTGGCCTCGTTATGGTTAAACCCACCATAAGGGGCCCACAGGGCAGCACCCGCCCACCATCTTCCTTAAACAGATCCTCACCCCTTTGGCTTTAATTCTAGCTAAGGGTACTTCTCCCTCTTCCCACCTCACTTCCTCCCTCTTTTTGTCACTTCTCCACTTCTCCCGCCCGCTTGCAGGAAGAATTGCCTTGCGAATGACGGTTTGGGTTGCGTTTCAAGTGCATGTGAATTGGAAAGGCATGTGAAGACGCTTTGCATTTGACTTGGTTTGAGGCGTCTTAGTTCTCCTCTCGTTCTCTCTTCCCCGGATCTGACTTTTTGAGGGTTTGGATTTCTTACATGGCAGAGTTCCCCATATGTGCTTTAAAAGGCAAAATCTGCAAGCAAAATGCAAGCAAGGGTGATTTAACCCAAAGGTAGAGTCAAGGCTGATTTAAGTACCCTAATCTTACGTGTTACGTTTGCGTTACCGACTCTGTTAATCCTGAGAAGGCAACCCCCTGTCTGAAATGATGATTCTAACTGAATGCTATCAGGGGTGTCAAACTCACGTCATCATGGCGGCGTCATGTGACCTATTGGGACTTTTTCCCCCTTCGCTAAACTGGGTGGGAGCCTGGCCAGCATGTGATGCATCCGGCCTGTGGCCCGCGAGTTTGACAGCCCTGCCTTACATGTAAATCCTCGACTTACAACTATTTATTTAGTGACTATTCAAAGTTATAAGAGCACCGACAAAAAGGGACTTATTGACCGGCCCTTGCGTTTAACGACCATCACAGCATCCCCATGGTCAGTCACGTGACCAATAATTTGGGTGCTTGGCAACCAAACTATGTATGATGGTTGCAGCACCCTGGAGTCATGTGGTCGCAGTTCACGACTTTCCCAGCTGCTTCTGGTGAGCCGAGTCAATGGGGGGATAGCTGGATTTGCTTAGCGAATTAGTGATGCGCTTAACAGGTTAACAACTGTGGCAAAACAGAATGTAGAATTGGGCACAACTCTCTCTGAACGGCTTGCTTAGCAACAGAAATTTTGGTCCCAGTTGTGGACGTACGTCGAGGATTACTTGTACAAGTATTCAGTTTTGGAGCAGTCGGCTAGGCAAGTTCACGCTTTGGTTTCACGCACCCACCTGTTGAAATTAGATTATACGTTGATATTTTGAAGGCCAGAGCAGAAGAGAAGCATGATAAATGTTGTTAAGTGTGGGCAGTGAATAATTGTCCACCTTTCGCATGTGCACGTCTCCCCGTGTTTGCTCCTAGCGTTCCTGGGTTTGCTGTGTCAGTCAAGTGAGTCAGAACTTGCTTATTTCCGTTCTCTGGCTCTGTGTCCACTGGGCTATTGTTTCTTCGTCTCCCCGAAGACAGAACTCAATGTAGCAGGACCAGAAAGTCCTTTGCACCTGATGAATAGCATGACTTCACCCAGACCTTAGAAAAGCTTGCAGAATGCAGAGTATTTTGGCCTCCATGGAACGAAAGCCTGAGGAAGCCCATGGCAGCGGAAACATATTATTGTCTTCCATGGCAGCCAAGCTCTCACAACATCCATCTGTTTCAATGCATGTTTTCTTCACCCGGTTTCCCTCTCATGCTTGTGCACGCTGACCTTTTCCTCCGACATGATCATTTCTTACCTTTCGTTCATCCTGTCTCCTCTCCTTCCTTTTTTCTTTCTTCTGTCCGTTTCCTTCCCTTCTCATTCGCCTTTGGATGTGCCCTGTCTAGTTCACAGAAGGAAGGTACTGGATTTTCTCCCCCCGCCTGCGCAGGCTCCAAGCCGCCTCGGTTTCCTCTGGGGACGTAAGTGATTTTGCTAGTAGAAAGGGCGGCTCCATCCCAATTTTGAAATGCCAGCTTTGGGGGCAAGGCATCTGGGCTCCTGCCGTGCCGGTGATGGCGAACCTTTTCAACTCTGTGTCAAATACTTGGAAAATGTCTAACTTGACTCTACTGGTGTACCACACCCACCACCACCTCCGAACAGAAGAGAAATAAATCTTTTATCTCCCCACCCATCTAAGCTACCCTGAACAGTGGCACTCAGTGGCAGAACCAAGGCTGGGCCTGGAGGAGAAGCCTGGGCTGCAACTTCAGCCTTTAGTGCTACGGCTGCCACTCAAAAAGTCTGCCTTCCACCGTTCCCCAAGAGGCACAAGACTTGGGGAGCGGTGTGATTGCCTCTGCAGCCCGGTGCTCCCCAAGTTCTGCTGTGCACCGTTTTATCTTCGGGCTGTTTCCTCTTTCTGCTGGCAGGCCCAGAGCGGCGTATGGGAGGCTGCTCCAGGTCGCACAAAGCTTTCGTTCTTGAAGCAGCATGTGAGAGGATGCTCTTCCACTGAGCCTCTGCAGCCGGTAAAAACACACCTGGTGATTTTCAGAGGCTGCACGAGAACACACCCCGTTCTTGCGCGGCCTCCAAAAATCACGGGAGGGCAGGATGTGCTTTCGAGAATAATGGTTGTCGGGTATTGTTGAACACTGGACGCGTTACAAAACCTTCTTAGGAAGCCAAACTCCTACTCTGCATTCACACTGTCGTCTCCTGGCTAATGTAACATCGCCATGCGCTATTTTTTTTAAAAAAGCTAAGACTTTGGGTGGTGTCACTTTTGACGCAGTTGTTATGGGTTTGCCATCATTGTGCTAGGCTCACTTGGCACAGTCCACCGTTAGCTAAGCAGAAGAAGAATCTTAAGATCTTCCTGTGCTTCAAAAAGAGGAGTTTGCTTTGAGGCCACCAGCCTTTCTGTTTTCATGAGACACGTTTGGGCTTTCTTTGACAACGGCATGATTTAGGGGTTATTCTGCCCTGCATCAAGATTTTTTTCCAATCTGGAAACGGTTTAAATAAATAGATATTAAATTCACCGCCAGCAAGGATGGCAGTAGCCATTCCTAAGCCAAAGCTTAGTCTTTCAGTGCCACTGATCTTCCTTGCTCTAAACTACCCAAGGTTGGGTCTTCGGTGTTACCTTACAAAGGTATCAAGCCGCTTTTCCTAACCCTGGGTTTTCTCCTTCCAGGTGTGTTAATTCTCAGAGCCCAAATTCCTGGTCAACAAGCCTGATACAAATGCAATGTACCTTGCTGGCAAGAAGGGAAATTTTGAATCGTATGCAAAAAAAAAAAATAGCTTTTAGTGTTAGCGCCGTGGTAGCACAGTGGTTAGAACGCAGTACTGCAGGCTAATTTTGCTGACTGCCAGCAGTTCGATTCTCACTGGCTCAAGGTTGACTCAGCCTTCTCTCCTTCTGAGGTTGTTAAAATAGAGGACCCAGATTGTGCTACTGCTATTGCTATTAGAGAAGGGTGGCTTTTTAAAAAGAGGATGAGGAAAGATTTGATTTTACGCCTCCCCCTTTGGCAATTCAAAGTTCTCTCTCCTCCATTGTGGTGTTATAGGTAGAAGCTCTGTGTTCCCCCCCCCGGCTTGCCTGCTAAGGCCTCCTCTGTTTTTCCGTTGAGGTAGGACATCCTGCACAGACAAGGGGTGGGCAGGGACAGTGGCCATTCACTAGCCTTGTATCTTCGTGGCTGACTGTAACAGGTAGTTATTAATGATAGAGCCCAGTGCTGTGCCATAAAAAGCTTTAATAATTCGTTTTTGGCCTGGAAGTATTCAGGGTTAGGATTATTCTTTGCTGGTGGGAAACTTCAATAATCCTTCCACTGTCTTTTGTACCTGTTTTTTACCTTCTGGCTCTTCTCCGTAGGCAGCCCCCCACCTTACAATCATGCAAATGGGATTATCTAGAGCAGGGGTGTCCAACCTTGGCAACTTTAAGACTTGTGGACTTCAACTCCCAGAATTCCTCAGCCAGCTTTGCTGGCTGAGGAATTCTGGGAGTTGAAGTCCACAAGTCTTAAAGTGCCAAGGTTGGACACCCTGATCTAGAGTTTGAGACACTTACAATTTGTTTATTTAAAAGTGTTTTTTTTTTAAAATTCGACACTTTATAGAATTCCACATTTTCCAGGCAAGACCTTTGTAGTATTGATAGCCGAAATTCCCTCAGGTGCAAAGCAGACACCCTAATCAAGGAACTACAAGTTCCCAGTTTTGATCATGTGACCATGGGGTTGTTGCGACTTGTCATACTGCGAAGACTGGGTTCACTGGTCACTTTTTTCCCCAGTGACATTGTTAACTTTGAACCGTTGTAAGTCGAGGACTGCCCGTGTAAGTCGTAAGTTGCTATTTGAGAAGCTTAAGTTTCCAGGGAACCAAACTCCTGCAGCGCAATGATTCTCACGTGAGCTGACCTCGATAGGTGCTTTGATAGGTAAGTGGGGAGGTGGGAAAGCGTCGACTTCTGCCTTGAAAGCTGAGCTCTGTCCTTGTGTTTCTTTTTCCTCTCTCCAAGTCATGTAGTTTTTCTTGTTGGTGTTGTAGCTTTCATCTCTCTCTCTTTTTTTCTCTCTTCCCCTTCCTCTTTTTATTTTACTCTCCTCCTCCCCACCCTCTGCTGCTTTCTTTTGCTTCTCTGCTTTGCTGTCCGACAGCCGACAGACGAGAGGAGCTGGGTCTATTCTCCTCTCCACTATAACACTCAAATCCAGTCAGTCTCTGACGAAGAGAGTGATACAGTAAGTTCGTGTTCGTGACTGTTCGGGATTTTATTTTTTTTCCCCGTTTCATTTCATTTTTAAGAAGGGGACACAGTTGTTTGACACAGCCCATCCTCGCCAGAAAGCTGCACTGCCAGCTAATCCCGAGCGATCTGGGGAAGCTCCCTGCATCTGCAAGTTTTATGCTCCTCAAAAGACGGCGCTGGTTTTTCCCAAGTCTGCGTTTCCTCCTAGACTCACTCCGAAAGGAATCGGAACGTGACTTGACATAAAGCAGCTGTAGAGACTTCAGTGTTGCAGTTGCCCCGACGGCCCATTTTTCGTAGTTCCGAATAAAACACAGTGGGCGGAGCAGAGGGCTTTCTGAGGGCATCCTCTATGCCAGTGATCCCCAACCTTTTTTATGCCGCGGCCCGGTATCCCCAACCTTTTTTATGGCGTGGGCCCGGTACCGACATCAGCTGCGCCGCCATCTTGTTTTGATGAAAAAGTGCTTCCGGTGAGCTTTCTACCCGGAAAAGCTCACCGGAAGCACTTTTCATCAAAACAAGATGGCGGCGCCAGCAAGCCAGCTGCCCGGTAGGACTTGTTCCACGGACTGGTACCGGTCCGCGGACCTGTGGTTGGGGACCCCTGCTCTATGCCAGGGGTGTCAAACTCGAAGCTCGCAGGTTGGATCCGGCCCGCAGGGTGCTTCGATCTGGCCCACAGGACTGGCCTGCGGTGCCTCTGCTGGCCAAAAAAGGGCCACGGGGGGGTGCATATGGCCCCCGCACAGTCTGTTTTCAGCTGGCAGAGGGCTGCAGGAGGCCGTGGAGGCTGAAAAGAGGCTGCACGCTGCTGCCACCCCCCTCGCCTCCCCGTGGCCCATTTTCGGCTGGCAGGGTGCTGCAGGAGATGTCCATCCTGTCTCCCATCCCCCAGCCGGCCCGCGGAGGACTACAATGCTCAGCCAGCCCTCGAAGAAATCCAGTTCGACACCCGTGCTCTATGGCAGGATTTCTCAATCTTGGTAACTTTTAAGTTGTGTGTACGTCAACCCGCAGAATTTTAAGAAGTGCGGGAGTCAACTCTCAGACTTCCCCAGGCAGCCCTAGTGGCTGGGGATTCTGGAAGTTGTTGAAGTCCACACCCAAGAGCACCTTTGAGTTCTGTCGGGAGTCAGTTCTGTCAGGGCTTGTTCCTACTGTGGACATCTTGAGAACAAACCCACGTTGACCATCCAGTAGATCCCCATCTGTGCTAATATATCATGATTCTGGTGAGAGAAACCAGGCTGGTGTCTCAAGGAAGCCGTTCTTGGATTAACAAGATCCATGATGTCAGTAGATCCCAGCTGCTCCTCTCCATCTTGAAAAGAACGGCCCAGTGTCTACTCACTTGGGATGGGGGGAAACTGCCTATAAACTCTGGGGCAGAAACAGAATAATTGAGAGCCACTGTGGTCTAGTGGTTAAGGCACCAAGCTAGAAACCAGGAGACTGTGAGTTCTAGTCTCGCCTTAGGCAGGAAAGCTAACTGGGTGACTTTTGGCCAATCACCAGGAGACAGTGAGTTCTAGTCCCGCCTTAGGCAGGAAAGCTAACTGGGTGACTTTTGGCCAATCACCAGGAGACAGTGAGTTCTAGTTCCTGCCTTAGGCATAAAAGCTGGCTGGGTGACTTTAACCCAGTGTCTGTCTCTCAGCCCAACCCCACCACACAAGGTTGTTGCTGTGGGGAAAATTAGCTTTCTCCATGTCTGCAGTAAATTATTACAGTATGCTGGCTGAGTCATCTCCCGGGGTCTTCCTGTGCCCAAGCCAATTCCAGAATAAAGGGCAGATATAATTCAGAGAGACTAGATTTTCAGTTGCCGCCTAAACCATTTCTATAATGGTTCAATATCCGTTTTATATCTTCCGGTTCTCCGCATAAATCCTGAGAGATTGAAGCCGTCCTTTTGGATGGGACCGTTCCTCTAAATGCTGTCCTCTCTTCCTTTTGTCTCCTATCTCCCCCCTCCCCGCCCCTGCAGTAACTTCTATGCAGACTCCTCGAGAGAAACGTTCCTCCTGGCGCTGTTTGCGGCATTCCCTTTCGACGACGTTCCTTGCAGCTTTTCAGAGGGAAGGCGTGGAAGAATGTTGTGCATCAACGTCGGCTGTGCTTCAGCATCCCAGCGTTACCCGGAAAGACAAAGCAAAACCACCCCGAGTCCCACCTCCTTCCTCCCACCATCCTTTCTCCAAAAACGTGTATATTAATACCTTTCCAAGCAGTTCCCCACAAACTGATCTTGGCCCCAGAGACATACATCAGAGGTCGGAAGGAATTCGATCCTGGGTCGCCACCTCTCTATTTCTCTCTCTCTCTCTCTATTTATTCCCAAAGTGCACTACTGTAGCTCTCTTTATCTGTATGTGATACTGTGAACATTTTTTTAAAAAAAAATCATGTATTTATTTTGTTTCTCTTTGCACAAACAGCACGCTTGTGCTTTTGTTTTGTTTTGTTTTTTCAAAAATAGTTTTATTGCACTTTTAGGGTGTAGGGGAGAAGGCCTTGTTACAGATGTTGGTCGCCTTTGGCGATAGAGTTTAGGAGAAGCCGCAGCCTCTGAGCTGAGAGGCAGCAGGGCAGGAAAGGCTGGCAGAGCTGTGGAGCTGGTTAGAAAAGTGTCTATCAAATGCCATTTCGGGTTGATCACTCGGTGGCCCCCACTTCAGTTTGTCAGCAAGAAAAAAAGGCTGAAATCCCAGCCGGCTCTTGAAGATTTGAAACTTTCCACTGAAACAGGCCATGGAACCTGCCCGAAGCTTCCTTGGTATCTATTTGAGTGGGATTTTTCCTCCCGGTTGAATGTACATCGTCCCTCGTGCCCGCCATCTTTGTCGGAGAAGGTGGCCAAACCCAGCTCAGTTCCATGCGAAGCTACACTTAGTAGCATCTTCAGGTTGATTCTACAGCCGCCTCCGTTGGGCCGAGCCCTGGATTTCTGGAAACCTCACATTGGAGGCTTCTTCCTGGCTTCTCTTCCTGCTGCGCCCAGCGAAGAAGCTGGGTCAACTTAAGCCATAAGAGGCGCCAAGCTAAAAAGGCCGTGAGGTCCTCAAGATTGGAGAGAAGCACCCCGGGAAGGCTTGCAGGGGATAAAAAGCCCAGGGAGGAGGTCTTGGCAAGGTCTTTTGAAGAAGCTGGGCTCTGTTGTAAGGGCCGCGGAGCAGCTCCCACTTCGGAGAGAAGCGCCAGAGGACTTGCTTGCGGCCCCTCAGGATCGCACTGTCGTCGTGCAGGGTCGCTGTTCTAAATACGGAGAGGGCAAGAATGAACGCAGTTGTAAGGCAGGAAAGGCAGCAGAGAAACACCTATTCCGTGTGGAAACCTCCTTTCGGGGAGGCGGATGAAACAAATAATGGCGTCTTCCAGAGCCGCAGCTGCTGGAGGATTTCCACAGCTATGACAGTATTTTCTTTCTGGATGGCACAAAACGGTCTCTGGTTTGTGGGTGGGTAGGACGTCTCTTAAATAGCAGCCTTTGGAGATGCAAGATAATCTCATCAGTGCAGTATTCAAGACCAGCCAAGTCACTCCAGCTGGTGAGAGGCCCCAAAGCTTCTTTTTTTTGGGGGGAGGGAAGGGGGTGGGGAGAGTATTCAAATTTACGTCCATGCCTCTGCAAAGGCCCTGCTCTTGTAAAAGAAGAGAGAGCAGAAGGCAGCCTTTGTCTTCCGAACCCTGTGAGGCGAGAAACCTGAAATTCCTGTGATGTGCAAGCGATCCCATCGCCTCCTGGAGGTCCAAACTTAAGCCCCTCCTTGAAGTGCTTTCTTCGGTGGAAATTTGCTCACTTTGTGGTAAAAGTTCCCTATAAAGGGGGAGAAAAAAAAAGAAGCAGGTTTAAGAAGGCCTTGGGCAAGCAAGATAATGGCAAAAGTGCTCTCCGGTGTGTGTTAGGTTCTCATTCCATGACTGTGAGGAAACTGGGGAGGTGCTGGCTCTCTCTCTCTTAAGCTTTGGGGGCCTCCCCGTGCTGGAACTTCTCAACCTCTCATTCAACATTCCAGAATGCAACTGGAAACGACGTTCTTTAAAGGGACACTATAGTTTTAGGGCAGATTTTGAGAACGTTTCTTTAGGCAGCTACAGGTAGAATGGTTTCTCTGAACCTTGCCCAGTGAACTTCCGGTTCTGGTTCTTCTTGAGCGCCCGAAGTAGCCCGTCTCCTTCTCGATCTTCTCATTTTCTCTCCCAGCGTCCCGGATTCCATTTCCAGCCACCCTAATGTCTTCTCCCCTCTGAAGGTGCCAGTGGTCAGGATGGCACCTTCCTCTTCAGCCTGAGGTGGCATGGCCCTCCTTCCTCCCCTCCTTGAACTTGCTCCCCTGCAGGCTGTGGACTCAGGGCAAGCTGCAGGGCAAGCGTTAAGTCCTTCTTTGCAGACCAAGCCCCACCCAGCATCTTCCATCCTTGGAGGAGGTGGGCTGATCCATCCGTCGGCAAAGCAGGTGGTCGTGGAACAAACAGCACCCTTTCCTTCTCCCTACCTAGCACAAGGCACAATCAAGAGTCCCGTTCTTGTGGGTTTCGAAGATGTCATCCGATCTGAAGCAACTTGTTCAGGGATGGTCCTTTCGGAGTTGGTTGCTCTTATGGTTGAAGGATGGAAATGGCCTTTGACCCATTGATCGGCCATTTATTGAAAACCATGCTTGCATTGATTCCTTGACTTGCGTTGATTCCTTTGACCTGGGATATTAAACAGAGTTTGGGCACAGTTGGCTTCGTCTTCTGTGATTGACTGACAGCCTAAAGGTAGATGGAGCAGGAGAGATGACTACCCTCTGCCGAACTCTGCCACGGATGAGGTTCCCTTTGTATAAGATTGTCAGCGGTGGTTTTCAGCCAAGATGACCAAGACATCCTTGGGAAGCATCTGATCCATGTCTTCCTCACCCTGACCCCAGCAAGAAAGCCCAGCTGGCGGCTTCTATCCTCCTCCTTCCTTGGTTCCTTCAATGGAGAGAGAAAGATCAGCGCTCGGACCACCAGATACTATTCTGAAGGACTTTTGTCGACGTCTACATTAGACTTCCTGAGTGTGCATATATGCTATATATATATATATATACTTACATATGTTTTTTTCCTTTTCCCTTTTTTTTTTGAAAAAGTATTTTTTTAAAAGAACATCTCCATGTTACATGCTTTATACACAGAATGTATAGGATTTAAGGATTGTGTTCGGGATGGGTGGGAAAGAAAAAACAGTTGAGTGATGTTTTCTCTTTTTGCAGAGAAAAGTGTATTTCTTGGGGCACAAATTACTTCTTTGTTAGGGGAGGGATTTTGGCCTTAGAAATGTAAATTGTTGCATATTACAAAGTGGTGCAGCTGAAATGGCGTATTTTTTTTTAATGTGAAACCAGGCACAATTTCTCTCATGCACATACACAAACGATTCCCAGCAGAAATCTCTTTTCCCTCTCTCCCCGCCTCCCATGAATAGTTTTTCAAGTGCGTGATATAATTTTATTTCCTATTTAAGCTTTACACGGCCTCTGGGTTAGCCTGAGCGTCAAGAAGGGGCCAAAAGTGGTTTGTTTCTCAAACCTGGCAACTGTATGAGGTGTGGACTTCAACTCCCAGAATTCCCAGCCTGCCATGCTGACTGCGGGGTTCTGGGAGTTGAAGTCCACACATCTTTAAAGTGCCTATCGTTGAGAAACCCTGATCTAGAAGGATACCATCAATCTGTTCCCTTCATAAGGACATTAAAAGGGGCAGGTGTGTGTCTTAATTGCTATTTTAAAAAATATCTGCCGACTAGATTCCCTTGCTGATGTTTTCTTTCCATTTTATAATCTCTTGATCCTAAGCTCCTTAGAATGCGTATTTTGCCCAAATTTGGGGTCTGTTTCTACCAAATCAACCATGCCACATTTTTCTCCAGTGATGAACTTTCCTGGCTACTTTCATCCTTTTAGTGGCCCAAGTGCAAGAAAACTGGTCAAAAACTGCCTCCTTTCCCCCCCTTTTTTTTACTGAACAGCCTTTGTCACTGCAATCTCACCATTATTTATACCTGTCCACCCTCTGCAACTTTGAGACTTGTGGACTACAACTCCAAAATTCCCCAGCCAAAGTTGGCGAGGTTGGACACCCCTGGTTTATACAGTGACCATACAGTCTTCATTTAAGGAAACGTCAGTGTTTTAAATTTTTCTTGCCAGGTTGTAAGAAGGGGATAATCCTTTAAAATCGAGATTTCTCTCTTGTCGGCCTTCATTTTCTGTTAGAGGAAGTGGGGGTTGTGGGGTGTCTGTCCAAATATAGAATTGGACAGAGGCAGGAAGAACAGCCATTATCCTATGGTGGATTCTAGGCCATTCTGAACCTGATCTCTTTCTCACTCGCTCCAGTGGCTCCATTCAGACCCCATTCACACTCCCATCAACTCATGATGGCCACTTTTAAGGACCAGGAGCCTTCCAGTTCCTCAAAGATCTATATGGGCACCTCAGTGGGTCACAACTACAGCCCTACACCTGCCCCCCCTTCCTTTTCAGGAGGAACCAGAAGGGCCAGGTGTCACACCTCAAGAATCTTCTGTCAGGATGAAGTGCAAAGGGAGGGAGAGCAAGGAGGAAGAGGGGCTCCTGGTTGGTTGGCTTTCTTTCTTTCTTTTAAGGTGCTAAGATGGCTTCTCCCACCCTCAAATGCAGGCATCCGGTCGTTCTTCCGGTGGTGGCAGAGTGGCCATTTAGAGTTGTTTTAATGTAATTTTAATTGGGGGGGGGATGGGAGGGAGATAACGGATCAGGGGTTTGTTTTTGATGTTTTCTGTTGATGTTTCTATTTTGTAAAGTGCCCGGTCTATACAAGGGTGACATTTTCTGTTCATAAATAAATAAATAAAGATACCTTTTTCTGCTGAGATTCCTCCCTTGGCCAGAGAGCAAAGGACAAGGCCAGGGGTGGGATTCTACCGGTTTGCACCTATTTGCTAGAACCGCACCTATTCGCCTAATCCTGTAAGGAAGGCAGGAAGGAAACATTCTGGTGTTGCTTACAGAAACTGCCTCTCCGTTAACCCTTATTACATTCTTGGCAGGACTAGACTTCCTGTCTCTGGAACGTCTCTGGAGTTTTTTTCCCCTCTTTTGCTGGCACTTTGCTTGTGTGGAGTGACCATTCAAAATTACAATGGCACTGAAAAAAGTGACTTATGACCCTTTTTTCACACGACTGTTGCAGCATCCCCACAGTCACAAGAGGCCAGGCGAGGAGATGTGTGCCTCAATGCGAGTGATGTTGATTTGGCCACACCCAGCCAGTCACATTACCACCAAGCCACGCCCACCAACTAAGCCACACCCACAGAACCGGTTGTTAAATTGAATCCCACCCCTGGACAAGTCTACCTTTGTAGACACAAGTTACTAGCAGGGGAAGACACACACACACACACACCCCTCTCCCTTTTTTAAGGCCTCCTTCCTTCAGGCCCATAAGATGAGAGAGAAGGCCAGCAAGCAGGCTGACCCTGTGTCCACCAGGCCGCCCAGGAGGCAGGTTTTTCCCACTACAGCTAATCCTCAACAACAGCTCGTTTAGTAGACCAAAGTTGCAATGGCACTGACAAAAGTGACTTATGACCGTGTCACACACCTTAACAACCGTTGCAGCATCTCCATAGTCACGTGATCAAAACTAGGGCGCTTGGCAATTCTATTTATGATGGTTGCAGTGCCCCAGGGTTGTGTGAACACCTTTTTTGGCCTGACAAGCGAAGTCAGTGGGGAAGCCAGATTCATTTAACAACTGTGTTACTAATTTAGCAACTGCTGTGTTTTATTTAACAAATGTGGCCAGAAAGGTGGTAAAATGAGGTAAAGTTCTCTTAACAAATGTTTCACTTAGCAACAGCAATGTTGGGCTCAATTATAAGTCGAGGACTACCTGTCATCAGGAAAGTGTAAGAGCTGAGACCTCAAAGATACAGGTATACTCACCCACTCACCGATGGCAAATGCTAGGAACCCTCTCTATCTTTTTTTTTTTTTTTTTGAAGTGAAGTAGGAGATGATGAAATTTGGCTCCTTCCTCTATCCCAATGGGTGCCCTTATGGCAGCCTTGGTTTTGGACCACTCCAGGCCTCTAGGGATCAGGAAATGGAGATCCTCCGGAACATGAGGCTCCAACCACAGCGGCAACACTTCCCAATGGGTGGTAAATTATCTCTTGAGATCCACTGTAAGTGCCTTGGCTTGTCCCAAAGGTGCTTCCCCAAAAGGCAATTCAACTTTTTTCCCCCTTCAAAACGTTTTCTTTCTCTGGTTCTTAACCGAAGTTAAAAACTTTGTGGCTGAGAAGCAAAATGTTTCAAGGAAAAAGGCCAAGGAAGTCCAGTTGCCTTTTGGAAAAGCACCTTTGGGGTAACCATGACCTGGATAATGGAAAATTTCCATAGACCTTAACTTTGCTGAATTTCAAGAGGTCTACCAGAAATTGCTCTAGTTTTAATTATAAGGCAGTCAAATCCCAAGCTAGTCAAAAAACTGATGCTAATATTAGTAGCTCCCCCTTAGCTTCCAACGAATGCCTTCTGATCCAATCTCCAGGGCCCATGGTGCTCTTTGAACCTGGTGGTTTTCTTACAGGCATTTTACCAAATTAGCTAATAGCATCAGTGCTGAAAGGAGTAGAGCTTGCATTACCTAATTTGGTAACGAAATGTCTGCCAGAAAACTTAGCTCAAAGGCCACCAATTACTCCACTGTTCAATCCTGAACTATAAATATTGTCTTCTATCGATCTAAGCTTCATTGATAAAACAAGAGGAGGACTGTGAAAGACCTGAGTTTCTCAATATCCTGGCCAAGAATATCAACCACCAACATTTTGCAATATCTGAGGCCTGGTCTTCCTGTCAAAGAAAGAGAAAGGTGACCAGCAGCTACTCCTATCAGTCCTAGAGCTCAGTGGGCTTGGTCTTACGATCCTCTCTAATTTTAAGGGCTACACGATCACCTGATTGTATTTGTTACCCTCAGTGGATGCTCCTGTCCTTCCAGAAGAGAAAGCCCAAAGATCTGGAGATACCTGCTGGTCCTAGGAAAGGCAATGTCCTCCCTTAAACGATGACCAACAGAAGGTAAAGGCAAGGTATGGGGCCCTTGTAGTATATCCAACTCCCTATAGAAGCCAGGGTCAGCATGGAGGACATTGCTTTAGTTCAAGGAATTTAGATGCAAGAGCCCATGATAGGGTAGATTTTTTTGGAATGGTATGCAGAAGTTGTGACCACTAAGCCTTCCGTTAAGAGAGGGAAGCAGTAATCAGAGGTATCCATAAGAGAGTTTGAAGGGACCTTGGAGGTCTTCTACTCCAATCTCTTGCTCAAGCAGGAAATTACCATTTCAGGCAAATGTCTGTCAGGCCTCTTCTAAATCTCCAGTGATGGAGCACCTACAACTGAAGGCAAATCATTCCACTGATTTAATTGTTTTCACTCAGGAAATTTCCTAGCATTGCAGGGAGATGAATCTGCCTTGGCCTCTACTCACATGAACTGATTCATATAGGATCTTCTCTACTAAAACCATCAGCTACCCACTAGTATCAATCTACTGTCTTTATTATTTTAATATCTCAAGGTGGCAAAAATACCTGATACTACTACTGTTTTCCTCACAAAGAGGTCACCCAACTGGCTTTCAGGCCTAAGGCAGGACTAGAACTCACCATCTCCTGATGATTGGCACAAAGTCACCCAGCTGGTTTTTGTGCTGAAGGCAAGACTAGAACTTGCGTCTCCTGGCGTCTAGCCTAGTGCGTTAATTACTAGACCAAACTCACCGTTGAAATTCTTACCTGAATTGTCCCTAGGTGATTTCTTAACCATCCTATTTCTGATCAATGAGGTAAAAAATATGGGTCCACCACAGAAATAGGTAAGCTTCCTGACCAGAAGGAGTTCTGTACTATCCAGCCGGTCATTTGTCACTCAATGTCTAGTTTCAACTTTCACAGTTGAGGTGAATTTGGTCTTTTGCCAAGGCAAGGAAATAACGTTAGCAAAGACCCGGCCTAACAGGATATTAGATGAGAATTCAAGATGTACCAGAGCAGAACAGAGGAATTTATGATCTCACATTGTTTCCTAGTGTTTTTTTGGGTGGTGAGGATAACTCCATCTGGGCCGCAGATCCTGCCCGGCCCTAATCTTAAAAGTGGATCAAAGCCTGAATCGAGCTAATCTGTGAGACTAAAATAAGTTTACTTTGCAGGGTTTATGAGTCACGCCGTCTCCATTAGAAGCACAGTTACACTCATCATCCCTGGGAAACATCTCTCCGCCATGCCATGTGCTTCTCCATATCTTCCTTTATGGATATTAGCTCTTAGATTTTGGCTGAAGCATCCTTCAGTGCCCCAGAAAACAATCTTTAGCAGGAATCAAGTTAAGATCCCCCTCAGATAGGACCTCACCCTGGGGAGAGATCAGTAAATTTTGCCTCAGGATGCAGTGAAAAAAACAAAAGTAAAGTCCTACACTTAGGCAAGAAAAACCAAAAGTACACATATAGACTGGGTGAAACCAGGCTCAATAGCAGTAACTGTGAGAGGGATCTTGGAGTCTTAGTGGACAACCAGTTAAATATGAGCCAGACGTGTGCAGCAGCAGCCAAAAATGCCAATGCAATCCTAAATTGGATTAACAGAGGGATACAATCGAGATCAAGTGAGGTACTAATACCACTCTATAAAGCCTTAGTAAGACCACACCTAGAGTACTGCATCCAGTTTTGGTCACCACACTATAAAAAAGATGTTGAGACTCTAGAAAAAGTGCAGAGAAGAGCAACCAGGATGATTAGGGGACCGGAGGCTACAACATACGAAGAACGGTTGCAGGAACTGGGCCTGGCTAGTCTAGTGAAGAGAAGGACCAGGGGAGACATGATAGCGGTCTTCCAATATTTGAGGGGCTGCCACAAAGAGAAAGGGGTCAAGCTATTTTCTAAAGCACCCGAAGGCCAGACAAGGAATAATGGATGGAAACTGAACAAGGAGAGATTTAACCTGGAAATAAGGAGAAACTTTCTGACAGGTGTTTGGCAACTGGCATGTATTTATGACGGTTGCAGTGTCCCAGGATCATGTGATCCTCTTTTGTGACCTTCTGATGAGCAAAGTCAATGAGGAAGCCAGATTCACTAAACAACTGTGTTACTAACTTAACGACTGCACCAGAGTTGGGTATTCAGCAGATTCTGACCAGTTCTGGAGAACCGGTAGTGGACATTTTGAGTAGTTTGGAGAACCAGCAAATCCCACCTCTGACTGGACCCCCTGCCCCCATCTATTCTCTGCCTCCCATTGAGTCCCAGCTGATCGGCTGGGTCTCCTTTGGTTGCCCTGCACAGGTTAATGGAGTGGAGAGGGAATGGGATTTTGCAGTAACCTTCCCCTGCCACGCCCACCAAGCCACACCACGCCCATCAAGCCACGCCCACAGAACCGGTAGTCAAAAAAATTTGAATCTCACCACTGGACTGCACTGATTGTGCAACTGTGGCAAGAAAAGTCGTAAAATGGGGTGGAATTCACTTAACAATTGTCTTGCTTAGCAACAGAAATTTGGCATTCAATTGTGGTCGTAAGTTGAAGACCTACTTTTAATCCTCAACTTACAACCATTTTAACATTTGAAGTTAGAACTGCATTGAAAAAAGTGATTTATGATTGGTCCTCACACTTATAACCGTTGCTGCATTTCTGCGGTCACGTGATCATGATTTGGGGGCTTGGCAACCATTTTGCCTTTATAATGGTTACAGCATCCAGTGGTCAAGTGGTCTCCATTTGTGATCAAGCCAGCTTCCAGTAAACGAAGTTAGTGGGGAAGTTGGTAGGTAAGATCACAAGTCATGGTCATGTGATGCCTTGCTTAACAACAGCAGTTTAACTGGGGGTTGGACTAGAAGACCTCCAAGGTCCTTACAACTCTTTTATTCTGTTATTCACTTAACAACAAATTTTCCAATTCCTATTGTCTTAAGTCGAGGACTACCTGTATTCTTATATGACATATTCTACTTTTCACATCCATTCCCTTTTATTTGGGGGACATAATAAAAGAGGATGTTAAAATCTATTTTTAGGTTTTTTTAGTATTTTTAATGAAGCTCTTCTTTTTAGGCAATCAGCTAGTAGAACATTTTGAGCTGAACAAGCAGGAAACTGGAGTGATGCAATTCTTTGCATACTCATTCAAAAAATGTTTCATTGCGTATGTTTTTTTAAAAACTCAGGAAGAATAGATAAAATCTGCCAGTTTAAAATGGCTCCTATTGCATAGTAGTATTGCTTTAACTTTTTTTAAAAAAATTGTTGGTTAAATTATATTTCTTTTAGTTAAATTGTACTGGTCTAATCTTAGGCATGTCTATTTAGAAATGAGGCTTGCATCAAAAGACACCAAAGCTGTGAATTAAAAATTAAATTCCTGGTTAGAAAAGTTCCTGTTTTCCAAAGATTACAAACAGAACTTCTCTGGCCACAAAAGTTTTAATTCAATATGACCTTCTTATAGTCATATAGTGTCATATAGTATGCTTTATTTTAATTGTGATGCTTCTGACCTGAATAAGCACACAAACAAACCTTCTTTGTGGGGTGGATACAATAGTTAGTAAACAATCCTACCTTATAAGGTTGGTGTGTCAAATACCAAATGACAGAGTAATAAGTATGCTGCCCTGAGATCTTGAAGGAAAGGTATAATACATAATTAATAAACAAACAAACAGTTTTGCACCCAAAAGTTTCCTTGTTCCATTTCTCAGCCTGAAAAGCCATGAAACATTTGCTTGCCAGGGGATTCATGAACATAAAAATTGTCTATTTTAAGTTAATTTTTCTGAAGTTGTTTTTTTTGGAAGAAAGAGACTTGGGGCGGGGATGAAGTCCCAGACTGAAAAGGGCTGTTGAAAAGAGTTTGAGGCCCTGGATTTGATCACAATCCATATCAAACAGACATGACTTGTTCAACCATCGTACAGAAGAGCCTTGAAATTATAGTCTTAAAGAATTTTTTTGTCGATGCCACAGGAGTACATTTAAGTGCTTGAGGCATCGTGATCTATTTGCCAATATGATGTAATGATTAAAGAACCAGGTAAGATGGTGAGATCTAGTCTTGCCCTACCCATGAAAGCTGGCTGGGTGACTGGGCCAATCATTAGGAGATGGTGAGTTCTAGTCCTGCCTTAAGGCATGAAAACCAAATGGGTGACTGTGCCAATTACCAGGCGATGGTGATTTCTAGTCCTGGCTTAGCATGAAAGCCAACTGGGTTACTTTGGATCAATCACCAGGAGGTGGTGAGTTCTAGTCCTGCTTTAGGCATGAAAGCTGGCTGGGTGGTTTGGGGCAAATCAACAGGCGATGGTGAGTTCTAGTCCTGGTTTAGGCATGAAAGCCAGCTGGGTGACTTTGGGCCAATCACCAGAAGGTGGTGAGTTCTAGTCCTGCCATAGACATGAAAGCCAAATGGGTGACTAGGCCAATCACCAGGAGGTGGTGAGTTCTAATCCTGCCTTAGGCATGAAAGCTGCTTGGGTGACCTCTCTCAATCCAACTCACAGGGCTGTTGTTGTGGGGAAAATTAGAGGAGGAACGCATATTGTGTGTGTTCACTGCCTTGAGTTATTTATAAAAATAATAAAGGTGGGATATAAATAAAAAAAAATACACAAATAAATAAATTTTAACAGGGTTGCCAATCCTACTTCCTAGAGCGGTGTTTCTCAATCTCAGTCACACTAGGATGGGTGGACTTCAATTCCCAGAATGCTGGCTGGGGGAATTCTGGGAATTGAAGTTTACCCATCTTAACATGGCTGAGATTGAGAAACATTGACCTAGAAAGTCCACATTTTTTTTTTACCGTAATTGATTACAAAGATTTCTCTTGCACAAATCCCCCAGCTATAGGCAACAAGAGCCAATAGTTTCACACCTCGGTCAAAAAGGAACTTATAACCAGTTTAAAAATACTGATGTTCCTTACATTCGGCTAACTAACCCAAAACAAGGAAGTAGCCATGGTTTGTTGTTGTTCAGTTGCTAAATTGTGTCTGACTCTTCGCGACCCCATGGACTATATAGCACATCAGGCCCCCAGTCCTTCATTGCCTCAGAGTTTCCCCGAATTCATGTTCATTCTGTTGATGATGCTATTTAACCATCTCCTCCTCTGTTGTTCTCTTCTTTTGCCTTCCATTTTTCCCAACATTGGGGTCTTTTTCAACGAGTCTTTTCTTCTCATTTGGTGACCCAAATATTGGAGCTTCAGCTTTAGCATCTATCCTTCCAAAGGACTGTCAGGGTTGATTTACTGTTTTGGCCATGGTTAGCATGTTTAATTTTGCCTGGGAAGATCTGGTTAATATAGATAAAGATCTATACTAAGATAAAGATATATACCAAGACGATGAGGGGACTGGAGACTAAAACAAACGACGAACGGTTACAGGAAGTGGGCCTGGCTAGTCTAGTGAAGAGAAGGACCAGGGGAGACACGATAGCAGTGTTCCAATATTTGAGGGGCTGCCACAGAGAGGAGGAAGGGGTCAAGCTATTTTCCAAGGCACCCGAAGGCCAGACAAGGAATAATGGATAGAAACTGAACAAGGAGAGATTCAACCTTGAAATAAGGAGAAACTTTCTGATAGTGAGAACAATCAACCAAAGAGCAATCCAAAAAAGATGGAAGACAAAAGAACAGGACAGCAGAGGAGGAGAACAGAAGTTGCCCTCGGAAGTTGTGGGAGCGTCATCACTTCAGACTTCAAAAGAAGAGGTTGGACTCACATCTGTAGAAATGGTGTAGGGTCTCCCGCTTGGGTGGGGGGGGGTTGGACTAGATGACCCACAAGGTCCCTTCCAACTCTGATTATCTGTTCTCTGTTGGATTTATTAGTGAGTTTAAGCCATCAAATCAAAACCGAGTCTTCTCAAGGTTACTGTGAAGATAAACTGGAGCTGCCCCAGGATGATCCCTCACTCTGGAGGCTCCAATGCAAGCAACTTCAAAACTGGTTCCATCACATGTGTTGGACATATTGCTGGACATGTTGGATGTTATGACATCCCTTTCGTGCAAAGAGTATGATGATAAGAAAAACCCATCTTCATGGCTTTCAACAGTGCAGGAAATGCTCCGGAAAATGAAATGAAGATAGCGGTTGATCTTCTCAACGGGCTGCACTCCAGATGTCTCGATCTCCAGGCAGGAGATATTTCCTCAAGCTACAGCAGAATGAGGAAGAGATTGAACCATGAGATAGGAAAGCAGACCTATAGTCCATTAGTCTCATCTACTTTCAGAGATGGTCCTTATAGAAATCCCCAGGTCTCCGGTTTCAAGAGCTGGTTTATATTTTTCTTTTTTAGTTCACTCTGCCAAGTTTTTTCCTTGTTGGGAGGCTGGGTGTCTTTGAGCTTTTGAAAACTGAGGTGTACATGGCTGGGGGACCCAAAGGGTGCATTAAAATAAGTTCAGGCTTCAGTGTAATGAAATTTGACATAAGACATAAGAATTTATTTGTCATTACACTCGCAAGCGGGTGCAACGAAATGAGGTGCTCTTCCACAAAGTAAAAACTGGACAAACACCACTAAAAAGAAAAAAAATTAAACTAAACACAACCAACCATACAATCATCTCTATGCAATTTAAAAATGTAAATACCCCATTACTCTCAGCCATTTAAATTCCACAAAAATCTTATGGCCCTGCATTCAAATTCAAAAATGCACTTGGATAAAAACTGTTCTTAAATCTGGTCGTCCTTGTTCTTAATACCCTAAATCTCCTTCTCGATGGTAATAGTTCAAAGAGCTGATGTCCCGGATGAGAGGAGTCATTCAATATATTAAGTATCTTCCTCTTACGTCTATTCCTATACAGTTCTTCCAAAGAGGGAGTGAGCAGCCAATGATGTTTTGGGCCGTCTTGATCACCTTCTGAATTGCCTTTTTCTCTGCCACTGTGCAGCTCGAGAACCATACACAGAGACAGTAGGATAATAAATTTGATGTCACTTTGATTCCACTCCTCTTTTCTCAGGCCAAAGAGGAGGTTAGAAGGTGTATCAGGATGTGTGTGTGTGAAAATAAGACTGGGTCTTATATTATTTTTTGCTCCAAAAGATGCATTAGGGCTTATTTTACGGTTAGGTCTTGTTTTGGGGGAAATACGGTACTAAATGCGTCCATCTGGCTGATGATCTTAACTGGGGCTTATTTTGGGGGGTAAGGCTTATATTATGAGCATCCAGAAATATCATGCTAGGGCTATGTGTGTGTGTATGTATGTGTATAAATTTATGTGTATATGTGTGTGTATAAATGTGTGTGTGTGTGTGTTGAGGAAAACAATAAACACAAATTAATATAAAGGGGGGGAAAGGGGAAAGGGATAAAAGGGAAAAGTTTAAAAAACTGACCCAAAAAAATACATAACCCATATATATATATATACAAAAAGTGACTTTTGATATTTTTCAACCCAGAGACAATTATGAAATACAACAATACCACTAAATTTTGATCACGTGACCATGGTGATGCTGCAAGGATCATAAGCGTGAAAAACAGTCGTAAGTCACTTTTTCAGTACCATTGTAAGTTTGAACGGTCGCTAAACAAACGATTGTATATCGAGGACTGTCCTTGCAGCCAATGTTTCCTTTCATCAACTCACCCCCCACTACAGGAAAGGTTCTAAAACCTTGACTGGAGCCACCACAGTGTGATCAAAGCTCCAGATGAAATACCACGGTGCCAACCATCTTGGATCATGTTTGATTCTTGATGGGGGTCTGCTGCTCCTCCCCCCAAAAAAGTGAAGAGGGAAAATCTGTAGAGATTCTCAGTCATCCAGGTCATGGTTGTCCCAAAGGTGCTTTGTCAGGAGGCAACTGGACTTTCTGGTTTTTTCTTTTGAACACGTTACCCCTCTTTCTTTGTGACAGAACCTCAAATATTGGAAGACTGCTATCATGTCACCCCTACTCTTTCTTTTCATTAAACGAGACATATCCAATTCCTGCAACTGTTCCTCGTATGTTTTAGCCTCCAGTCTTGTAATGGCACCTTTATTGTTCTTCTTTGCACTCTTTCCAGGGTCTCTGCACCTTTTTTAATATCCTGGCAACCAAAACTGGATGCAATATTCATTCAATACCAAGACAACTAGACCCACCTTGGTTTCTCATGTGGCAAATCTTGGTCGCTTGGATGCTTGGGCCAGGTTGGACAGCATCTCAGATGTCCTTCCAATGCAGCCACGATGACTCATCCAATTTTGAAGAAGTCTAAGAGCCTGGTGAGTCTTTCCGATATTGTAAGACCAGTTGGCCAAATTCCTACGTGCCACGGGCCGTCCAGATCAAAGTTCTTGCATCATGGATGCAGAAGTAAAAGTGGCTTATCTACCCCGATCCTTCCTTGATTGAAATTGTAAATCCAGCGTATGGTAGTTGCTTCTTCCTCTTTACCACAAGCCTTTTAGGGAAGGGGTTACCCAAAGAAACCACACCAGCTAACTGCTTGAGTAACTCCCGAGCAGTTGTAGCAGACCCAGGTAGGTTACCAACCACCCATTGCATGACACACTCAAGCCCCACTCAAAGGATTTGCTGCTATAAGCGTGTTCGAAAAATTGAAGGAGACTTCCTTTATTTCACTTTTTCATTGGGCAACACGCCACATCTTTAAGGCTGAAGAGGCTGGCAGATTGTTCTCTGGATCTCAAAAAGATGGGGAGAGCAGACTTATGGCTCCTGAAGACCAGGCTGGCACTTTGGGTCATGTTCCAGGCAGGTAAAACTAACATTTCTTTTCATTAGATTCAGAATATCATTTATTTTATTTTATTTTATATTTGTATCCTGCCTTTATTTTTATAACAAATGTCTCCAGGCATTGGACATATCTGATATACCTTCCTCCTCTTATTTTCCTCACCACAACAACAACCCTGTGAGGGGGGTGGGTGGGTGGGTGGTTGGGCTGAGAGAGAAAGACTTGGCACAAAGTCACCTAGCTGGCTTTCATGCCTAAGGTAGGACTTGAACTCAAGGTCTCCCTCTTTCTGGTCTGGGTCCTTAACCAAACTGTTTTATGTTATCTGAGTATTATTGCTAACATTTCATTTAAAAAAAAACGGATGGTCCTTTAGTAGGGCTGGCTGGGAAATTTTATACATTGAGAAGTCCACATATCTGAAACTGCTCTAGTTGCTCAAGCTAGGACAAGTAGATTTAAACATAGTTTTTACCCAAGTGCTGTGATCAGGTTAAATTCAGAGTTATGAATCTGGTGGTCTTAACATATATATATCTTGGTTGTATAGTTTTTAACTGTTAATTGTTTTAATTTGTTTTACATTGTTATTTGTATATGTCTTTTGGTGTTGTTTAGTTGTATATTGTGAAAGAACACCTTATTTCGTTGTTCTCAGGTTCTGAGTACAATGACAATAAATTTATCTTAAATTTATCTTATCTTGAGAAACACTGATGCAGGAGACTCAGCTTTAGTAATACATTTTTAAAAACAACAATTTAGGTTTCACCACAAATCACAAATTTGACCATGAGGAAGCAACCTGATGCAATTGCTTAAAAACCTAATCTTAGATTGCCCAAATTGATGGGTTGTAAACATTTTGATTGTGAGGAGAGATCCATTCTGTTCTATGCCAAGATATTGAGGGTTTATCTGGAGCATTTTGTATGGGTAGTCCTCAGCTTACAACAAAAGCAATAGCACTTAGACTTATATATTGCTTTACAGTGCTTTACAGCTCTCTCTAAGTCAGGGGTCTCAAACACAATTTACCTGGGGGCCGCTGGAGGCAGAATCTGGGTGAGGCTGGGGCGCATAATATAATACTTTATATTATACTTTATATTTATATTATACACTAATATTATACTTTCATATCACGGTGGGGGCTACAGGATATCGTCCTGCGGGCCGCAATTGGCCCGCGGGCCATGAGAATGAGACCTCTGCTCTAAGTGGTTTAGAGTCAACCTCTTGCCCCCAACAACCTGGCTCCTTATTTTTTCCCACCTCGGAAGGAAGGAAGGCTGAGTCAACCTTGAGCCTGGTGAGATTTGAACTGCCAAATTGCAGTCAGCCAGCAGTCAGCAGAAGTAGCCTGCAGTACTGCACTCTAACCACTGCAGCACCACGGCTCACAACAATTCGTTTAATGACTGTTTAAAATTTCGATGGCATTGAAAAAAGTGACTTATCACCAGTTTGAACCCCGTGCCACTCAGACAGGACACAGAAATAATCTTTGCATAATGAAGCAGTGTTTCTAATCTTGGTACATTCAGGTCATGGCAACATGGACTACATACACTGTATGTCAGGGCTCCGACAATCCACCCCCATTGAAATCATGAATCTCGAGCGGCATCTCTCAGAGTTAAAAGAAAATCATTTATTAGGAGTGAACAAGTCGGCATTACCTGGGTGCAGCTGACCCTGAGACACATCATTCATTTCCCCCTTCACCCCGGTCTTCCCCCAACCCCTGGATGTATATTCTCCAATGGGACACATCTATAGCCAAGAGTCATCCATCATGCACTCCAATAATAATCTTATGCGCCAGAAGCTTTGGCCGCCTAGCAATTATCTATGGAAATATTTCAGGTATGCATTGCTTACCCCACTCCCTTTCTGCTGACAACCCTAAAAGATCAGAGAAATATTTTTGAGTTGACACTGTATGGCAATAGCAATAGCACTTAGACTAACATACCGCTTCACAGTGCTTTACAGCCCTCACTAAGTGATTTACAGGGTCAGCCTCTTGCCCCCAACAATCTGGGTTCTCATTTGACCCACCTCGGAAGGATGGGAGGCTGAGTCAACCTTGAGCTAATGAGACACAAATTGCCAGCAGTCGGCAGTCAGCAGAAATAGCCTACAATACTGCGTTCTAGCCAGTGCGCCACCACGGCTCTAGACAGGGCATACTTTTTTAAATGACTCTTTATTCCCTTTATTTGGGGACTAGGTAGTTTAGTCCTTAGTCAATCATTTCCTCCCATTGTGCTTCTTTGTGTAGGTCTTTGTTTTGGTGCCGAGATCCGGAGAACGTGGGTCATCGGAGGCAAGGAAGTGACACCCCATTCTCGGCCCTTTATGGCCTCCATCCAACATGAGAACAAACACATTTGCGGTGGGTTCTTGTTGAGACGAAGATGGGTGATGACAGCAGCTCATTGTGTGATTCCCAAGTAAGTTAGAACTTACCCCACTCCTCGCTCTAGCACTGATGATGTTACCTAGTTGCAGGGGTGGGATTCTACCAGTTCGGGCCGGTTCTATAGAACCGGGTTGTTGTGATTCTGCACAGTTCTGAGAACCAGCAAACCATGCCCCTGGCTGGCCCCGCCCCTCTTCGCCTGCCCCTCCCCTTCCCTCCCAGTCAGCCCTTAGCACGCATGCGTGACGTCGCTGACTGCGTTCTTCCCTGCCCAGTCACTCCTTAAGGTATTTTTCCCCTCCCGACGATCAGCTGTTCCTATGATCAGCTGTTCCTATGATCAGCTGTGCTGGGATTCCCCTCACTGTCTTATTGCTTCACCCAAGAGACTTCCCTGAGGCTCAGGAAGGCAAAAAAATGGAGGGGGCGCTCCATTTTTTGCCTTCCTGGGCCTCAGGGAAGCTTCCTGGGAGCAAAAACGCCACCCCGGGAGGCTTCCCTGAGGCCCAGAAGGCCCCCAAAATTGGGAGGGTGCTGCAAAAATAATAAGAAGAAGCCATGCCTTCCCAGTCACATGGCCATGCCCACCTAGCCACACCCACCTAGCCACGCCCACAGAATCGGTTGTTAAAAATTTTGAATCACACCCCTGCCTAGTTGGGTCATGAAACATCTGCAGAGATTAGAATAGAATAGAATAGAATAGAATAGAATAGAATAGAATAGAATAGAATTCTTTATTGGCCAAGTGTGATTGGACACACAAGGAATTTGTCTTTGTGCAAATGCTCTCAGCATACAGAAGAAAAAAATAAAAATACATTCATCAAGAGTCGAGAATCATAAGGTATAACACTTAATCATAGTCATAGGGTACAATAAGCAGTCAAATCATACTAGGAAACAGTCAATATAAATCGTAAGGATACAAGCGACAAAGTTACAGTCATACAGTCACAAGTGGGAGGGGATGGGTGATAAGGAGTGATGAGAGGATTAATAGTAATAGTAGTGCAGACTTAATAAATAGTTGGACAGTGTTGAGGGAATTATTTGTTTAGCAGAGTGATGGCGTTCAGGGAAAAACTGTCCTTGTGTCTAGTTGTTCTGGGGTGCAGTGCTCTATAGCGTCGTTTTGAGGGAAGGAGTTGAAACAATTTATGTCCGGGATGCGAGGGGTCTGTAGATATTTTCACAGCCCTCTTTTTGACTCGTGCAGTACACAAGTCCTCAATTGAAGGCAGGTTAGTAGTAATTGTTTTTTTCTGCAGTCCTAATTACTCTCTGAAGTCTGTGTCTGTCCTGTTGGGTTGCAGAACCAAACCAGACAGTTATGGAGGTGCAGATGACAGACTCCATCCTTCCTCAGCTCCTTGGGCAAACAGCCAAGCTCAGAGAGCACCACCAAGGACCCCACAACTCAACCCTGAGCTACAAATATTCTCTTCTACCTATAACAGCCAATGTGGTGTGTTGCAACTAGATGACAAACAGATCAGGTTGTTCCCTCTCAAGGGCATTACTCTCCAGTAAGCCTGCATGCGAAGTCAGCTGGATTGGAGTTCCAATTCGTACCAGATTGTCTGAGAACATCTAGAACTAGGGTGTCAAACTCGAGGCCTGTGGGCCGGATATGCGCGTGGCCCTCCCAAGCTCCGTTTTGGCCGGCAGAGGGCTAGCAAAAGAAAACTCAAAACAAAACAAAACAAAACAAAAGGAGAGATGCTTCCTCTTTTGCATTTGAGAATCCAAGGAGAAAGGGAAAGAGGAAAGACAAAGGAAAGGAAGGGAAGATGGGAAGGGAGTAAGGAAGGAAAAAGAAGGAAAGAAGGGAAGGAAGAAGAAAGAAGACTGAAGAGGGAAGGAAAAAGAAGAAAAGGAAGGAAGGAGGGAAGGAGAGGGGGAGGAAAGAAGGAGGGAAGAAGTGAAGGAAGGAAGGAGGGAGGGAGAGAGGGAGGAAATGAAGGAAGGAGGGAGGGAGGGAGGGAGGGAGGGAGGGAGGAAAAAGGAAGGATAGAGGGAAGGAAGGAGGGAAGGAGGGAAGGAAGGAGGGAGAGAGGAAGGAAAGGAGGAAAAAAAGGAAGGAGGGAAGGAAGGAGGAAAGGAAGGAGGGAGGGAGGAAAGAAAGAAGGATAGAGGGAAGGAAGGAAGGAAGGAAGGAAGGAAGGAAGGAAGGAAGGAAGGAGAGGAAGGGTCTGAGGGAAGTCCTGCCTTAGCATTTGGCCACCACAGGTGCCCCCGACACGAGTGACATCGAGCTGGCCATGCCCACCCCAGCCACGCCCACCCCGGCCCCCTGAGGTCAAACACAATCCTGATGTGGCCCTCAATGAAATTGAGTTCGACTCCCCTGATCTAGAATAATGGCTGAGGAATTCTGGGAATTGAAGTCCACATGTCTTAAAGAGGCCAAGGTTGAGAAACCACTTCTAAATCCTTTTTCTGCATTTCTACGAAGTTGCTCACGTGATGGGTTTGCCTAAATGTTTGCCTAACTTAATACAGTGACTGAGGTACACAGACTGATGTGTAGGGGTGCTTCTTTGATTAATGTTTTCAGTAAGGGGGACTTTCTTCCTTTGTTCTTGAAGGAACAAAGAATGCCACGTATAGCCTGATAAGAGAACTGGTTCAAACTTGCCAGGGACAAAGATTCTCTTTTATTATACATAGATTTAGAACATAGAATAGTAGGGTCGGAAGGGACCTTGGAGGTCTTCTAGACCAGGGGTCCCCAACCACCGGGCCCCGGACCGGTACCAGTCCGTGGATCATTTTGTACCAGGCTGCCGGTACTTGAGTGCCGCCATCTTGTTTCGATGGCGCTTGAGAAAGTGCTTCCGGGTGAGCTTGTCGGTCGTCGGTTGGAAAGTGGCGTTTGGGTGCTGACGGAATCCTCGCGCCTTAGTTTCGTCGAAGAGGGGGGAGGCGGCTTCGAACGAAGAGCCATCCCGGTGGCGGTGGAGTCTCGCGTTACTCAGGTACAAAGGAGGAGTTGAAGGTGGCAGGGAGAAGCGGGGGACGGCTGGCTGGCCGGTCGCTCGGCTCGCCTTGCCTTGGTCATGCTTGCTGATGCCGGTACTGGTCCGTGGAAAAATTGTCTTCTACAAAACTGGTCCCTGATGCCAGAAAGGTTGAGGACCACTGTTCTAGACTATCCCTCTGTTCAAGGTTGAGATCCTATACCATTCTGGACAAGTGGCTGTCCAATCTCTTCTTGAAAACCTCCAGTGATGGAGCACCTACAACTTCTAGAGGCAAGCCATTCCACTGATTAGTTGTCAGGAAGTTTCTCCTGAGTTCTAGTTCTTTCTTTAATGATCTTCAACACTAGTAACTTGCAAACTCGTTATAATATGAAAAACACATTGCTTAAATACGTAGAAGAGCATCAACAGGATCATGCTAAGAAATTATGAGATGTTACATGGTACGTGCTAGGTAGAACCTCTGAGCATGTACAGGCAGTCCTCGACTTACGACCACATCCGAGCCCAAAATTTCTGTTGCTAAGTGATACATTTCTTAAGTGAATTTTGCCCCCCTTTTTACGCCCTTTCTTGCCTCAGGGGTAAAGTCAATCACTGCAGTTTTAATAAACCTGATTTCCCCATTGACTTTGCTTGTCAGAGGGTTGAAATAGCTGATCACATGACCCCAAGGCACTGCAACCGTCATAAATATGAGTCAGTTGCCAAGCATCTGAATCTTGATCGTGTGATCAAGGGGGGGGGGTTTACTTCAACCGTCATAAGTGTGAAAAACGGTCATAAGTCCCTTTTTTCGGTGCGGTTGTAACTTGGAACAGTCACGAAATGAACTGTTGTAAGTCGAGGACTAGCTGAACATTGCATCAGAGATGGGGTCAAAGTGAAAGAACTCATTGCAAACCCTCATTGTGTTTCAAATGTGGGCAGGTAGTTCTCGACTTACAATGGAGCCCCAAATTTCCATGGCTAAAGCAAGACAGTTAAGTGAGTTGTACCTCATTTTCTGACCTTTTTTGCGTCAGTGGTTAAACAAATCCCTGCAGTTGTTAAATGAATCATGCAACTGTTGAGCAAATCTGCTTCCCCTGTTGACTTTTCTTGTAAGAAGGTTATAAATGGTGATTACACCATTTAAAATATCAGCAACAGGTTCTTTGCCCGATTACTGGGTGGGCGTGACCATGGTGGGCGTGGCCTAGTCAGCCTCCTGCACCAGGGGGCATTTTCACCCTCCCCAGTCTCCGGAGGCTTTCCTCGAGCCTCTAGGACGGTAAAAACGGCCTCCTCCACCTGCTGTGGTGCAGGAGGCTAACTAGGCCACCTTCCGGAGCCTTCCGGAGCCTTCCGGAGCCTCTGGAAGGTGCGTTTTTCACCCACCCTGAGCCTCTACGTGGGTCCTGCATTTACCTGACATCTGTGGAGGGATTTCTGGAAGGGGTGGGGTGGGTGGGCAGGGCCAGCCAGGGGTGGGATTTGCTGGTTCACCGAACCAGCCATAAAACTAGCTATGGGTTTGCCCGAATCGGGGAGAACCGGTTGCAGCCCACTCCCGCCCTGGCGACAGTGCAATGGTCATAAATAGATGCCAGTAACCAAGTGCCTGAATTTTAATCAGGTGACCCCTGGGATGCTGCCACAATTGAGCCCAAAATTTCTGTTGCTAAGTGAAACATTTGTTAAATGAGTTTTGCCCCATTTTACGAACTTTCTTGCCCCCGCGGTTCAGTGAATCACTGCAGAAGTTAAGTTAGTAACTCGGTTAAGTGAACCTGGCTTCCCCCATTGACTTTGCTTGTCAGAAGGTCGCAAAATGCAACTGTCATAAATAGGAGTCAGTTGCCCAAGCGTCTAAATTTTGACCATGTCACCATGGGGGATGCTGCAACCGTCATAAGTGTGAAAACTGGTCATAAGTCACTTTTTTCATTGCTGTTGTGACAGTCACTAAATAACGTTGAGGACTATCTGTATAAATGAATCCACTTTTTAAAGGGTGTACATAAATAGAGTAGATTTTTAGAATTTAGCTTGGATTGTTTGGGTAAAGCACGTCGGGCTGATGGATCTGCTGACGTTTATGGCTTACGTGACTGTGAATTCACTAAAGGGCCAAACTCCCCTTGAAAATCAGTGTGTGCATATACAGGTAAGCCTCGACTTACAACCATTTATTTAGTGACCGTTCAAAGTTACAACGGCACTGAAAAATGCGACTTATGACCATTTTTAACAGTTACAACCGTTGCAGCATCCTCAGGGTCATGTGATCAATATTCAGGTGCTTGGCAGCTGGTTCCTATTTAGGACCGTTGCTGTCTCCCAAGCGTGTGTGATCTTCTTTTGCCACCTCCTCACAAGTAAAGTCAATGGAGAAGCCAGATTCACTTAACATGAAACAGAGGGATAGAATCAAGATCGCGTGAAGTGTTAATACCACTTTATAAGGCCTTTTGGTAAGGCCACACTTGGAATCCTGCATCCAGTTTTGGTCACCACGATATAAAAAAGATGTTGAGGCTCTAGAAAAAGTGCAGAGAAGAGCAACAGAGACGATTAGGGACTGGAGGCTAAAACATATAAAGAATGGTTGCAGGAATTGGGTATGTCTAGTTTGATGAAAAGAAGGACTAGGGGAAGGGGTGGAATTCAACCGTTGTTACTACCAGTCCCTTCCCTTCCCTTCTCTTTCCTTATCTGCCTTGCCTCCTGTATTAAATTTAGGGAAGGTTTTTGCACAACCTATTCAGTTACAAACCTTGCTTTTCATCTGCAAAAGTGATGCTTTAAAAAGGTGTGCATGTAACACACCTGAAGCTGTGCCTCCTGGACAGCTGATAAGCGATGCGTGTGGATGCGCAGCATTTGAAAAACCACTTTTTTTACTGCTTTTTCAACCTCAGCAAAGCAGCTGAGGTTGAAAAAGCACGAAATAAAGGTCAGGTAAGAGCCCGGGCAGGTGGGCGGGCCAAACAGCAGCAGACACAGAACTGGTTCTGTGTCTGCTGCTCTTCGGAGCTACCGGTTTTATAGAACCAGGCAGAACCAGTAGCATCCCACCCCTGACTAGGGGTGACATGACAGCAGTCTTCCAATATCTCAGGGGCTGCCACAAAGAAGAGGGAGTCAAGCTATTCTCCAAAGCACCTGAAGGCAGGACAAGAAGCAACGGATGGAAACTAATCAAGGAGAGAAGCAACTTAGAACTAAGGAGGAATTTCCTGACAGTTAGAACAATCAATCAGTGGAACAACTTGCCTCCAGAAGTTGTGAATGCTCCAACACTGGAAGTTTTTAAAAATATGTTGGATAACTATTTGTCTGAAGTGGTGTAGGGTTTCCTGCCTGGGCAGGGGGTTGGGCTAGAAGACCTCCAAGGTCCCTTCCAACTCTGTTATTCTATTCAATAAGTTACTAACTTATTAACTGCAGTGATTCATTTGACAACTGTGGCAAGAAAGGTCGTAAAATGGGGCAAAACCCACTTAAGAAATGTGTTAGGGATATACACCCTAGCAGAACCTGCACGGCAATCAGGCAGGCAGGCAGGCAGGCAAATATGTGAGACAAACGTTTTTGTAGCTTACACTCAGTAAAACAGATTCACTGTGCTAGTTAAATAGTTTATTCCAGTAAGATTTTTTTAGCATAGTCAAACAGTCCATATATCATACACTAGTTCAGTCCGTCCGGGGATTAATCAGTTGCAAAGTCCAGTGTCGAAAAAGAGGTCAGTAAACTTACAAATATCAGTCCAGTAATATATATCTTCGCAGTAAAGATATGAAGAAGTCAAACCTCTTTTCTTCCTTCAGCAACAGCAGAGAACACGCAGTTATCACACCATCAATCCATCATCGTCAGCAACCAATCCAGTTCTCTTGCTCCCTCTTATGGCGATTTACAGCCGCACCCAAAATTACATGCTTTGCAATTAAAGTGACACACACTTAAACTCACTATCATAGTTTATATATATTATTTTACCCAAACTACGTTAGGTAACCTATGTTATTCCTAACAAAATGTCTTACTTAACAACAGAAATTTTGGGTTCAGTTGTGGTCATAAATTGAGGACTGCCTGCATTGCCGTATTTTCCAAAAGCTAAAGAGAGCTTATGGGTGTTTTTTTTTCTCTTGTGGAAATTGTCTTGTGCAGTAGGGATCAACATTGCCACTTCTAACTTTTCCCCATTTATCCTGGCAGGCGCTCCTCACAGTTTCGCGTCATCCTGGGGGCCCATTCGCTCAAGACTCAGGAGGCCTCCCAGCAAATCTTTGGCATCCAGAACTCCATTGCTCACCCGCTTTTCAATGCTGAGACAGTGAAAAATGACATCCGTTTACTCAAAGTGAGTGTGGGCAGAGAAACAGGCCTCCGTCTGGGTACTTAATTTTTATTTTATTTATTTATTTATTTATTTATTTGATTTGCCAATTGTTTACAAGATAATAAGTATAAGTGTATACATAGTTGTGAATACATGAAATGGGTACATATAAGAAAAATAAAAGAAGAATAAGAGAAACAATAGGACAGGGACGGTAGGCATGTTGGTGCGCTTTATGCACGCCCCCTACAGACCTCTTAGGAAAGGGGTGAGGTCAATAGCAGACAGTCTAAGGTTAAAGTTTTTGGGAGGAAGAAGAATCGTGTTATGTGATTTGGCCACCTCATGTTGCAAAGGAACAGTGTTTTCTGATAAAGGTCTCAGTTAAAGGATATTAACCTTTTGTGCAAGGTCCTAAGGCCAGGACTTCCTCCCTCCCTCCTTCTTCTCTTCCTTCCTTTCTCCCTCCCTCCCTTCCTTGGTAGAAGGAAGAGCCGTGGTGGCATAGGGGTAATTCTGCCAACTGCCAGCAGTTCAATCCTGAGCAGCTCAAGGTTGATTGAGCCTTCCATCCTTCCAAGGTCGGTACAATTGTTGGGGGCAAGATGCTGACTATAAACCACTTAGAGAAGGCTGCATTGCTAATTGCTTGCTTGCTTCCTCCTGCCTTCCTTCCTTTTTTCCTTCCTTCCTTCCATCCTTCTTTCCTTCCCTTCCCTTCCCTTCCCTTCCCTGCCTTCCCTCTCCCTTCCCTTCCTTTCTCTTTCCTTATCTGCCTTGCCTCCTGTATTAAATTTAGGGAAGGTTTTTGCACAACCTATTCAGCCAGATCAGTTACAAACCTTGCTTTTCATCTGCAAAAGCAATGCTTTAAAAAGGTTTAACTAAGTGGTTGAGACACGAGGAATCACACTGAAGGCCATTTGCACCAATAAAAATGTGCACTTTTGCTGAACTGTTATTCACTGCTGCAGAATAAAGTAAGATTCCAGTTTTCTTACTGAAGTCAGAATAAATGGCAAATTTAAATAAGCATCTAAGAAGCTACCTTAAACCAAATTAGATCAACTAAATCTGTCTATGTTCTCTTGTCTTCTAAGCTTGATTGGGAAAAGTTCTTCAGATTTCAGACAAACCGAGGACTGAAATTCTAGTTGTTCATCAATGCAAGATATATTTTCGGTCTCTCGGTACCCAAAGCCTCACAACGCTATTCTTAACACACTATCATAACCCCAAATAATTAATTCATCAACACCCAGGTGTGGGGAGGCTGTTTTCCATTGTTCTGTGTATTAAAAATTAAACACTAGGGGGCGATCCTGGCTTCCAGAAGGAAAAAATAATTGGAGGCAAAATGTATGATATAGTTAAGTTCCAGCAGGCTGGAAATGGCTAATGGCTTCACAGATCAGGAACACAGTCAGATGGCCAACATCTGGATGGTGTGGCACGACATTTGGTTGTTTTGAACATTTCTCTCTAGAATTCTCCGAACCTTTTGCATCACTTTTCATGAACAAACTGCTGGCCATAAAAATACCGCAAACAAAACTTATGTAACTTTGCCGGAAAAGAATCTTTCAAGAGTAACAGAGAAAACTCTGTTCCGATGGTTTGGGGTTGCCTAAAGCGGCATGGTGAGGGAGGAGTTGGAATCGGTGGGACTACATGGATCAGGGGGGTCAAACTGGATTTCTTTGAGGGCCAAATCAACATTGTAGTTGGATGCCTCCTGCAGCACCCTGCTGGCCAAAACGGGGCACGTGGAGACCCCACAAGGCCCCCGCATGGCCCCTTTTCGGCCTCTTTAGCTTATAAATGTCTTGGGTGCCAGTGTGGTCAGTTGGTCATGTGATTTGTTGTTCGTTCGGAGCAAGAGGAATCGGAGAATAAATTCTTGCTGATTCTGTTACCTAGTCTGGTAATGAAACATTCAGAAACTACATTGAAACAAGCTCGGAGAGCGAACCACTGCCAAAATCTAAAACCCCAGCTACAAGGGTTTTTTATTATTATTATTATTTCAACTCTATACCATATCAGACAAATGCCTGTCCAATCTCTTCTTAAAAACATCCAGCGATGGAGCATCCACAACCTCTGGAGTTAAGTTGTTCTGCTGATTCATTGTTCTCACTGTCAGGAAATTACTTTTTAGTTCTAGGTTGCTTCTCTCCTTGATTAGTTTCCATCCGTTGCTTCTTGTCCTGCCTTCTGGTGCTTCGGAGAATAGCTTGATCCCCTCTGCTTTGTGGCAGCCCCTGAGATATTGGAAGACTGCTATCATGTCACCCCCCTAGTCCTTCTTTTCATTAAACTAGACATTACCCAATTCCTGGAGGGGCGTTTTTGCTCCCAGAAGGCTTCCTTGGGGCCCAGGAAGGCAAAAAATGGTGTGTGTGTGTGTGTGTGTGCTGTGCCCCCCCTCCAATTTTGGGGCCTTTCTGGGCCTCAGGGAAGCCTCCTGGGCAAAGCAGTAAGACAGCGAGGGGAATCCCGGCACAGCTGATCATAGGAACAGCTGATTGTCAGGAGGAAAAAAATACCTTAAGGAGTGACTGGGCAGAGGAGAACGCAGTCAGCGATGTCAGGCATGCACACAATGTTGCACATGCACGATAAGGACCGATTGGGTAGGGAAGGGAGGGGCGACCGGGTCGGGGGCGTGGCCAGCCAGAAGTTACTACCGGTTTGGCTACTCAAAACCAAAATCCTTGCTACCGGTTCACCCAAACTGGTGCAAACTGGCTGAATACCACCACTGCCTCTGTTCCACGTTAAGTGATTCATGCTTTGCAGATGAATCATTGCTGAAAATGCAACACCGGCCTTAGCAGCCCATCTCTTCTTCTTCTTCTCTCTCTCTGCAGTTGAACAGATCCGCCATTTTCAATAAGAACGTCCGGAAGATCAAGTTACCTCACGCCTACACTGATCTTTGCCCTGGACTCACATGCCATGTTCTCGGCTGGGGGGACATCTCAAATTATGCGACCATCCCCACCAAACTCATGGAAGCCAACACAACCATCGTGGACAGGAAGGCTTGTAATGAATCGTGGCAAGGACACGTCTCCAAGAGCATGGTCTGCGCAGCCAGCACCAATGCCGTCCTGCGTGGTTTCTGCTCGGTGAGCCTGGGGTGGCCTTCCCAAAATAGAAACTCAGAATGCTAAGGAGTTTTATTATATGCCATGTTTGGTCAGAGACTGAACACAGCGAGGGTGAAATTGTGAACATGGGGCAGTGCTTGACAAAAAGGTTAATGCTGTCGTCCATCAGCCCATTGGACAAAAGTTGATGGATTTAAACCAGGGGTGTCAAACTCAAGGCCTGCAAGCTTCATCTGGCTCGCAGGGTGTTTAGATCTGGCCTGCAGGGCTGCCCTGGAAACAGCAAAAGAATTGTTGTAAGTCGAGAACTACCTATATAAATATGATGAATGGATGAATGAATGAATATAGGAGGGAGTTTGCAAGATCTAATCTACGCATACCAATCATTACCTCTCTACCATCTGTTTTTTTTTTTTTATTCTTTTCCCTTGATTCTACTGTCCTTGGGTGTTACCAAATCTATTTTTGTGGTTGGTCACACAGACAGACTGTGATGACCCAGGGTGGGATACAAAAACAACACAGGAAGAAAAACAGGTGAAGTCACTTGAATTCCTTTAGCTTGGCTTCAAAGCTCCAAATATCCTTGACCGGAAACAAAAAATCTCCCCCACAAACAGTTGCAAAAAAGGAGGAAATGTTGTTTAAACTAAAAATGCCGATAAATTATAATTAGAAAAAACAATACAAACCACACTGAAGCAATTAAGGGAACCAGGCAAAATAAGGGCTTGAAGACGTCCACAGATATCAGAATACACATTGGGAAGGATGCCAAACTCAGCTAAGAATGGACAGACTAGAAATATTTCCACGCTTTGTTCCCAGCACTTGCCTGTACGCATGTCCTTCCTCTTATCCAGTTGTCACAGCTGCAGCCCATGAAGAGGATCAAGGCCCTCTCCTCCCCAGTAGACCACGTCTCTCCCTTATCCTCTCCTCCCTGCATGCCGTAGGATGGATAGGGGATGGGCCTGGGTCCTCCTCTGACTGCCCAGCCGGCCTCTGCCCTTCCCCAGCCTCCTCCACGACCTCTGGAGCCACACTTCCACGCCCTGTCAGCTGTTCCTCCTCTCCCTCAGAGTCCGACTCCACCAGGGCATGACACAGCCAAATGTGTAGACTAGATTTGACATTTTTGTCATCAATATTATTATTTGATATTTAATGCCATGTTATTGCAGGGGGGACACACATGGTGATATTCCTTGAACCCATCTGCCCAAGGGCCATTCCTGAGACCCTATACCTGACCCCTCTCTTCCTTCTTTTGTAGGGTGACTCAGGTGGCCCCTTAGTGTGTGGGGAAAACGTTCATGGCATCGTCTCCTTCAACGGAAAGAGATGCGGCGATCGGCATTTTCCGGATGTCTATACCCGCATTGCCAATTACATCCCCTGGATCCATTTCGTGCTGCAGACTTTTTGATTGGTGGTCTTGGAAGGCTGGGGGTGGGGTCTGAGGTGGGTTTTTCCAAGAAAAAAAAAAGCTGACTTGTTTGGTGGGAGAGGAGAAACAGATTTACTCAGCTTTGTCCAGGTCTACAATTCCCAAAATTTCCAAGCCATTCACAGCCGTATTGATGGGATGCTCTGGATGATGTGTTCATCACACATCTGGAAGAATAGAAGTCGATGTTACACTGACAATTGGATATTTTTAAAGACAGCTTCCATAGAATAGTTAAATGTAATTCATCAAGGGCGCAGCATAATGTACATCTACAGAATGCTATAATCATCTCCTCCTCCTCCTCCTCTTCCTCCTCCTTCTCCTTCCATGTCTTCTTCTTCTTCTTCTTCTTCTTCTTCTTCTTCTTCTTCTTCTTCTTCTTCTTCTTCTTCTTCTTCCTTCTTCTTCTTCTTCTTCTTCTTCTCCTCCTCCTCCTCCTCCTCCTCCTCCTCCTCCTCCTCCTCCTCCTCCTCCTCCTCCTTCTTCCATGTCTTCCTCCTCCTCCTCTTCTCATACATTTTATTATCACTTTCTTCTTCTTCTTCTTCTCCTCCTCCTCTTCCTCCTCCTTCTCCTTCCATGTCTTCTTCTTCTTCTTCTTCTTCTTCTTCTTCTTCTTCTTCTTCTTCTTCTTCTTCTTCTTCTTCTTCTTCTTCTTCTTCTTCTTCTTCTTCTTCTTCTTCTTCCTCCTCCTCCTCCTCCTCCTCCTTCTCCTCCTCCTCCTCCTTCCATGTCTTCCTCCTCCTCTTCTCATACATTTTTATCACTTTCTTCTTCTCCTCCTCCTCCTCCTCTCCTCCTCCTCCTTCTCCTTCCATGTCTTTTCTTCTTCTTCTTCTTCTTCTTCTTCTTCTTCTTCTTCTTCTTCTTCTTCTTCTTCTTCTTCTTCTTCTTCTTCTTCTTCTTCTTCTTCCTCCTCCTCCTCCTCCTCCTCCTCCTCCTCCTCCTCTCCTCCTCCTTCCATGTCTTCCTCCTCCTCCCCGCCTTCCTCCTCTTCCTCCCTGGAGTGTACTACAAACAACTCACCCACTTACAATCAGTAATGAATCAGTTAGGAATCTTGGAACAACTGAGTAAAGTTCAAGTCCTTCCCTGCCTAATTCCTGGCCTGCTGACCTCATGCTTTCTCCATTCCAGCTGTAGAACTTGGAATTTTCCACCAATTTCCCCCACCCTTGAGTCGAGGATGGGGAGCAGTCATCTAGCTATCGCAATCACCGAACAATTAAAAATCCTTGCAGATCTGGAGCTGATTATCCCAACACCCAGCAGACTTTCACAGCTCTTCCTGCATTACCACATCCCTTTTTCACAGGCCTTTCCCCTCATGTTCTTGGGGTTTCATGCTGTGGGATGGAGAAGAGGCTTTTTACGGCACAATTTCATGTCTTTGGGGGGTGCATATTAACAAGGAATGTTACTGTTCTTCGTTTCATCTTAAAACCAAAATTCCCCAGAAACACAAAATAGGCTAAAAGAGAAAAGAAAAGAAATAATAAAGAAGTCAGCCTACACATGATTTTGCTACTTTTGACTTAATTTAAATGTACATTAAAAGTTATATTAAGCACCCTTAGTATGATGATTCCTCGTGTATTTATAACACTTCTCTTCTGTGGTGTTAAAAAAAAATGAGTATTCAGAGGTAATTGGAACAGTCTTGTGGGCACAGAGGCCATTCGGGCCCTCAGGTTTTGCAAACGCCATATTAGGAAGTTAAGTTCTAAAATTTAACCAAAAATGGCGTTTAAGCACGCAATTTTCTTCGCCCAGCCTGAGTCTTGCCCCACTGAACAACACAGGACAAATCTGCTTTCCATATGAAAGCCTTTCAGATATTTGAAGATTGCTATCATGTCTTTGCTTAAAACTCAACATCTGCACCTAATGCCTCTTAAAAATAAAAAATCCGGAGTAAGTCTGCATTCAGGCGATAACGACATTGCAAAGAGTTCCTCTGTTTTCCTTTCATATTCCTATAAAAATTGGCTGGGCTGTATGGAGAGATTCTCATATTCTGAGTAGCTTCTTTGCTGTGGTTAAGGTTGATTATTCCTAAACTTTCCCCTTTTAAAAATAGAAGATTGGGCATATATTGATGTCTTTCCGTACCAATTGTGAGAACAATCAACCAATGAGACAGAAGTTGCCCTCGGAAGTTGTGGGAGCGCCATCACTTGAGACTTTCAAGAAGAGATTGGACTGCCATTTGTCAGAAATGGTGTAGGGCCATGTTGGCGAACCTATGCCATGCATGCGGAGAGCCATTTCCCCCGGCATCCAAGAGGTCGCCCGGAAGAGCCCCACTGCGCATGTGTGTGCACGGCGCTGCCCAACAGCTGATTGTCAGGTATCTGGCACACATGCGCAGGGGGCGGAGGGGGGCGCACAGGATGCGCACCCACATGCGAGGGGTGTGGAGGGGCAGCACGCATTGCCTTCCAGGTGCTGGCAGTTGAGCGTGCACAATTATCGGCACTGGAGCCAAAAAAGGTTAGCCACCACTGGTGTAGGGTCTCCTGCTTGGGCGGGGGGTTGGACTAGATGACCTATAAGGTCCCTTCCAACTCTGATTATCTGTTATCAATTGATGGTGGGTTTTTCTCCTCCTGTAACTTGCTAGCACCCACACTTACAGCCACAACTGAGTCCAACATTTATGTTGCTAAGCGAGACATTGGTTAAGTGAGTTTCGCACGTAAAAGGTTGCATTGTACAATTTTTCTTGCCCCAGTTATTAAGTGAATCATGGCGGTTGTTAAGTGAATTTGGCTTTTCCCATTGACTTTGCTTGCCAGAAGGTCGCCAAGGGGATCACATGATTCTGGGCCACTGCAACCGTCATAAATACGAGTCAGTTGCCAAGCGTCCAAATTTTGATCACATGACCATGGGGATGCTGCAATGGTCGTAAGTGTGAAAAATGTCATAAGTCACTTTTTTCAATGCCGATGTAAATTTGAACGGTCACTAAGTAGTCACCAGTAGTACCCTGTATCAGTGGTGGGATTCAATTTTTTTTACTACTGGTTCTGTGGGTGTGGCTTGGTGGACATGGCAGGGGAAGGATACTGTAAAATCCCATTCCCTCCCCACCCCACTAACCTGCTTTCCAGCTCCATTCTCCTGTGCAGGGCAACCAAAGGAGACCCAGCCAATCAGCTGGGACTCAATGGGAGGCAGAGAATTGATGGGGGCAGGGCGAGTCAGAGGTGGGATTTGCCGGTTCTCCAAACTACTCAAAATTTCTGCTACCGGTTCTCCAGAACTGGTCAGAACCTGCTGAATATCACCTCTGCCCTGTATTATTCCTAGAAAATTTTTTATTACCTATATGGATTCGGAGATGATTTCCATTTTTTTAGCAGTGTAATATTTTAACGGTAAGTCCAAATTGATTGCTACTCTTCTTCCTACGTGGCATAGCTGTAACCATGGCTCTTCACCAAATCTGTATTTTCTCCCTGCAACACATTACAGGTAGTCCTCAAGTTATGACCACAATTCAGCCCAAAAGTTATGTTGCTAAGTGAAACATTTGTTAAGTGAGTCGGCCCCAGGGTTGGGATTCAACTGATGTTACTACCGGTTTGTTTTTTATGCTTGTGCGTGTAAGAAAACCTTAAGCTGTGCTGCCCGGACAGGTGAAAAGTGCTGTTCACAGGTGCACAGCGTTTGAAAAGCCTCTTTTTTCCTGCTTTTTCAACCTCAGTTGTGCCATGCCGCGCAATGCAGCTGAGCTTGAAAAAGCAGGAAATAAAGGACAGGTAAGAGCCCGGGCGGGCGGGTGGGCCAAACAGCAGCAGACACAGAACTGGTTCAGTGTCTGCTGCTCTTCAGAGCTACCGGTTCTATAGAGCCGGGCAGAATCGGTAGCATCCCACCCCTGGTTGGCCCCCTTTTACGACTTTTCTTGCCACCGTTGTTAAGTGAATCATTGGGCTTGTCAAGTTAGTAACGTGGTTGTTAAGTGAGTCTGGATTTCCCATGGATTTTGCTTGTTGGAAGGTCGCAAAAGCTGATCACGTGATCCTGGGACATTGCAGCCGTCATAAATTTGAATTAGTTGCCAAGCACCTGAATTTTGCTGACGTGACCATGGGGCGATGCTGCAACGGTTGTTAAGTGTGAAAAACGGGTCATAAGCCTCTTGTATCAGTGCCGTTCACTAAATGAACTGTTATAAGTGGAGGACTACCTGTATGTGAAATCTTGGATTGACCAAAGCTTTGCAGGTTGTCAGGATCTAAGGACCATGCAGTGAGGGAAGGTTGCTACTTGGAAGACTGGAACAAGAAATGCTAAAAATGATGAATTAAATTACAGGCACTCTTTGATTTAAAACTATTCATTTAACAACACTTCGAAGTTACAAGAGCACTAAGAAAAAGTGAGTTAGGACCGGTCCTCGCACTTACAACAATTGCAGCATCCCCACAGTCACATGATCAAAATTTGGGCACTTGGCAGCTGCTATGCATTTAGAGGGTTGCAGCATCCCAGGATCATGTGATCCCCATTGGAAACCTTCCCAACTGGCCTCCAACAAGCAAAGTCAGTGGGGCAAGTCAGATTTCGCTTAACAACCATGTGATCCCCTTAACAATTGCAGCAAAAAAGGTTGTCAAATTGGATACGACTCACTTAACAGCTGTCTTGCTTAACAACAGAACTCCTCATCCAAATTGTGGCCATAATTGAAGGGTTACCTCTAAACAAAAATAGATAAATACTGTGTCTGGGGAACTAAGCAAAGGGAGAAGGAAGTTAGAAGTCTCACTGAAGATGGTGTAATCTTGTGGTGTAGAATTAATGAAAACATGCAGGGAGTTAAGGTGCAGTTTTAACTATGAATATATGGGCCGCTAAAACATACACTAGAGAGTATAAATTACTATCTTCTGTGTTATTCTGAGTATATTTGACAGCAGGATCACATTAGAAATAGTTTCATCTTATGCTTCCGTCAACATTTATTTATTTGAAAATTTTATGCATAAGAGAATGCTGCAAAAATGGAGTTGGGAGAAATAACAGAGTTGGAAGGGAACTTGGAGGTCTTCTAGTCCAACCCCCTTTTAAGCAGGAGACCCTACACCATTTGAGACAAATGGTTGTCCTATCTTTTCTTTAAAACTTCCAGTGTTGGAGCACCCGTAACTTCTGAAGGTAAGCCATTCCACTGATATTCTAATTGTTCTAACTGGGAATTTCTCCTTAGTGCTAGGTTGCTTCTCTCTTTGGTTAGTTTCCATGCATTCTTTCTAGTCTTGCCTTGAAAAATAGGTTGACCTATTTCATGCCATTGGCATGAAAGCTGGCTCCAGCCATTCTCTCATGCTGGTTGGGAATTCTGGGTATCAAAGTTGCCATGGTTGAGAAACGTTGCATTAAAAACATGACTAACTTCTTCCTAGCTGACCATGACCAACTTCTTCCTAGGAGACTCTGGGTGTTGAAGTCCATGCAGGGGTGGGATTCAAATTTCTTAACAACTGGTTCTGGGGGCATGGCCTAATTTGTGGGTGTGGCTTGCTGGTTACATGACTGGCTGGGTGTGGCTTGCTGGTCACGTGACTGGCTGGTCATGGCTTGTATGTAAATATTTATGTAAATATTGAATTTTTTTATTAAAAAATAGCAACTTTTACCCAAAATCAGGCAAAGCCGGCAGCCAGACTGAGTTGCTCACAGAATCACAGATTCATTCAGAGATCTACCTTTCTGCAATCTGCTGCCTGAGTCTGTCACATAAAATTTGCTTGCAAGCAAATTCACAAAATTAACTCACAACACACCATGTATGTAAATACTGATATTTTTTTTTATAAAAAAAGAGCAACTTTTACCCAAAATCAGGCAAAGCAGGCAGATTGAGTTGCTTACAAAATCACAGATTCACTCAGAGATCTATCTTTCTGCAATCGGCTGCCTGAGTCTGTAGTGGAAAAAAAAAAAAAAGCTTCAGTCCTAAGAAAGGTTCAGCTCTGCCTTTAGATTAGCTGGAAAGCAAGAAATCCAACGATTTCCTGCTTTCTAGCTCATCTAAATCTCCTGGCACAGCTGATAGTTGGAACAACTGATGGTCGGGGGGCGGGGAAAAAGGAAAAATAGCAACTTACCAAAAATTAGGTGAAGGCACAATGCAGGCAAGTTGGAGGGCATGCATGCTAGGTAAGGAGTGGGCGGGGTGGCATGATTTGCCGGTTCTCTGAACTCGCAGAATCGTAACAACCGATTCTATAGAACTGGTCCAACCAGGTAGAATCCCACCCCTGAGTCTATGCATCTTAGAATTGTGAAACACTCGTTGAAGATATAAACTGTCTCTCTGATTGTTTCATGGATCTATGGATAAATATATAAGGAATGCTTCTGATAACAGGAACCAATTTGTTTTAGTGATGGCCTAGAAACCAACATGAGTTTTAGTCCTGCCTTAAGCAGAAAAGTGAGCTGAGTGACTTCAGCCCAGTCCCCTTTTCTTAGTCCAATCCACCTCACAGGGCTGTTGTAGTGGAGAAAATAGGAGGAGGAGGGAGTATTGTGTATGGTTGTTGCATTGAGTTTCTTGAGGAATACTTGAGTTGCCTTGAGTAATAAAGGCAGGATAAAAAAAAAATCTAACGAGTAAATAAATATGTTGTGGGTTGCTTGGGGTTATATATGTGCACATAGCTTAATGTATAGAAAATGCCATGTTTTAGATGAGGAAACAAAAGATTTGCAAAGTCTGAGATGCAGCAAGCAATGGTCCAGGGTTTCCTTTCTTTTGTAGGAAGTTAGCACCCACCCCTCTCTCCTAGAAAAATGAAATATCCTAGGAAATATTAAAAAGGTAGAATATTTCCCCTAAAAAAGAGAAGTAGAAACTCAGAAGCAGAAACTCACCTCAGAAGCAGAAGCTCACCCCCCACCTTTGTTAATGGGCGGGCCATTAAAGCCTGGGGCAGAATATTCTACATAACAAAGGCCTCTACCCAATTCACCACCTGGCCTGGGAAGATTGTATCAGCCAACACTCAGGTGAAGCCATGTGGTCCAGACAAAGCCTATAAAGTTAGCTAAGACCCCCGCCCCTGCGAGTCTGACAGCCAATGGGATGCATTTCTTACACAGGAACAGGAAACACTAAGGTGGGGCCCAACAGAGGCTATAAAACTAAGGGTCTCTTAGCATCTTGGCCCTTCTTTTCCTTCACCCAACATCTTGAAGCATGTGGTCGTCCTTTTTCACCCAAGCGCTCCAAGCCATGTGGTCCTGTCCACCATTAAACCATCTTTCCAAACAGCCTCCATGTTTCCTGTGTTTTTTCCCCCCACTTGGAACTGAACCCAGAAGGGTAATTCTTTCAACACTTTCTAGGCCAACTTGATGCCATTTAAACAGGAAATTCACAAAATAGCATTTTCCAGGTACTGAAGCAGATGTAATTTGTTTAGGTTTATTTTTGAAACAACGCTTACTGTAGATGCCCAATATGTATAAACATCAAGTTAATTTGCAAGGCCTTGCAGCACAACTTGCTAATCACAAACCAAAAGAAAAAGAAAGATAAATATTGCTACAGAAATGCTGGTGGATTTCACAATATGCAACATTGTAGGGAAAAATTGGCTTGCAACACTTATACAGTAGGTAAAAGAAACGTGGATAAATTTGGAAGCAAAATGCACACCCGAAGACATGACCTCTCTCTCTCTCTCTTTTTTTTTTTAGTGTGAACTTTTTATATTAAAATGTATTCTAAAATAATCCTCCCGTTTGCTGGAGCAAACAGTTCCTATTTGCAAAATGAGAAACTGCGGGAGGGTGGGGAAATTGCCTGCCCTTACTTCACATTTGTTCTCTAGGCAACGCAAACTGAATGCCCATCCTCATCATGTTTTTTTTTAATTGCAATTCTGAACTGTGATTTCTTTTAAAAAGTGTCTGCTCGCTGACCTGGCTCAGGTCCAGACTGGTTTCTTTAAACAACACTCTCATGCAGCAGTCCACGTGTATTCCAAGCTCAGTAAGAGCTTTAATTAAGCTTTAACAAGGGGTCTGGGAAGATAATGCTCCTTCAGCTGCCCCAGACATAACCTTTGCAGTAGTTCCTTCCATTTTCTAACAGCGTTCTACCAAGCACGATCTTTGTTGTTTGTACATTTTGTAAATCATCTGAGCTTTGGTTAGTTCCTCATTTCTCTTAAGTTGTGCCCTCCCAAAGATAATTTATTCTTGCTCCACTATCTTACCATCAATCTGACACGTACCCCTTCTTCCTGCGTTGGGCTTTAGCAATTTTCAAATCCTGCATCTTCTGAACTTTAGTATTTTTAGTATTTTAGTATTTAGTATTTATTTGATTTGTCAATCGCTTACAAGATTTAGCTAAGTGGAGAAATCAGAGGAGATGCTGAAAGTTCTGTCAGTGTTCCTCACTGATTTGTGTGTGTGTGTGTGTGTGTTCCACACAGCTGCTCCTAAACAATATAAAGTTTCTAATGTGACATTATGACGCAGGTTGCTGTAATTCTGGGGTACAATATACAGGTAATCCTCGACTTACAGCCATAACTGGGACCAGAATTTTCATTGCTAAGTAAGGTGATTGTTAAGGGAGCCATTCTTGATTTTACAACCTTTCTGGAGCAGTTGTTAAGCAAATCACTGCAGCTGTTAAGTAAATCATGCAGTCATTAAGCAAATCCAGCTTCCCCATTGACTTTGCTTGTCAAAGATTGGCTGGGAAGGTCACAAATTTTGACCACATGATTCTGGGATGCTGCAACTGTTGTAGATACATGTCAGTTGCCAAAAGCCCAAATATTGACAATGTGTCCATGGCGATGCTGTGATGGTTATAAGTGTGAGGACCAGTCATAAGCCATTATTTTCAGTGGCAGTGTTTAAACAGTAAACAGACATTAAACTAATGGTTGTAACTCGAGGACTAGCTGTAAGTAGTTCAAGACATCAATGAGATGCTGAGGTATTTTCCAAAATATGGCATTTGGACATTTTACAAAGACCTACAGTTTTAAAGAATCTGGAATCAGCAAAGGGAGCAGATAACAGATAATCAGAGTTGGAAGGGACCTTGTAGGTCATCTAGTCTACCCCCCTGCCCAAGCAGGAGACCCTACACCGTTTCTGACAAATGGCAGTCCATTTGAAAGTCTCAAGTGATGACGCTCCCACAACTTCTGAAGGCAAGCTGTTCCATTGGTTGATTGTTCTCACTGTCAGAAAGTTTCTCCTTGTTTCCAGTTTAAATCTCTCCTTGTTCAGTTTCCATCCATTATTCCTTGTTTGGCCTTCAGGTGCTTTAGAAAATAGCTTGACCCCCTCCTCTCTGTGGCAAGACTGGAAGACTGCGATCATGTTTCCCCTGGTCCTTCTCTTCACCAGACTAGCCATGCCCAGTTCCTGCAACCATTCTTCATATGTTTTAATCTCCAGTCCCCTAAAGTCCAATTTTATATTGATGGAAAGAAATTTAAATTCCTAACATTAAAAAGCGGATACCAGAGATTGGGGGAGGGGGTTAATCAGTTTTTGCAATGTTTTCATTTCTAAAATTGCAATGGAGCAATATGTTTCTAGATCTAGCATTCTAAAAGACTAGACATTGTTTTAGATTAACATTATATGGACCTTTTTTCTTTATTTCCATCTTATCTTTTAGTTCATTTTAATCACTATTATCTGTCATTTTGTTATTGTTATATGTCGCTGCTATCTTACTTTTTCATGTCCCCCCCCCCCGCCTTTTTTTTTTTCCTTTTCATGAACAAAATGGTATAGGAAAAAAGTTAGTAGATGCCAATAAAGAAACTTTACTAAAAGCAAAAATGATTAGCTATTTGATATCCAAAGCATTAACTTCATCTACTTTACTTTTACATTTCATTGAAGTGGAAATAAAAGAGAAACAAAACAGGTTTATGTCTCAATTCCTTCTCTGAATTGTGCAGTATTTGGAGTTTAATCAAAAACATTTCGTTCAGCTCCAAGGTCATTGAAAATACTGTTTTTCTTCCAGCTCTGCTCTTTTCACTAATTATTTTATCGTGGTTCGTTGCACAGTCAGCCAGGTGTTCAGACTGGAATTGGCATTTTTACCTACCTATCAAGTCCTTCTAAAGGGCATGGGATAAGTAGATGTTGATGGTTGATGGTTTTAAAGGTATCATCATTATTGTTATGGCTGGGAAATTCTGGGACTTGAAGTCCACAAATCTTAGTTGCCAAGGTTGGACATCCATGATTTAGAATATTATCCTATCATTCCTTCAGGAAATAAAGCCATGTAGCCCTCCCTCCCTTAGTTTTGTTCCAGAAACTACTACAGGTAGTTTGCGATTTAAAACCATAATGAAGTCTGCCCATCACAGTCATAAGAAGTGACAGTCATAAAATGAGTCATGTTCACATGGCCAACCTGATTTTATGATCTTTTTGCAGTGGTCGTTAAATAAATATCATGGTTGTTAAATGAACTAATGGTTTGTTAGGGACGTGATTTGTTGAAAACTGCAAGTGACTACTGGTTTTTGGCAAAACTGTTGTAAAACACAGCCGCAGGACCTGTTCTGACCCAAACCCTATTTCAATAAAACAAACACGATGAACTGGTCCGAACCGGTAGCCTACCACCACTGCATTCAAAGTTACAACAGCATTGAAATCTTTTTTTAAAAAAAAGGTTTTATAAAAAAAGTTTAAAAAGCTCATATTTATGACAATTGCAGTCTCCTGGGGTTATCTGATCTCCTTTTGCGACCTTCTGACAAGGAAAATCAATGGGGAAGCCAGATTCACTGAATAACTGTGTTACTAACTTAATGCCTGCAGTGATTCACTTGCCACATCTGTTGGCAAGAAAGGTTGTAAAATGGAGCAAAACTCAGTTAACAACTATCATGCTTAGCAATGGAAATGTTGGGCTCAATTGTTGTTGTAAGTTGAGAACTAGTTGTATTAGCCCAGATAAAGATGGGGTTCATCCATAAGCATGTTTAGTTTTGGCCTCAGTAATATATACAGTTTTTGTCAAGAAGACAACTATTCTTCCCACATGAATCAAATGATTATCTTTCGGATAAGTATCTGGAGTGTTTTGGGAACTAATTTGTAAATCTTGGAGCCAGCAAGATGTTTTAAAATATTTACAAAAGGAGGAGGAGGAGAGGAGGAGGAGGAAAGAGAAGGGTATTTTCCACCAAAATCCTCATTGCATGCCGTTTTGCTAATGTTTTATTTTCTGAGAGGTTACGGAAGAAATAAAGCTGGCCATGATTAGAAGGCATAAAAAAAACAATCCAGCATTCATTTAGGATTTTTTTTTTAAAAAAAGAAATAGTCTCCTTGATGTCTAGTCTCTCTCTTTAAATTTTTACTGCAGTTGGACGTTGAAAAGACCCCAACACCCTGAGGCATTTGCAAATGAAATTCTAAGATGGTGCAAGACAAATGTTTTAGCCAATGTGCCCTTTATGATTATATGGACATTCTGTTCAGGCAGTTTTCTTGTTTGTGTAGACTGCTTTTTCTGATTCAAAGTGTCATTTCACCAATTCCTGAGAATCCCACTTCCGGGAGTCTCTGATTTTTCTAGTAACAGAGGGAAAGAGAACTGATAGACCCACTTCTCATAATCTTACAGGGATGAGATGAGCATTTTCTACATTTCTGCAGTTTAAATACTGTCACTGGTGTGCCACGAAAGGCAATTTAGTTAGCTAAGGTTGCCACGGCCTAAAGAAGGCAGAGAAGAAGGGAGGGAGGGAGGGAGGGAGGGAGGGAGGGAGGGAGGGAGGAAGGAAGGAAGGAAGGAAGGAAGGAAGGAAGGAAGGAAGGAAGGAAGGAAGGAAGGAAAGGTGAGCCTGCAGATAGCCTGAACAATATAAATAGTATGCCAGTATAAAAAAAAATGGGACAGAGACTCTTCCTGAAGAGTGTTATAGTACTTATTTAATGCGTTGATCCTGGCATTGTTGATTCATGCTCAGAGCATCAGCAGGGAAGGGTAAAAACAAAAAATCAAAATAATGGTTTTGTTTGGGCAGTTGCTTGGCATACACACTGTCTGATGCAGAATTAAAAAATGTTAATTATTGCAAGGTGACAGAATTCCTAATAGAGGTAAGTCCTTAACTTTCAACTATTCATTTAATGACCGAAGTTATAATGGCACTGGAAAAAGTTGACTTATAACTGTTTTTCTGCAACAGAAATTTTCAGTTCAATTGTGGTCATAAGCCAAGGACTACCTCTACTAAGAAAAAGATATATCTGGGGATGAAAAAGCAACGAGGCAGGTACTTGATGATAGATTGTAAGGGGCAAACAATCTTCTAGAATTTGGGTGAAAACTAGGAACTGTTGAAAAGTTTCAAAATTAATCCTGAGAAAGTTGCCTATTCGGAAGGAAGGAAGGAAGGAAGGAAGGAAGGAAGGAAGGAAGGAAGGAAGGAAGGAAGGAAGGAAGAGTCTGCAGATAATCTGAACAATATAAATAGTATACCATTATTAAAAAAACCTAAATTCTTCTCCAAAATCAGTCCCAAAAGTTCTTCCTGAAGAAAGCCACGTTTTAAAATTTTCTGGAAAGCTTTCCCTTTTTATTATGCTTCTAGTAGGTGAAAAAAATAATAATAACTTTTTCCCATCCTGGCTTGTTTGTGTTACATCAGGATGGAGGAGAGACATACTGAAATGGGGGTTATCAGGCTTATTCTCACTGGATGCTCCTGTAAAGACATGGATTTGGAAAACATTGTGTTTGTTTTGATTCATGATTCCAGCTGAGCTTCCAAAACCTTTTGATGGCTCTGGTTCTGGTGATGTCCCAAGTTGCGTGCCGAAAGCGTCACAAAACCCAAACCTACGCAAGACCTCAAGAATGCAAAGCGATCCTCTCCTTTTATAGTCTACACAATGAAAACTTCTGATGCAGGGATTAGGGGATTTGCACGCCAGTCTTTTCAACTCCGAAGAAAAACCAGTCTGGATTGCAACAAAGGTTCATCTGCTCTTTCGGCCTCAGCCAGGAAGTCAGAAATATCCAAAATACTGTGTGGAAACAGGCCCTTCTCTTTGTCTTGTTACAGGTAGTCCTCCACTTACAACCATTCATTTAATGACCATTCAAAGTTACAACGGCACTGAAAAAGGAGACTCATGACCGTTTTTCATATGACAGTTGCAGCCTCCCCATGGTCATGTGATCAAAATTCAGACACTTGACAACTGACTCACATTTGTGACCGTTGTAGAGGCCTGGGGTCATATGATCACCTTTTGGGACCTTCTGACAAACAAAATCAATGTCGAAGCCAGATTCGCTTAACAACCATGTTGTTAACTTAACAAGTGCAGTGGTTCACTTAAGAATTGTGGCAATAAAGGTTGTAAAATGGGACCAAACTCACTCAACAACTGTCTTGCTTAGCAACCATAATTTTGGGATCAATTGTGATTGTAAGTTGAGAACTACCTGTATTTTGCGATAGACTGCTTCGGAGCAGTGGAGGTTCCATTTGGTTTTGTCAGTAGCTCCTGACTTTACCCACAATTGCTGGGTAACCTTTATGGGTTGGGAATTCCTGAAGTTAATTAAATATTATAGAGAGAAACATTTCTAACCGCCAATTAATTCTTTAAGCAAATAGTTGATCTTGCTTGCATCTGCACAAACATCTAAATTACTCTTCCACTTTCAAAGGTGTTTATGCAGCAATTTATCGCTGATTTGTTCCGGCTGCTAAAGATGCCTCTAGTAGCTTGTACTTGGAAAGTTATAATTTTGGCAGAACTAGTAAGTATTTCGTAAAGTTTCTGTTAGAGAGAAGAATAAACTATTTCAGTCCTGCTGAATATGCCTTTTCAGAGCGGCATATTATTTCAGGAAAAGTTGTTTTTGGTAGAAGAGGTAGGTTTGGTGCCATCTCTACAAATTAACCATGTATTCCTCCCCAAATGTGTTAATGGACATCTATTAACTGGAGACAAGCCAAACTTTTTGGACCAGAGGACACATTTATTATTTTAAGCTTTGGTATTGGGTTCAGTGACAACATGGCTGCCAATGCAGGACTTGCCGATTCACACAGTGGAAGACTTTGGTCATTCAAAAAAGGGCTGCCATTTGCAGGAATGGTCATTTACAACATAGCTGCCATTGCAGGATTTGCCCAATCACAAAAAGGGCTGCCACTGCAGGATTTGCCCAATCACAAAATGGCTGCCATTGCAAGACTTGCCCAATCACAAAATGGCTCCCATTGCAGATAAATTGGAAGAGATGACAAAATTCATTGTTTTAATTAAAGAGCAGAATGTTTATAGTTGTGTTCCTACTTAGAAACAGTTTCTGGACTTTTTGCTTGAAATTGGAAAAAAAAAACCACGTTGATTTTAGGGTTTGATGATTACAATGATTTTGTTGTTATAAAGGCTGAGAAATGTAAAGCAAAAAGATTATGGTGATTCTTTCTTTTGAAGTCTTCTGCATCGAAAAAAAGTCGGACGTCACTCATTCTTTTTTCTTTCTTTCTCTTTGCCGCCTTCTGTTTTTTTCTCCTTGCTTCTTTTTCTACTTTTACCTCATGATAAAATGCTGAGGAATCAAAATGGCTGCCATTGCAGGTAACTCATTCACAAAATGGTTGCCAGTGCAGGATTGGACATTTGCAACAAGGCTGCCATGTGGCTGCATCATTCATGAAACATTCCTCAGAAGTCAAAACTCTGGGATAAACAAGGATTTCCGTTCTAGCTACACGAGGTTTTCTCTGATTTTTTCTACTTTTTACTGGCAATTGGGCCACAGTCATCAACTATTTGTACATTCTAAGAATGCGTATGAAGTCATTGTGGAAGGCTGATGCTGGGTTTTTCCACATCCCTTATACATCTTTTGAAAACAAATTTTCCTTTAAATCAGGTGATTGTCCAGGGCAGTATTCCATAATCACAGCAACTTTAAAATGTGTGGACGTCATCTCCCAGAATCCCCCTGGCAGCATGCTGGATGGGGCAAGGTGTTGTAGAGCAGTGGTTACCAACCACTGGACCGGGGACCACTGGTGGTCCGTGAGAAAATTTTGGTGGTCCGCAGAGAAATGTCACCCCCAAAGCAATTAATCCAGGAACAAACAGCTTATGTCGCTTGCATTGCGAACAACATGAGATACTGAGGGGAGGGGGGAAAGCGCGGGGGGGGACTTGCCCCACTTGCCCCATCCACCTTGCCTGGCCATCAGGCTGCTTCTTTCTGCTTCTTTCTTCTTCTGCTTTTGACTGCACGCAAGGAAAGCAGCCAAAGTCTTTCTTTCTCTCCCCCAAACTCTGCCAGAAATGAGTCTTTGGGACCCTGCAAGGCATCCTGCTCCAAGAGGCTGCTCCAGCAAAGACTCATTTCTGACAGAGTTTGGGGGAGAGAAAGAAAGACTTCTGCTGCTTCTGCTGCTTTCCTTGCATGAAGCCAAAAGTCTCTCTCTCTCTTTCTCCCCCTGAGAACAGAGCTGGAGACGGTATCCTGCAATCCCAAATAAAGAATGATTGACGGGTAGGAAAACGGGGTGGGGAATTTTCCTGCAGACTTTTTTGGAGATTTTCCCAGAATCTCTGGTCCGCGGGATTTAAAATTATGAGTTTGGTGGTCCCTGAGGTCCAAAAGGTTGGCAACCCCTGTTGTAGAGGGAGGGGCTATGACTGAGAAAGGCTCCAGCCCCCTAAAGTCTCCAGGGGCACCTGGAGCATAATTTCCTTATTAAATTGTGTCTGTCAAGCAGGGTCTGCAAGGCGATACATTGTGAAATATAAAATAACTTATCCCAGTCCTGAAGGATTCTAGATCAGGGGTCTCCAACCTTGGCAACTTTAAGCCAGGCAGACTTCAACTCCCAGAATTCTGGGAATTGAAGTCCTCCAGGCTTAAAGTTGCCAAGGTTGGAGACCCCTGTTCTAGATCACATTGGCTGAGGATTCTGGGAGTTGAAGTCCACCTATCTTAATGTCGCCAAGGTTGAGAAACATTGCTTTGCAGCATGGCAGTCCAGATGTGTTAGCTCTACCTTACATTAAGTCACTAAGGGACTGCCTGCCACAAGAAGAGGGAATAAAGCTATTCTCCAAAGCACTTGAAGAATGAAGCAATGGATGGAAACTAATCAAGGAGAGATCCAACCTAGAACTAAGGAGAAGTTTCCTGACAGATCAATTAATCAGTGGAATGACTTGCCTCCAGATATTGTGGGTGCTCCAACACTGGGAGTTTTTAAGAAGAGATTGGACACCCATTTGTCCGAAATGGTATAGGGTCTCCTGCTTGAGGAGGGGGTTGGGCTAGAAGATCTCCAAGGTCCCTTCCAACTCTGTTATTCTGATATACTATTTCACAAATAAAAAAAAATATGCTTGAGAAACATCAGTGTGCATTCATCTCTGAAGACAGTTGAGGTTGCTTTTTCCTTTAGCCTGCAAATAGACAGAAGAGAAATTGACGCGGGATAGTGCTCTAAGCCAGAGGTCTGGAGGATATGGAGACAGTGACGGTGAAGGTTTATCTTTATTGTGTCTGCAGACGTCTCTGTTCCCCCGGCCCCCAACTCAATAAAGTCAGATCACAGCAGAGCATCAAAGGAACAGCGCAGGAGGGCATGGAAAAATCTGGTCTGCCTCTGGGGATTGGTCAGGGGGAAACCGAAGCATAATTTCTGCATGGAGAAAGGGGAAGCAACTGTATTTTTTGTTGAAACAAAAGAGCATGTCTATCCTGGGCTTTGCTTCTTCACAGTTCTCATTTCACCTGGGTCATTTTTTAAAACACCTGGAATTTCCAAGCATTCAATTTCCCACTAATCCTTGATCTATGATTACATTTGGGACCAGAATTACCCTTGCTAAGCAAGGCAGTTGTTAAGTGAGATGTGCCTGGTTTTACGACTGTTTTTGCCACAATTGTTCAGCGAATCACTGGTTCAAGCAGTCATAAAGTGAATCCAGCTACCCCATTGAATCAGCTTGCCAGAAGCTGGCTGGGAAGGTCACAAATGGCAATCCCATGACTCCGGGACACTGCAACCACTGCAAATACATGCCTGTTGCCAAGCACCCGAATTTTGATTATAAGTCACTTTTTTCAGCCCCATTGTAAATTTGAATGGTCACTAAACAAATGTTGTGTATCAAGAAATACATGTATACAGCATGACATGAACAGGTGCCTACAGAATCCAGTCTTTGGTTTTCCTTGCAGTTCAAGTCCAAATGATCATGAAGAATGATGGCCACTGTCTGGAGGAGAGAGTGGGTCTGCCAGCTTGGCCAACCAGCAAGGGTTCCCCACATACCAGATCTTTTGTTTCATCAGCATGGTGGTGAATGAACATAGAACAGGCTCTCCAAACTTGGCAGCTCTTAGACTTGTGAACTTCAATTCCCAGAATTCCTCAGTCAGTCATTCCTTATGCTGGCTGAGGAATTCTGGGAATTGAAGTCCAGAACTCTTAATGTTGCAGAGTTTGGAGATCCCTGATATAGAACATAGAATCATAGTGATGACAGCAAGAATAAGGTCTCTTTGAATAAGTGTTTTCAGTAACAAGGAGCACCTTTGGTTAATGTTTCTATTGCTTTGAAGTAGACAAGACAGGACTGGAAGGGATCTTGGAGGTCTTCTAGTCCAGACCTCCTGCTCAGGGCAGAAGCCTTACACCATCCTAGTCAAATGGTTGTCCAGTCTATTTTTGAAAACCTCCTGTGATGGAGCACCCACAATGCTGAGAGGCAAGTTATTCCATTGATTAGTTGCTTTCACTGTCAGAATTTTTTTCCTTATTTCTAGGACAGATCTCTCTTTGATGAGCTTCCACCCATTGCTTCCTGCCCTGTCTTGTGGTGTTTTGGAGAACATGTCGATCCCATCTTCTCTGTAACAGCCCCTCAAGTAGTGGAAGTCAGCTATCATGTCTCCTCTAATCCTTCTCTTTGATAAGCTGGACATATCTACTCTCTCAACCATTCATCATAGGGTAGCTTCTGATGCTAAATGAGATCATCCATATGTCTTCTTTTGGGAGAAAACACAAACAGAGATTGAAACTAAGATGATTGGGAGAGTGGAGGCTAAAACATATGATTGCAGGAATTGGGTATATCTAGTTTAGTAAAAGGCCTAGGGATGACATGATAGCAACGTTCCAATATCAAAGGCAGAGGTGGTATTCAGCAAGTTCTGACCTGTTCTGGAGAACTGGTAGCAGAAATTTTGAATAGCTCAGAGAACCAGTAGCGGAAATTTTGAGACCTCTGACTGGCCTCACCCCCATCTATTCTCTGCCTCCCAAGTCCCAGCTGATCAACTGGGTCTTCTTTTGTTGCCCTGCACAGGAAAACAGAGCTGGAAAGCAGGTTAGTGGGGTGGGAAGAGAATGGAGATTTTGCAGTATCCTTCCCCTGGAGTGGGATGGGAATGGAGATTTTGCAGTATCCTTCCCCTGCCACGCCCACCAAGCCACGCCCACAAAAAATTTGAATCCCACCACTGATCAAAGAGGCTGCCAACAAGAAGAAGGGTCACCATCAATCTATTTTCCGAAGCACCTGAAGGCAGGACAAGAAGCAATGGATGGAAACAAATCAACCAACCAAGAACTAACAAAACATTTCCTGACACTTAGAACAATTAATCAGTGGAATGACTTCCCTACAGAAATTGTGGGAGCTCCATCACTTGAAGGTTCTAAGAAGATTGGACAGCCATTTGTCTGAAATGATATAAGATCTCCTACTTGAGCAGGAGGTTGGACTACAAAACCTCCAAGTTCCCTTCCAACTATGCTATTCTGGTATTCTGTTATTCTGTTAAAAACTGGAACAGCTAGCTAAGAAAGAATTTGGGCTGGAAATGTTTGCATCCTCCTTGTTGTATGCATGACCATCACTTTGTGCAATTGTTCATTCCTGACTGTCCACAATTATTCACACTTAAGCTTGGTAAATTTAGTAAGATTTATGCATTTATGGCCTACTTTCTTTATTGTTTGCTTCTAAGCATGCCAATCAATCATAGGGGGAAAGAGGAAAGCTAGGGTGACTAGGGTAATGGTTTTCTGTGTGGTAAGAACAGATGTTTTTTATTTATGCAAATGCTGCCTAAGAAAAATGAATAGTGGGGACATTCATTACAGATAATCCTCAACTTACAACAGTTCGTTTAGTGACCATTCAAAATCACAACAGCACTGAAAATGGGAGTTGTGACCATTTTTCACACTTATGATTGTTGCAGCATCCCCATGGTCATATGATTAAACTTCAGAGTCAGCTTGGCAACTGACTCGTATTTATGATGGCTACAGTGTCCCAGGGTCATATCACCACCTTTTGTAACCTTCTGACAACCAAAGTTAATGGGGAAGCCAGATTCACTTAACAATTGTGTTACTAAATTAACATCTGCATCGATTCACTTAACAACTGTGGCAGGAAAGGTAGTAAAATGGGGCAAAACTTACTTATGTCTCAGTAAAGGAAATTTTGAGCTCAGTTGGGGTCATAGGTCACTACCTGTATTAAATGCTCTGCTGCCACAGATCCTTTAATACAGGTACTCCTTAACTTATGGCCATAATAGAGTTTGCCCATCATAGTTGTGTCTTTATATGTCTTGATAAAAAGAGGTTGGTACGTGACTGGCTGGATTGTATTGTTTTTATGGTTGTCGTTAAGCAAACACTGTGGTCATTGAGTGAACCAATATTTCACTAAGGGCACAGATTTGCTGAAAACCAGAAGTAAGGGCAAGTTTTTGGGGAAAGTGTCATAAGATGCAGTCATGTGATGCTGCAAACAGCCATAAATGCAGCCACGTTGCTGAGTGCCTGAAATTCAGTCACATGACTACTGGGGGGAGGGGCTGATAATCAGAACTCCAAGTCCAGGTTGTAACTAAACCCAAGGTAAGTCTGTTGTAATTAGAGGGCTACCTATACTCCATCTGAAGGCATCCTCCTCCCTTGCCTAACTTAGCCAATCAAGTGAGCAGGATAATTTAGGGAGAATTCAGATTGAACATCAGTTCAATTCTAATCTTTATTACGGTCAAAGACCAGCCTAAAAAACATCAATAAATAGCATTTTAAAATCTTGAAAGCCCCTCTTTAATGAGATTTGTGTGCAAGAGTCTCAGTAGTTTTGCGATTCCAAAGATGAGAGGTGTGTCTTTGGAACTGCACTGAGGAAACTTGTGCCATGCAATGACAACAAGTTGAATCAGCATTTCCAGAAATGACAACGGGGAAAGTAATAGTAACAACAGCAACGAGGAAGAAGAGGAGGATACGAAAAGAATGAAGAAAAGAAGAAGAAAATGAAGGAGAAGAAAACATCTGGCCAGCCACTTCTTGTATTTCTCTTGTTCGAATGCATGTTTTCACGTTGAAAAACTAAAGTCCCAAATCCACTGTCCTGCAGTTGTAAAAAAGGATGGTTTCAACAATGATTTGGCTATAACCACATCCAGGCAGGCCTCAGAGAGACATACTTACAATACCCTCCCCTCAACACATTGCTGGCTGCTGCCCAACGCCGCCTTCTCTGGAGTTATGATTCAGACCGCGCAGACTTACACACACACACACACACACACCACTTATATAGAGGGTGAAGTTAAGCCTTTGGAGTGGGGGAAATCATCCTCTCTTAAGGAGCAGGCAACGAGGAAGCCCACTGGATTATTACAAAGTAGATACAGCTTAGACAACTCTTAACTTACTCTGTCTTTGGCAGAAACTGCACTCCCAGTAAAGTTGTGGAGATAGTAGGGGAAACCTTCTCATACATTTTATTTTCATTTTCATTTTCATTTTCTTCTTCTTCTTCTTCTTCTTCTTCTTCTTCTTCTTCTTCTTCTTCTTCTTCTTCTTCTTCTTCTTCTTCTTCTTCTTCTTCTTCTTCTTCTTCTTCTTCTTCTTCTTCTTCTTCTTCTTCTTCTTCTCCTCCTCCTCCTCCTCCTCCTCCTCCTCCTCCTCCTCCTCCTCCTCCTCCTCCTTCTCTGTTTTTTGTTTTGTTTTGGTGTCGCATCATGAAAACCTATCTTGTGCTTTCAAGTTTGCTGTACCTGGCATCAGGAGACACTAACACAGGTAAGAATCTTGGAGACTGAAATTTCCCTGCTTCTCTCTCCCTCTGAGTATTGAGGACACCAAGGATACCCGGGAACTTCCCAAGACTCCCTGTTTGTCCCCAAGTCTTCAAATTATTGGATCTTGAAGGGGATCAGGAAAAAAGAGGACACACAAGCATGTGCAGAGGACAGAATTCCCATATCAGGTGAAAATCAACAGCTAGGTAATTCCGACTTGCTGCAGAAGAAGCGTGGGTGCCCTTAAAAACTTCACTAGTAAGTGAAAATTGAAGGGACTTTAAATAAAGCTTTAACTATAGAGGGATAGGGGCTAGAACTATATTTTTAATACTGAAGAGTTGAAATCTGTCTTAAATCCTAGCATAGTTGGGTAGAAGTTTTTATATAATATCTCTTTCTTATTAGGAATGAGTAGAGGTTAGCTCTTGGCAGGCTTTTAAAATTAATAATTGTTTTCACCTAAATGCTGCCAGTTCTGGACTGCAAAATCTAGATGACCTTTAGTTTTCCCTGTTTCGCTGCTGCCAACTAGTGATTGTCTGGAGTATCGCGCCCCCAAAATGTATATACAGTAAAATAAGCTACACCAGTGTTTTTCAACTAGGCAACTTGAAAATGTGTGGACTTTTAACTCTTAAAATTCCCTGGCTAGCATGATTTGAATTCAAATTATATTTTAGTGATGCACAAATTTATACTCATGTGTGCACCACTTCTACTCTGTAAGTCTGCACTAGATTTTGTACGTTTCTAAAGAGCCTGAAGAACATATCCAGAAGATTCTACTAGCAAATGGTTTAGTTGACTTTTTTTTTCACTTTTTGCCACCACTTTCCTTTCATGTCCCAAATAGCGAGGTATCTGGCTGTATTCACCCAATATGCCATGCCTAATTCAATAATCAAATTAAATACATTGCACTATAATACAGTATTAAGTCTGATTGCCTGGCCATACATACATCTTCCTCTCATTTCAAGGCACTGTTTTAAGGACATCATTCTTGTCTTGCTGTCGATTCTCACATTCTCAAACTTGCCAGAGATGAAAACAGCTACAGCACTGGTATTTAGGAAGAGGAGAACTATCTTAGTCCATAGTGGCAAAAGATTAAGACTTTGCTGGCAAGTTTTCCAATTTTATTAAAAGATCTAATCTTCCATCGGCTGCAGTTCACTTCACCAAGATGAAGGAAGTAGCCAATTTTGGCCAGTTTAAATCCTCCATCCATCTAGCCTCTCTACGCATCTGGTGAAGTGAACTGCAGCCTGGCAAAGCTCAGGCCTTTTAATAAAAGTGATTATTTTGGTATTATCAAAGTTCTTCCTGGCTGGGCTGCAGGGGAACTTAATGGTTCTGTGCGTGGGTTTTAGCAGAGTGTGGGGTCACCATCCCATTCACTTTAATTTGAAGAGATGTTGTGGAAGGAGGAATATTATTTTTTAAAATTTTAATATATTTACACCCCGCTTTTATTATTATTTATAAATAACTCAAGCTGGTGAACATATCCCTTTCTCCTCCTATCTGCTGCACAAAAGCAACCCTGTGAAGTTGATTGGGCTGAGAGAGAGGGACTCACCCAAAGTCATCCAGCTGGATTTCATAGCTAAGGCAGGATTAGAACTCAAAGTTTCCCATTTTTCTAACCTGGTGCTTTAACCACTAGACCAAAAGCAGTTCTCGAAAGGGAGAGGAGGGATAAAGCTCTAGTCTCGATGTGCAGAATGCACGCATTTCAATCCTTGCATTTCCATGTGGGGGGGAAAATATTACAGAGTAGAGTGTCAGCTCTACTAGAACAATATTTCTCAACCTTGGCCACTTTAGGATATGTGTTGAAGTCCTACTGCCAAGGGAATTCTGGGAGTTGAAGTCCACATATCTTAAAGTGGTCAAAGTTGAGAGACACTAGAGAACAGCAACACTGAACATGAGGACTCAAAGGTCTCTCTTGTTATAGAGGGAAAAAGACAGGTAGTCCTCAAACTTATGATCATTTGTTTAATTATGACACCATTGGAAAATGTGACTTATCACCTGTCACAGCAGCCCCGTGGTCATGTGATTGTGATTTGGACACTTGGCAATTGGCACGTATTTACAAAGGTTGTGACATCACGGAGTCACGTGATTGACATCTGTGACCTTCCTAGCCGGCTTTTGACAAGCAAATCAATGAGGTAGCCAGATTCATTTAACTACCTTAGCAAACAAAAAATATGAACTTTGGTGTGACTCTCTTAACGACCACTTTGCTTAGTCACAAATTTTCTGGTCCTAATTGTGGTCATAAGCTGAGGATTACCTGTCTAAGAAAAATCTTCAAGGACTTCTTGAAGAATACCATATTCGGTTTCCTAGCATAATAATGATTTGTCATCACTTTATTATGAGATGGTTTCTCCATTAGCTTCAACTCCTGAGTAATCTCTGATTTAGTACTAACCATGTCTGGCCCGATTTTATTTCCAAGTCCAACAAGGTGCTGCCCCCTGCTGAGACATTTTGCTTGGAGCCTCTTTATTCTTTTTTTTTTTATTAGTTTATATAAAATGCAAAAATACAAAAGAAAATAGTAGGAAAATAGGGGAGGGAGAAGGGAAGGGAAAAGTGTAGAGAAAAGGGGGAAAAGAAAGAAAAAGTGTTTCGTGTTTACTTTTATATAATAGTACAAACTAGCCATTTCTATAACAAGCTGTTTTTATAACTAGCCATTTCTATAACTAGCCATTTCTATAACTAGCCATTTCTATAACTAGCTATTTCTATAATGTATTTAATCAGCAAAACTCAAAATTAAAGTTTTATTTTTTTTCCACCTCAAGTACAAAGTCCAGAAGCAGTTTCCAAGTAGAAAGGAAAGTAATTTTGGGTTGTTGTTTTTTCTTTAATCAAAGCAGTCAATTTAGCCATCTCTGCTAACTTGGAATCTCTTTATTCTTATCCACGAGGGCTAGAAACTTATGTCTAAGGAAAGGCACTATAGGGGCAAAGCACTTGTTTCTGTATGTAAAAAGGCCATGGTTTCAGTTCTAAGTATCTATAGCAGTGTTTGTCAACCTTGGCAATTTTGAGATTTGTGGACTTCAACTCTCAAAATTTCCCAGCTAGTAATGCTTTTGTGTTCCACATAAGCCAGTCCATGCTAATTTCAGAGAAAAAAGACAGCTGGTATCTTTCTGGACAATCTCAAATTGGCATCATGTGGTAAGTCAGTAAGTACCAGGCCAATGCATCCTTAAGATAACTCTATATACCAGGAAAAATAAACTCAGCTGCTCTAGTCTCTTTTTGTAAGTCTGAAATGTTTAACTCCAGAAGACAATGCTCATCGTATCTCTGGATGATGTAGCGTTCTAACATTTTTTCCATCCAATCCATTTTGAAGATGGGCGGATTTGTTCCTCGAGTCCCCCAGCCAGCATTCTGGGAATGTAGGTCCACCCATTTTCAAGTTGCCAAGATGGAGAAACACCAATTCAATCTATTTCTATTGCACATCCATATCTGGGATTGGAAAATTATGGAGCAATCTGATAGTTTCAGCTATCTCACTTTTTTCTTTCATCTCTCCCATGTTGCTAAGGTGGCTAAAGACTAAAATGTTGTTTAAATCATGACCTGAACGTAGATAAGTCATTTGGTGGTGCTTTTCTGCATAATTAATTGCTCTGAACTTTTCCTTTCTGGTCAATTTTGGCCACAGACCAAAATCCTTTCTGTTTCCCTCACCTCAAACTTTCTTGTTTCCTTCTCATTGGCTTTCAGTGAGATCCACAAAAATAGAGATTTTCCTGTTCTGTTCCTAGATGAATTATTTTGGTGGGTCCTTCCAAATTGTACTATAGGTAGAATTTGCCCACTGAGTGGACAATCTTAACACAAACTCTGAAATATCAGTGGGATTGGAGAATTTTTTTTTAGATTTTTCTGAAGGATCTCTTAAATCGGTGTTACTTTTCAGAGGCTTTTATGCCAGATCTGTCCACATCCAAGTTGATAGCTACATCGACCTGTGATTTATGACCAACCTAACTTGGGGCTACTTACAACCAAGATTCAAAATTCTGGCATTGTCCCCCACCCAAGTCACATGACCAAACTTCAGGCGCTTGGCAATACGGCTGCGTTTATAGTCAATACATGACTGATGAATGCCTAAAATCGGTGTTTACTTCTAGTTTTTGACAAACTGTGCCCATAGCAAACCATTGGCTTGCTTAACAACTGTGGTGTTTGCTTAATGACCATGTGGTCGCTTTATGATTGTAGCATTCGTTTAACGACCACCACAGAAAAGGTCATAAAATCAGGTCGACCACATGACTGATCCATTTTACATGTGTCAACTCATAAAACATTTTGTATACACATTTTATAGTTGACAACAGAAAGAAGGGGGGGAGTTTCAAAGAGCAGGCGGCAGTGTGGAATTGAAAGTACATTCCATTCATATTTTCTTCAGAGACTGATTAGATGACTGAAGCTTCTGCCGGGCAAAAATCTATTTGGAGAGCATGATTGATGACTCTTGGCTATGGACGTTTTTTCGTTGGATGATACATCCAGAGGGGTGGGGGGGAAAGCAGGATCAAGAGTGACAGTGAATTACGTATCTCAGAGTTGGCTACACCCAGGTTAATGCCGGACGTAGAATGTTAACTCCAAATGAAACCTTTTTAGTTTTGGGAGTGTGGCTTGAGACTCATGAATTAATTGGAGTAACTACCGGAATCCTGACAACATGGACAAATGTCTATGGAGATTCTGGTTGTCCCAAAGATTCTTTTTTGAAAAAGCACGCTTCGGATAATCATGATGGACAGGTTTCATTATGGTCATACGTCCAGGATTACCTGTAGTGTCTGGTCACACAAGAGCAAACAGCAATAGCACTTAGGCTTATATACTGCTTCACAGTGCTTTTATAGCCCTCTCTAAGCGGTTTACAGAGTCAGCATATTGCCCCCAACAATTTGGGTCCTCATTTTACCCACCTGGGAAGGATGGAAGGCTGAGTCAACCTTGAGCCTGGTGGGATTTGAACTGCCAAATTATAGGCAGCTGGCTGCAGCAGAAGTAGCTTTTATTACATCATGGTTTTCTCTATTTAGAACTGATCTTGGTTTGGATACAAACTACCTTACAGGAGGCACATTTTGATGCTACTAATGGGAAGGAGATTGCTGTCTTTTTTTCCTTAATTATAATAAGGTTTTTCCATAAGGGATGAGAGAATTCTGAGCCAAAATTTAAAATTCAACACGGACTGTGCAGATTTCCACACTGCTCATTTGGGATGTTTCAGTGAAAATGTATTCCTCTCACCTCCCTTCCTGCCCACAGAACTAATAATATATTTTTGGGTTAAAAAAAAAAATCTCCCTGAGACAGCATTCAAACTCCCAAACCAGGTGCAGTCTTCAAAAGAAAAGGCCCGCTTTGAAGTCCAGGTTTTTTAATCTCTCCGCTTAACTTTGTCTGTGAGCATTTTTTGCAAAGAGTTGAGCAAAAAACCTGCCTCTTTGAACAGAAGGTGGCAAATGAGCCGTCAACCCTGGCTTCCAGATGCTTGTTTTGGGAGGGAATTGCATTTGTATTTTTTTTTTCCATGCAACAACTCTAAAATTACAAATACTCTTGGCTTGGAGCCTTGTGTCTCCTGTAGTTGAAGAGTTTAGTTTCAAAGATGCCCAGGTGTTCAATTTTATTTATTTATTTATTTTTTGCTGCAAAGTTTAGAAGCTGAGGAGAATGGCTGAATGCGAAGGCGAAAGACTGATGGAATATTTGTCCTTTCAGAAAGGCATAAAGAGTGGAAAATATCAAATTTAATGACAGTTCTCCAGCCAAGAGAGAGCTTTGGAGACCAAATCTTGAATACCTCCTGGAATCCAGCTACTTAACTTTGCAAGTGGTGTGACGTTTCCTCTTTTGCTTAAAAACAAATTAAGGACCACATTAGGGAGGTTAACTTCTAGCTGGTTTAACAAGACTATTCTGGATTTTTTTTTTCAAACTCTTGTAAAAAGCAGAGCAAGAATTCCAGGTCCTTCTACCCAAAGTAATATCCCATGCCTCGCTTCCTTTATCTAGCAGGGAAGTTTATAACTTTACTGGAGCAAAGGATCAAATAAATACTGTATATATCCACAAGGAATGTTATCTTGGAAAACAAGACAAAAATGGATAGGTTACTCTGATTGGCAGTCAACTCTTCTTGGTCTCCTTTCCTTTCCTTTCCTTGTCTCCCACCCCACCCCTTTTCTTTCCATCTGGATTCTGGACAATCGAGAATAAAAATGCAATTGTTGAGTTCTTGGTGTTCCCAGAATTTTGTTGTTTTCTTGAAACTGTTTTGCCACCAAACTAGGTAACAACATCAGGATGCATTGTAGTGATGGCAACACCTAGAATTCAACATTATAGGAAGACTACCAGATTAGAAGTGTATAATGGTGAAAAAAAATCAGCAGTCTGGTAGCACGTTTCCTTTCTAACAAATTTTATCGCCTCATCAACTTTTGTGAGCAGCAGCTCACTTCATCTAATGGATTAAAAAATTATAACCTGACCCTACATGCTTGGCAAGGAATAAGTATGATGCCCATGGCAAAAAGGAAATTAAATAGGAATCCCACATATTTTAAAAATGCTTTTATATGTACAGACATATATTTTAAGTTTGTTTTAATTGGATTGTTTTTACCATCTGTGAGCTACCTAGAGTTGTATAGATGAAATGGGTAGCCATACAAATTGAAATAATTGGCCAATGTGATTTATATATGTTCATAATAATGTACATATAAAGAAAGACTTGATAGGCGGATAAAAATGCTAAATCCAGTTTGAACATCTGGCTGACTGTGCGACAAAGCATAATACATTTAATTGTATTGTATATGTATATAGAACAATTGTATATGCATATGATAATTATAATACATTTGTGTATCCCGGTTGCAATGCCAAATCCACGCTAAGCATCTGGCTGACTATGCAACCAACAACAACAATTATTGCGGTATTATAATTGGCATGCTGGATGCCATACCAAAAAATCTTGGATAGCACATAGAAAATTTGCACATTGACAAGTCACTTGGCTTGGATTCACAGACATACTATGCTGATAAATTACAATATCCTAGGTTCTTGGGATGAACTCGATATGAAGGCTGACACTAACTTAAGAACTAGCAGCTGTGATTTCACATTATGATGTATACAATAATAATCAGATAATGCAAAGTATCAGGTGGTAGCAACATTGCAAGGGTACCCTCCTCAGCCACAAAAATTATCTAGCCATATATTCAACAGTTCTTTTCTCTTTTTTAGCTAGCCAACCTATTTCTCTCCCTGAAATACAGCTACTCCTCGACTTAGGACCACAATTAAGCCAAAATATATGTTGCTAAGCGAAACATTTGTCAAGTGAGGTTTGCCTCATTTTACGACCTTGCTTTCCATAATTATTAAGTGAATTACTGCTGTTGTTATGTTAGCAAAAAGGTTGTTAAGTGAATCTGGCTTCCCCATTGACTTTGCTGGTCAGAAAATCACACTTGACCCCAGGACACTGCAACTGTCATAAATATGAGCCAATTGACAAGCGTCTGAATTTTGATCATGTCATGGGGATGCTGCAATGGTCATAAGTGTGAAAACCGGTCACATGTCACTATTTTCAGTGCCGTTGTAACTTTGAATGGTCAGTAAAAGAACTGTTGTAAGTTCAGGGCTACCTATATTCAGCTGGCGCGCTTGCTAGTCCCTACAGGGGTTACAAATGATGTGTAAATCAAGAGTGTGTGTTGTTGTTGTTTAAGTGGAAGAAGCTGCTGCACAACCTGGCAAGCTGTCTATCCATCTGGCTGGCACATTTGGCTCTGGGTCCCAAATCGTGCAAGGCCACTCTGTGAACTATTAAGAACCACGGCCACGGTTGGATTTAAAAGGTTATAGGCGAAGTTGAAGGAATCCATCTTTGCTGTGATGGCGATTCCACCATCTTGCCTACTGGCTATACCCAGAGTCGACTATTTTTTTTTTGGGGGAGCTGAAGAACGTGGGAGCGTCTGGTGCAGTGAGACAAAAATTGCAGAGAACTCTCTTGTAAGAAATGAGTGATTAGTTCACGAGATTAAGAAACAAACAGCCTTTTGAGTTAGCTGCCAGCTGGCTGGCTATGACTGGGTCGAGTAGCATTTGGGCGGGTGTTGTGAGGGGGGGGGGAGAGAAATTGTGTTTCCCTCCAGAGTGGAAAGAAACAGCGGATCAAGAGTCCCAGACAGACCTCCCACGGTCCCTTCCTTGCTCTTCCCTCGCCCAAGCCACCCACCCACTCCTTTTCCAGTTTGTCAAAGCTTCTTCTCCCTTTTGGGAGCAGAACAAAGCTGGTCTGTCTGGATGCCCAGTCTAAACCAGGATGCTCAGCCCCGAGGAGACAGGGCTGACCTGGAATTACTAAGGTTCAACCCAGGAGCTTGTTGAGGCCCTGAGGCCAGAATACATGGTCTGCAGAGGTCAATGAGGCCATCGGGCACAAACCTTCCATTCTCAGTTTTGGGGTCTAGCCAAGATGGCCTATGATGATGTGTGGTTTGTGTCCATGTTAAGTTGAACCAAGTAGAAGCTAAGAGCTGGTTTGGTCTAGTGCTGCAACTTTAAGACTTGTGGTCTAGAATTCCTCAGCCAGCTTTGCTGGTCTAGTGGTTAAAACACCGGCCTAGAAACCAGGAGACTGTGAGTTCTAGTCCTGTCTTATAAGGGCATGAAAGCTGGATGGGTGATTTGGGGCCAATCAGAAGGAGACTATGAATTCTAGTCCTGCTTTAGGTCGATCACCTGGAGCCAGTGAGCTCTGGTCCTAATTTAGGCATGAAAGCCAACTGGGTGACAATCACTAAGAGACTTGGAGACCTAGTCCCACATTAGGGATAAAAGCAGGCTGGGTGGCTTTCTTCGCTCTAGTTTCTCTCTCAGCCTAATCTACCTCACAGATTAAAAGTTCTGTAGAGATTCTCAGTCATCCAGGTCCTGATTGTTCCAAACGTGCTTTTCCAGGAGGCAACTGGACTTCCTTTGTTTTTTTCTTTTGAAGACATTTCGCTTCTCATCCAAGAAGCTTCTTCAGCTCTGACAGGATAGTGGGGAATGGAAAGATTTATATTCCTTGCAGACAGCTGGTCATTTGCATCCTTTTAGAGGGTCATTGAAGCACTTGGAGATTTATTTGTGTCATCACAATGAGCCAGGAGCACTACTCAGGTGACCTTGAGGATATCTTACCACCAACGTGGAGGTTGACCTTTCCATTCTCTGAAGTGCCAGAAGTGATGCTTTTTCTAAGATGACAACTGTTGCAAACATGCCAAGTTACTTTATGCTAAATCAGGCTATAATCCATCTTTAGTCTTTGAAGTAATAATTTCTTACGTCTTCTGGCTCCAATGTATCTTGAGATGCTTTCATCTGAAAATGCAAAGGATGAAGACATGGCTGCAAAACTCTCTTTTGTAACCCAGAGGAAATTGCAGTTAATTCTGATAGGAAAAACACTGAGAGAAACTCAGTTCTCTCTTTGGCATAAAGGTTGGCTGGCAATGCAGACCACAACTTTATATGTGCAATGTTCAACAGATGAAGTTAAACAAATGTAGCTTACTCCCGCCAAAAACAAGTTCTACAATTCAGCAGTGGAAATATTTTCAAATATTTACAGAAGGATAAATCCCTTTCACAAAATTCTTCACTAAGCTAATAATTTTTCAGTTAAATTTAAACAAATATCAATCTTGTGATAATTTGTTGTGAAGTCTCTTCATCAAAGGAAGCCTGGGATTGACAGCTCTATTCAGATTATGACCCAGCTAGGACTAAACATAGCCTTGGATATAGGTAGTCCTCGACTTACGACTGTAATGGAGCATTACAAGTCATGGCGATCGTAAGTCAAAGCATCCATATGACCATCCCTATTTTATGACTTTTTTTTTGCAGTGGTCATTAAGCAAACATGGTGGTATTTAGTGAATGTAATGGTTGTTAAGTAAGTCCATTTTCCCCAATGGGCATTTTTGCTGGAAACTGGGAGTAAATGCAGGTTTCCAACAAAAAATAAATAAATTGTGGTCATGTGACTGCAGGATGCTGCAAAAAGCCTTAATGCGGGCTGGTTGCTGAGCACTCAAAATGTGATCATATGACTATTGTGGTGTTTGTGTGTGTGTGTGTGAAATTAGAATCTGGGTAATGACAGGTCTTTCATTAGTTAAACCAGGTGTGTCAAACTCAAGACCCGTGGGCTGGATCTGGGCTCGGGGTGCTTAGATCTGGCCCACGGGGCCACTCTGGAAACAGCAAAGGACCGGCTCACAGTGCCTCTGCCAGCAAAAACGGAGCTCGGGAGGGCTGCCTGTGGCCCTCCCCAGCTCTGTTTTAGACTGCGAAGGCCTCCTGCAGACCTCTGCCAGTGAAAAAGGAACTTGGCTGCAGGAGGGCTGCAGGAGGTCAAGCTGGCCACACCCACCCCAGACATGCCCACTCTCCCCTGAGGTCAAACTTTACAATGTTTGGAGAACTATGGAAAATGAAGATTAATTTCATTCGAATCAGCAGATAAACTTAGAAAGTATAAGTTAGGTAGAGATATCCCACCCTTGATAGGACCTAATGGTAAAGACTGCAACGACGACACCATTAAAGCCAACATCTTTAACACATTCTTCGGCTCAGTATTTGTAAACAGCAATGGATCATGCCCAGTATTTCCTAGCCGTACCACAGATAACAACAACAATGATCTAATACATATCGATTTTACAGAAGACAATGTTGAAAAAGCACTACGCAATCTAAAACCATCTCTATCTATTGGACCAGATGGAATATGTGCCTACTTCTAAAAAAGCTATCCACTGCCATAGCCAAACCTCTAAGCATAATCTTTGAAAAATATTTCAGGACCAGCTCCTTGCCTAACCTATGGTCACAAGCCACAGTCATCCCCATCTTCAAAAAGGGAGACCCAAGCCTAGTTGAAAATTACAGACCAATCTCCTTATGCTGCGTCACCTGTAAAGTCATGGAATCAATTATTGACCAATCCATCATCCTCCACTTAGAGACAAACAACCTACTCTCCAATAAACAATTTGGTTTCAGAAAAAAAACTATCCTGTAATCTGCAACTCTTACACTGCAAAAACATATGGACGACACAACTCGACCAGGGCAAAGCAATAGACGCAATCTACATAGACTTCTGTAAAGCCTTTGATTCAGTGGTACACGACAAACTACTCCTAAAAATAAAATCCTATGGTATCTCTGGACAACTGAATAACTGGATAGAAGCATTCCTGGCAAACAGACAACAAATGGTCAAAATTGGGAGTGTCCTATCAAATTCTGTACCTGTCAATAGTGGTGTCCCCCAAGGCAGTGTTCTAGGACCAACTCTCTTCATACTCTACATAAATGATCTCTGTGATCATATTAAGAGCAATTGCATTCTTTTCGCTGATGATGTAAAGCTGTTCAATACCACAGACAATACTGCTACCCTACAAAAAGATCTTGACTATGTATCAGAATGGTCAAACAAATGGCAACTTCAAATCTCAACAAATAAATGCTCTGTCTTACATATTGGCAAAAAAAATCAGAAAATAAAATACAAGCTGAACAGTCAAGATCTTGTTGATGACCCAAGCTCTGTAAAGGACCTTGGAATACTCACCTCTAATGATCTAAGTGCTAGAGCCCACTGCAACTACATAGCCAAAAAGGCATTAAGAGTTGTTAACCTAATCCTACATAGCTTTTTCTCTGGTAATATCACACTACTAACCAGAGCATACAAAACATTTGCTAGACCAATACTCGAATACAGTTCATCAGTCTGGAACCCACATTACGTATCTGATATTAGCACAATTGAGAAAGTCCAGAAATATTTCACAAGAAGAGTTCTCCACTCCTCTACTCGTTGTATGCCACCAGACTTGAAATTCTAGAACTAGAAAACCTTGAATTACGCCGTCTTCGGTCTGATTTAAGCATGGTATATAAAATCATACATTGCAATGTCCTACCTGTCAATGAATACTTCAGCTTCAACCATAACAACACAAGAGCACACAATAGATACAAACTCAAAGTTAACCGCACCAAACTTGATTGCAGGAAATACGACTTCAGCAACAGAGTGGTCAATGTCTGGAATACTCTACCCGACTCTGTAGTTTCTTCCCAAACCCCAAAAACTTTAACCTTAGACTGTCTACTATTGACCTCACCGTTTTCCTAAGAGGTCTGTAGGGGCGTGCATAAGCGCACCAATGTGCCTACCGTCCCTGTCCTATTGTTTCTCTTATTCTTCTTTTATTTTTCTTATATGTACCCATTTCATGTATTCACAACTATGTATACACTTATACTTATTATCTTGTAAACAATTGGCAAATCAAATAAATATAAATATAAAAAAATAAATATAAATATAAATATATATTAAACGCAAAGCAAACATCTTTATATGTTCCCTCCTTGTGATATACTGTAAATCTACATTTAGTTTTGTGTAGTTCTCCACATTTCTGCTTTGCTGCTGACCCTTTTCTCAGTCCCAATGTATTTATTTGTTTAAAACATTAATATAGCCGCCTATTTTCCAATTTCTCTTTCTTTCTTTCTTTCTTTCTTTCTTTCTTTCTTTCTTTCTTTCTTTCTTTCTTTCTTTCTTTCTTTCTTTCTTTCTTTCTTTCTTCCTTCCTTCCTTCCTTCCTTCCTTCCTTCCTTCCTTCCTTCCTTTCCTTTTTCTTCTTCTTCCTTCTTTCTTTTCTTTTCTTTCTTACTTTTGAACTTTTGAATTAATTTGTTTTTTATTTACAGAAAAAAACTTTAATTAAAAAAAAAAAGTGGAGAATTCAGAGTTGTCTCCCTTTCTCCCTACAGGTGGGATCTGCTGGTTACAGCAAGGACGGGAAGCCAAATGCACGATGATTCTCCAGATGGGGGTTACTTGGGAAGAGTGTTGCGGCAACGGAAATACGGACATGGCCTGGTCAAACTACTCACACCCGGACAACAAGATCGGCCTTCTTAGGATCTTGGGCCTTGTGACCTGCCACCCCTGCAAAGGTAGAAGGTTTTGTAACTTGTTTTAAGCACTGAATCCTAATCAATCCTGTGAAGCCAAGAGCAATCTCGCCTAAAGTTTCTTCCCCAAACCCCAAAAACTTTAACCTTAGATTGTCTACTATTGACCTCACCCCTTTCCTAAGAGTTCTGTAGGGGGCGTGCATAAGCGCACCAACGTGCCTACCGTCCCTGTCCTATTGTTTCTCTTATTCTTCTTTTATTTTTCTTATATGTACCCATTTCATGTATTCACAACTATGTATACACTTATACTTATTATCTTGTAAGCAATTGGCAAATCAAATAAATAAAATAAATAAATAAAAAATAAACTGAAAAGTCCCAGATTTACCCATTACAATACTCTTTCCTTTGCTTCAGGATCTAGGCTCTTCCTTTAAGTGGTGAATATCCCAGAATTTTGGTGTACATCAGTGTGTCTCAACCACAGCAACTTTAAAACAACTTCAACTTTACTTCAACTTCCATAATCCCCAGCCAATACGTAGTAGTCTCTACAAATAATGCTTGCTTAATGACTGCTCAATTGGTGACCATTTGAAGTAGAGGTGGTATTCAGCAGGTTCTGACCGGTTCTGGAGAACTGGTAGCGGAAATTTTGAGTAGTTCAAAGAACCAGCAAATACTGTCTCTGACTGGCCCCGCCCCCATCTATTTTCTGCCTCCTGAGTCCCAGCTGATTGGGTGGGTCTTCTTTGGTTATCCAGCACAGGAGAACGGAGCTGGAAAGCAGGTTAGTGGGGTGGGGAGGGAATGGGGATTTTGTAGTAACCTTCGCCTGCCACGCCCACCAAGCCGCACCCTGCCCACCAAGCCACGCCCACAGAACCGGTAGTAAAAAAAATTGAATCCCACCACTGATTTGAAGTTATGACAAACCCTGTATTTACAGCCCACATTTTGAAATCCTGATGGTCACAGACAGACATTCTGACTGTGATCATGTGATCCCATTTTGGGTGCTTGGCAACCGACTCACATTTACGGCCGTTTGCAGCATCCCGCAGTCACGTAACCACAGTTTTTGGCATTTTTACTGGTTCCCGGTGCTTACTTCCGGTTTCCAGCAAAAGCACTGCCCATTGGGTATAATGAATTCATTTAACAACCATCACATTTTCTTAACAATCATGGCATCATTTAAGAACTGCAGTATAGGTTTAATGACTGCTACAAAAATGGTAATAAAATTGGCCTCCTGCTTAACAACTGCCATGACTTACAGGTATAATTCTGGGCTCAATTACTGTCGTAAGTTAACATATTCCTTTTGGATTATACAAACAAGTTATAAAATTCATTTCAACCCTGAGCTACTGTACAAATATTCTCCTTTATAGGTTATGAAAGTAGAATGAGAGCCTTTTGCTCTGCTTTTTGACTAATTAGCTGCATAAGCCACCAGGAAAGACAGCAGGTCCTCAGTTAGTGGTTTTTAAACAGAAGCTGGACGGCCACCTATTAAGGGGCAGATTTCTTGCATTAGCAGAAGGTTGGGCTAGAATAGATGACCCTTGAGGACCCCTTCTATAATTAGAAGCTACCTCATTACTAATCTTTTCAAGTGGGTCTTCATTAGCACATCTATATACATATAAAAGCAAAATACCACTCACGCATCATCACAAAATCTCCAGAACCATAAAGCCTACAAACTTGAAATTTGGAACATATCTTCCTCTTGGCTTCTAGGTGCTCACTAAGAAAGGATTTTTTGAAATGACCATCAGAGCATTAGTATTTTCTATATTATTATTAACACGCTCTGATGCTAAGGAATTCTACTCCCCTCCCTACCTGAAAAGAAATCTGTTCCAAATGCAAAACACAAGCAGAGGAGAGGAGTTTCAGTTTCAGTTTTATTTTCACAGCTGCAACCAGCTTTAGTACAGACCAGTTAAGCTAAACCACGCCCAGGTTCCTTGCTGTCTCCTTCTTGCTCACACAGCAAATACTGTTTCAGTTTCCAAACAGCCCTCAACTCTCTCACACACTGACAGGACACTAGCCAGATGAATACCGATGGATGCTGGTAGGCAGAGGCAGAGTTTTTTTTCCTTATTTACCTTCCCAAAAACTAAATCCAACTACATAGTTTTGTAGCGAAGCACAGGTATCGAGCTAGTTTACCGTATTTATTACACCACTCCCCCACTTCAATCCTAATCAGAAAGCAGCCAAATTTCTTTATTTTTAATTTTTGTATTTTTAAACCACCAGCCAATTCCCCCCAGCAATGCTTAGCAGCAATTAACTTCTAAGCTCATTAAACTTTACATTTAATATGTTTTAATTTTAATGATTAAACTTTTAATGTGCAACCTTTTTTTATACTTTTAACTTTATAATTAACTTTTATACAATTAATTTCCTAATTGCTTTATATTATTATAAAATGATGTTATAATGTTGTAAGCCACCCAGAGTCCCTTGACAATGAGATGGGAAGTAAATAAATTTAATAAATAAGTAAAAGTACATAGGGCGACCCTTCCCTTAAACATGCAAAGGCACTGGAACTATTCCCACAGCTCAGGTTAGTGAAGATTTATTGGAGAAAATAATCAAAGCACAATATAGAAAACAGTACAAAACCGTTGACTTACAAACAGTTACAATGACTGTTTGAAGTTACGACGGCACTGAAAAGGGTGACTTATGAGTGTTTTTCAGACATATGACCATTGCAGCATGGTCCCCTGATCAAAAACACAATACAGGAGGTAATCCTTGACTTACGACCACACAACTGAGCCCAAAATTTCCATTGCTAAGCAAGGCAGTTGTGAAGTCAATTTGCCCCATTTTATGATATTTTTTTGCCACAGCTGTTACGCAAATCACTCCAGTTGTGAAGTAAACCGTGCAGACATTAAACGAATCTGGCTTTCCCCATTGATGTTGCTTGTGGAAAGCTGGCTGGGTGATCACATGACCTTGGGACGCTGCAACCATCATAAACAACATGCCAGTTGATCACATGACCATGGAGATGCTGCAGTGATTCATAAGTGTGAAAAATGGTCATAAGCAGAGGTGGTATTCAGCCAGTTCTGACAGGTTCTGGGGAGCCAGACAGTGAAAATTTTGAGTAGGTCAGAGAACCGGCAAATACCACCTCTGACTGGCCCCGCCCCATCTATTCTCCGCCTCCTGAGTCCCAGCTGATTGGCTGGGTCTTCTTTGGTTGCCCTGCACAGGAGAACGGAGCTGGAAAGCAGGTTAGTGGGGTGGGGAGGGAATGGGGATTTTACAGTATCCTCCTCCTGCCCTGCCCACCAAGCCACTCCACGCCCACCAAGCCACACCCACAGAACCGGTAGTAAAAAAAAATTGAATACCAACACTGGTCCTTAGTCACTTTTCTCAGTGCCATCATTAAACAAATGGTTGTAAGTTGAGAACTACCTGTAATGGGAACACCACAGGTAAAAACTCCCCCACTTCCTTTCCCTTTCCCAATTGTTCTCCCTGTCCAATCCAGGCTCTTGGACAAAAGGCTCAGGGTTGTGAATAGGGTATCGCTTGCTGTTACCCGAAAGGAGCTTAATTACAGGAAGTCCTCGACTTACAACAGTTTGTTGGAAGAAATAGCCTCTGGGTTCAGTTCCAAGTGGGGAAGAAAGACACTGGAAACATAGTGACTGTTTGGAAAGATGGTTTAATGGTGGACAGGATCACACGCTTTGGGTGAAGAAAGAAGGAAGGGCTGATATTCTGAGAGTGCAACTGTTTTATACCCTCTGTTGCAATTTGAATTGGAGCTTGTATTCTGATTGGTTATCAGATTCCCATGGGGCCATGCAGGAGCAACTCTATAGGCTGTCCTGAGTCCCAGGCTTGGTTGAGCCTTGCTGGATGATGATGTAATGAAAGGGCTTTGGGCAATTCCTATTATAGCTTTACCTGGAGTAGACCTTTGTTATGTAAAATAGACTGGCCTAGGCCAGAGTAATGGTCCATTAGCAAAGGTGGGGGAGCTCAGTTTCTGCCTCTCTGAGTTTCTACTTCTCTTTTTAGGGGAAATATTCTGCCTTTTTAGTATATCCTAAAATATTTCATTTTCCTAGGAGAGGGGTGGGTTTTAACTTCCAACAAGTTCATTTAGCAACTGTTCAAAGTTACAACAGCACTGAAAAAAGTGACTTACGACCACTTTTCACACTTAGGACCATGGCAGCATCCCCAGGGTCACTCATGCGATCAAAATTCAGATGCTTGGCCATTGACTCGTGTTTTAGAAGAGTTAGAATTAGAAGAACTTTATTGTCATTGTACAAGTACTACGAAACTGTGGATGCACCCCAGCAACTGTTCGCAATACAATAAAACCAAAGCACTTAAAAATGAAGATAAGAAAGATAGACTACCCACATCTCCATTTGCAATTTGAGAATACAATATCTACGAATATACACAAAATATACATCCAACACTGACTGTAACGCTTAGCCGAGTATAATACACAAGAGATGGATTGTACTGTAATATGTTATTATACATTTGAATGGGGTATTAAGGTAGTGACTTCGTGTTTATTTGCAGTTCGGATGGCCCAGGGAAAGAAACTATTTGTTAGTCTAGTGGTGTGTGATTTTATTGACCTAAAACGCCGTCCAGACGGCAGGAGGTCAAAAAGATAATTGCCAGGGTGTGAGGGGTCTTCTATAATGGCCTTGATTCTGCTTTGGCAGCAGGACCTGGCTAAGTCTTCCAGGTTTATGACGACTGCAGTGTCCTGAGGTCATGTGATCTCCTTGTGGGATCTACTGACAAGCAAAGTCAATGGGGAAACCCAGATTCACTTAACGACTATGTTACTAATTTAACACCTGCCGGGATTCAGTTGACAACTGTAGGCCAGAAAGGTCGTAAAAACGGGGCAACACTCACGGTGCAAAAATTTTGGTTTCCATTGTGATTGTAAGTCGAGGAATACCTGTAGAACTTCCATGGAGGGGTGCAGTCTACCCTGCCACTTTCCCCCCCACCTCATTTTTCCCTCCCGCACTCCCAGATCAATTGTCTGGCCAAGATAGGAAAGGCCCCTTTGGCCCTCAGAGTTTCTCCCTTCGACTTCATCCCCGTAAACATCACACAAAATGTCCTTAAGCCCCCTAAACTGTTTCAACTCCTACCCTCAAAATGACGCTATAGAGCAAGGGTCTTCAAACTTGGCAAGTTTAAGACTTGTGGACTTCAACTCCCAGGATTTTTGAGCTAACATGACTGGAGGAGGAATTCTGGGAGTTGAAGTCCACAAGTTTTAAAACTGTCAAGTTTGAAGACCCCTGCTATAGAGCACTGCACACCAGAACAACTAGACACAAGGACAGTTTTCCCCCCGAATGCCACCACTCTGCTAAACAAATAATTCCCTCAACACTGTCCAACTATTTACAAAGCCTGCACTACTATTACTATTAATCCCCTCATCACTCCTTATCACCCATCCCCTCCCACTTGTGACTGTATGACTGTAACTTGGTCACTTGTATCCTTACGATTTATATTGACTGTTTCCTAGTATGATTGGATTGCTTATTGTACCCTAGGACTATTATTAAGTGTTGTACCTCATGATTCTTGACTCTTGACAAATGTATCTTTTCTTTTATGTACACTGAGAGTATTTGCACGAAGACAAACTCCTTGTGTGCCCAATCACACTTGGCCAATAAAGAATTCTATCTATCTAAAAAAAAAAGAGAGAAAGTTGGGGGGGGGGAACCCCTCAGGACAGCCCTTAACTTGGTTGCCGGCCAACATTCTCCCAGACTTCCAGAAAGGCCCACACACGCCTGCTCCAGACTTCTACGCTTTGGGGAAATGAGTTTTGCACACCTCGCCCGTCTGCTTTGAAACCCACCAGACAGTTTTTGCCTGGGGGTTCCCCAGTCACACAATGTACCCATTTGTCTCCCTCCTCCCCTGTAGCCCAACGAGGCATATTTCCCTCGTCCACCCCCTCCCCCACACACACACTCCTGTTTCCCCAGACAGTTTTTCTTCTGACTTGTTTATTTTTGTTTTTTATGTCACGGAAGCTCAGCGTGTGAAACAGGGAAGCCCATTGTCTCTAGGATTCTTTCCAGCCGAAGGTGACTCTCCTCCTTTTTAGACCCCTTTGGCAAAATACAATTGTCTGATCGTGCAGACAAGGGGGTCCTCCTTTGACACAGCTGGGTTGTAACGGAGGGTTTTCCCTGCATTCAGACCCCTTGTTGGAAAGCACATCATGGGCCTGAGAATGATCCTGATGCAGCTACCAGAGGAGACAGACCTGATCCAGTGGACAAGGGTCAGCCTGTTGGTGGCTGGTCAGTAGTGCAAATTTGTCAAGTATGATGGGCTTGAACCTGGACCAGGAAAACCAAGGTGCAGATGCTTGTGTGGATGTGGAAAATATCAGTTGCAGTTTTCTTGTTTTCTTCTGAACAGATATATATATATAGAGAGAGAATAGAAAATAGAAAATAGAATAGAATAGACTAAAACAGAATAGACTAGACTAGACTAGACTAGACTAGACTAGACTAGACTAGAATAGAATAGAATAGAATAGAATAGAATAGAATAGAATAGAATAGAAAATAGAATATGGAATGGATGGAATGGAACAAAACAGAACAGAATAGAAAAGAAAGTAGAAAATAGAATAGAATAGAAAATATGGAATAGAATGGAATAGAATAGAATAGAATAGAATAGAATAGAATAGAATAGAATAGAATAGAATAGAATATGGAACAGAACGGAACGGAACGGAACAGAACAGAACAGAACAGAACAGTACAGAATAGAACAGAAAAGAAAATAGAAAATAGAATACAATAGAAATTGAATATGAAACAGAACAGAATACAATGGAATAGAATAGAATAGAAAATATGGAATAGAATAGAATAGAATAGAATAGAATAGAATAGAATAGAATAGAATAGAATAGAATAGAATAGAAATCTTTATTGGCCAACTGTGATTGGACACACAAGGAATATTATTCATAATGGAATATTATAATTTATTATATTATATAATTTATCAAGGAATATTATTTATAAAGAAAGCAACACAAATGATTTGTCCTTCTCCACTTCCTGAGATGCACCCTGACTTCTTGGTTGACCTTTTGTTTTTGTTTCTTCACCCAGAGTCCTGCGAAGGGGTGGACTGTGGAGCAGGCAAGGTTTGCAAAATGAAGCACAGGCGCCCGCAGTGTGTCTGTGCTCCAGATTGCTCCAACCTTCCCAGGAAGCTTCAAGTATGCGGCTCCAACGGCTTCACCTACCAAGATGAATGTGAGCTTCTCATGGCCAAATGCAAAGGGCAGCCTGACTTGGAAGTCATGTACCAAGGACAATGCAAAAGTGAGTGGTGCCTCTCTTCTACGGGTGTTTCTGACCTCCAGGCGGGGATCTCGAACTGTGGATTCCTTGGGGGGCCTCGGAGCTTGGTGGTTGCCTGGCAGAGCATCACTGATGACGTTACCTAGTTGGGTAATGAAACGACTACAGGTAGTCCTCGACTTACGACCACAACTGAGCCCAAAGTTTCTGTTGCTAAGTGAGACTGTTGTTAAGTGAATTTTGCCCCCTTTTTCAACCTTCCTTGCCTCGGGGGTTAAGTGAATCACTGTAGATGTTAAGTTAGCAACACGGTCGGGGTGGGATTCAAATTTCTTAACAACCGGTTCTGTGGGTGTGGCCTAATTTGTGGGTGTGGCTTGGTCATGTGACTGGGTGGGCGTGGCTTGCTGACTGGGCATGGCTTGGTGGTCTTGTGACTGGGTGGGCACGGCTTGTATGTAAATATTATAAATATGTATGTAAATATTGATTTTTTTTATAAAACAAGAGCAACTTTTACCAAAAGCACACAAAGCAGGCAGGCAGATTGAGTTGCTCACAGAATTTCAGATTCACTTAGAGATCTATCTTTCTGCCATCGGCTACCTGAGTCTGTCACATAAAATTTGCTTGCAAGCAAACTCATAAAATTTGCTAGCAAGCAAACTCACAAAATTAACTCATAACACACACCAAGTATGTAAATATTGATTTTTTTTATTAAAAAAGAGCAAATTTTACCCAAAAGCAGGCAAAGCAGGCAGGCAGATTGAGTTGCTCACAGAATCACAGATTCACTTAGAGATCTATCTATCTCCAATCAGCTACCTGAGTCTGCACTGGAAAGTAGAAGCTTCAGCCCTAAGGAAGGTTTGGCTCTGCTTTTAGATTAGCTAGAAAGCAAGAAATCCAAGGATTTCTTGCTTTCTAGCTAATCTAAATCTCCCGGCAGAGCAGAACAGTTGATGGGGTGGGGAGAAGGAAAAATAACAACTTACCAAACCAGGCAAGTTGGATGGCTCGCATGCCAGGTAAGGAGTGAGTGGGCGGGGAGGGGAGGGGCCAGCCAGTGGAGCGATTTGCTGGTTCTCCGAACTGCAGACAATCATACCATGCATTTGTGCAGTGTTTGCAAGAAATCATCAGCTGTGTTGCCTGGACAGCTGACAAGCGCTGCGCTCCGGTGCACAGGGTTTGAAAATCCTCTTGTTTCCTGCTTTTTCAATCTCAGCTGTGCCGCGCAAAGCAGCTGAGGAGGGAAAAGCAGGGAATAAAGGACAGCCTAGAGCGGGTGGGCCAAACCCCAAATCGGTTCGGTGTCAGCTGCTCTTCGCAGATACCGGTTCTATAAAACCACGCTGAACTGGTAGCATCCCACCCTTGAACACGGCTGTTAAGTGAATCTGGCATTGCAACCGTCATAAATATGAGTAAGTTGCCAAGCGTCCGAATTTTGATCGTAGAATAGAATAGAATAGAATAGAATAGAATAGAATAGAATAGAATAGAATGGAATGGAATGGAATGGAATGGAATGGAATGGAATGGAGTAGTGTAGCAATAGCATAGCATAGCATAGCATAGCATAGCATAGCATAGCATAGAATAGAATAGAATAGAATAGAATAGAATAGAATAGAATAGAATAGAATTATTTATTGGTCAAGTGTGATTCAACACACAAGGAATTTGTTTCCTGTACATAAATTTTAAGTGTACATAGAAACATCAAGTGATAAATCATGATCATAGTCATCATAAAAATACATTCATCATAAATCATAAGATACAACGCTAAGTGATAGTCATAGGATACTAAATAAGCAATCAACATAAATCACATTAGGATACTAAATAAAACAATGTAAATCGTAAGATACAAGCAGCAAAGTTATAGTCATAAGAAGATAGTTTGACAGTGTTGTGAGAATTCGTTGTTTAGCAGAGTGATGGCATGGAGGGGGGGGAAACTATCCTTGTAGCTAGTTGTTCTGACATGCAATGCCCTATAGCGTCATCTTGAGGGAAGAAGTTGATTATATTATGTCCAGGATATGAGGGGTCTGTAATATTTTCACAACCCTCTTTCTGGATGCTGCAACAGTTGTATGAAAAACGGTCATAAGTCACTTTTTTCACTGCTGTTGTAATTTCAGACTGTCACTAAACAAATGGTTGTAAGCTGAGGACTCTCTGTACAAGAAAACAACCAAGCTCAGAAAGCACCAAGGACCCCACAGTTCAACCCTGAGCTACATGTATTCTTTCCTATTAGAAATCTCAAAATCACACTTGTCCTTAATTAGATTTGATCTTGGCTCTGTTATTTTTATAAATAATTCAAGGCGGCCAACATACACATAGACTTTAACTTACCACTAGTCACTCAGCGGTTGTTCCAAATAATGATGGACCAGAGTTGGTATTCAGCAGGTTCTGACCAGTTCTGGAGAACCAGTAGTGGAAATTTTGAGTTTGGAGAACCGGCAAATCCCACCTCTGACTAGGGATTTTACAGTATCCTTCCCCTGCCACGCCCACCAAACCACGCCCACAGAACCGGTCATAAAAATTTTGAATCCCACCACTGTGATGGACACCCCCCCCAAAAAAAATATATTTATATCACGGATTCTAATTTCTGATGCCTCAACCCTACCCCATAGTCATAGCTAAAAGTGTCCATTGAGTACAATGCATTTGCTTAATGACCATGATGTTCACTTAACAACTGACACAAAAAATGTCATACAATCAGATTGGTCATGTGGGTACCTCGATTTATGATTATCAAGATATATGATGGAAATTTTGAGCTCCACTGCGGTTATAAGTTGAGGTTTACTTATAATATTCCTTCCTGTTCCAATTTTCCTTACAACAACCCTGTGAGGTGAGTTTGGCTGAGGAACAGTGACTGGCCCAAGACCACCCAGCCAGCTTTTATACCGAAGGCGGGACTAGGACTCACCATCTCCTGGTTGTAGCCTGATGCCTTAACCACTAAACAAACTGGCTCTCAATACTTTGGCCACATTCAAACCATGTGAATAACCTGGTTTATGAATACAACCCATTTTTCTAAGTTCACAGAGTTCATTAAACCCCTAAGCCATCCTGACAAATTCGGTCTTCAGCACAGACTGATCCACAAATATCTAACCATGATTCATCATATTTATTCACTAGATTTTGACCCGACTTGGTTAAACACTGGGTGTGAAGGCCACATGAAGCTTCTGTGTACCTATTTGTGATTATTACTATGATATCCAATAAGGGTAAAGTTTCTGAATAGTATCCTATGCGTTGAGCAATAAGTGAATAGTTTGCTTCAGTTAATTTTTGCATACAATAAATATCCAAAAATAAGTCTTTGTGTATAAAAAGGATATTAATTTTATTTCCTGAATTTTTTTGTTTTGGGGAGCATGCTATTTTTGATTCTTTGTGAGTTGAATGGAATGGAATGGAATAGAACAGAACAGAACAGAACAGAACAGAATAACTTTATTGTCACTTTGAATGTACACTAATCGGCATACATTAAAATGAAATTTCATTGCATACTGCTCTCAAAGGGTCACCACCTCCAATATATCCTGCAAAACCATGATAGCACAAATAAATAAATAAATACAAAATTATGTGTATTCCCGCATATATTATATGACACAGAGAAACATGTACGTGGCGAGAAAAATGAATCTTGCGAGTTTACCAGACAGATGGCATAGGGAATGTTGGCCTCATCAGAAATGTTATTATTTTATTGATTGATTTCTATTTATATGGCCTCTCATCCCGATACTATGACTCTGATCTTCCTTCTATTGTGTTCCATAAGAATGGAAGGAACTTCCATTTCAAGAGAAAGTCTACCTCCCAAGGTTGATCTCAATGTCTTTTTTTGCAACAGAATCTTGCTCCAGCGTGGTCTGCCCTGGAACCCACACCTGCGTGGTAGACCAGACTGGGAGTGCCCACTGTGTGATGTGTCGCGTTGAACCCTGTCCAGACCCCACCAGCCTAGACCGCTCAATCTGTGGGAACAACAATGTGACCTACCCTTCTACCTGCCACCTACGGCGAGCCACCTGCTACTTTGGTCAATCCATAGGGGTCCGGCGTTACGGAAGGTGTACATGTAAGTCTGGCTTCGATGAGAGAAACCAAGCATGGCATTAGCAAGTTAAGTTTGCACCAAAGGACTGGAGATCTTGTTGTTTCACGTGTACCCACTGGGGAGGGGTAAAAAAAGTCAAGATGGCAGCCACTGCGGTCTAATAGAAACCCCACCCCTTTTTAAACATGAGCTATGATTTGATTGTGTTGTGGCGACTACCATCTTGATTTGGGGGGGGGGGGGCTCCCAGGAGAAACTCCTTCAGCAGTTCAAAATTGCTTCTGGGTTTGCATCCCAATGTCAAAAAACCATGATTGTCCCAAATCTGGATATCTTATTTTACTCAAAACTGGGAGTGGGGAGCACCCCTTGAATTTTAAATTTAGGTGGAACAATTATGGGAAACAAATATATTTTCCAGGCAAGATTTAAGGACAATGGTCCATTGCTCTCAGCACCAATAGGCCTGCAACAAAGAAGCATTAGCTGGCTTAGTTTGGGAACAAAATAGGTATCCCACTGTAAAACAAGGGGTTCCGTCTGAGGCCTCAAAATGTAACCATACAAAAACCATCTAAAAATGTTCAGTTTAATATAGCATTCCTCAACCTCCACATCAGTAAGATATGTGGACTTCAACTCCCAGAATTCTCCAGCCAGCAGTGCAGATTGGGGAATTCTGGGAGTAAAAGTCCAAGTCCAACTAAAGTTGCAGAGGTTGAAAAATACTTAAACAAGTCTTTCTCAACCTTTGCAACTTTAGTTGGACTGGGACTTCAACTCCCAGAATTACCCAATTTGCATTGAATTAGTTTGACAGGAAGAAGGGAAAAAAGAATTGGTAGTGCTGAACCTAATTCGGTTCATTGCCTTCAGGGAAGATCATGGAGACGGGTGTAGAAAAATTAAAATGGAATCTGCAATGCAGGAGCAAAAACAACATACAAATTGAATGATTAAATGGATGTCAACCTTGCATGTTGATGGGTGCCACCTTGACTTTTTTGACGTACCCTTCATTTATTTATTTGTTTATTTCAGTGGTGAGATTCAAAAAATTTTTACTACCGGTTCTGTGGACGTGGCTTGGTGGGCGTGGCAGGGGAAGGATACTGTAAAATCTCCAGTCAGAGGTGGGATTTGCCGGTTCTCCGGACTACTCAAAATTTCCGCTACCGGTTCTCCAGAACTGGTCAGAACCTGCTGAAATACCACCTCTGGTTTATTTGTTCAATTCTGATGGCTGCCCAACTCCACCAAGTGACTCTGGGCAGCTTATAATTCTGTAATTCTAAAAATTAAAAACATTATTAGAACATTAACTTCATCTACAAAATAAATAAAATAAATGCCCTCAATTCTATTTTAGCTCTGATTTTTGCCATTAGTCTCTTGTAGGCAAAGTAGAGTTTGTGTCAGAAAAAAAAAAAAAAAATCAGCAATGCCTGCTTTAAAGGGAGGCCTCTTCACAGTGCAGTTCGTTCCAAAGTCAAAGCTAAAATCCAGATTCACTTAACATCTGTGGGCTCAACGGCGGTGATTCGCGTAACAACCGTGGCAAAAAAAACCTCTTCTAAATTCAGATGTGATTCAATTAAAGACTGTCTTGCTTAGCAAATGGAAATTCTTGTCCCAGTTGCGGTCATTATATCGAAGACTATTTGTAACGATGCCAGGCATAAAAAATGACTAGAAAGGACTAATTTGTTCTTTCTTTCCTTCCACAGCTCCAAATAAAAACGCCTTGGACACAGATGATGCTGAAGAAAACTACATTTGAAAAATCTATTTTGGGGTGATTTGCCTAATTCCTAATGTTCAGGGGCATTATCTGTAATAATGTGCAGACTGTACATTATATACCTGGTATTTATTAAAAACCAAAAGGAAAATAATCTTATTTATATAAATAGAAATCAGTGTAAGCTAGACATATATGCATTTCGATTCTTGAGTCACAGTTTGTACCAAGGATATCAGGAAAGAGGATCGAAAAAGACAAGATGGTGGCAAGGACCAAGCAATCATAGCCAGCCCCACCCATTTAAAAGGAGGTGGTGCTTTGATCTCTCTGTCACTGCCACCATTTTGAATTCTTTAGTCCTGCTTCTAGCAGATGTGCCTGGTCCCTCCCCAAACCCCTTTCACAAAGATTTTCCTCCAACAGTGGGGAAAGGTTTCTTCCACTGTTCTAAGAAAAATCCATTTTTATCATTTCAAAAGACTGCAAGTTTGCTTCATTCAAAATCAGGCTGATCTTCTCTCTAGAACTCCCTAAAATATTTGATTTGTCCATTTTCTTTGCCCTTGTTTTGTCTTGCTGTTTATTGCTGCATATAGCCTCGTTCCCAAAACTCCCAGCCTCCCTCATTGCCTCATTCAACCCTCCTCTAGCCAAACTTTCTGCTTCAACAAGGCTTCAGTAATAGTTTTAATCTGATTTAATTAAATATTCCTTTTGGATTTCTCTGTCTCCTTGAAGATGAACATAACTGGTAGTCCTTGACTTACAACCAGTCATTTAGTGTCCAAAGTTATAATGGCACTAAAAAAGTGACTTATGACCAGTTCTCACTCTTATGACCGTTGTAGTATCTCCAGGGTCATAGGATCAAAATTCAGGGGTTTGGCAACAATCATGTATTTACAATAACTGTGGCATTCTGGGTTCATGTGAATGCCGTTTGTTACCTTCCCACCCACCTTCTGACAATGGGGGAAACTGGATTCGCTTAACAACTGCACTTAAGAATTTCCATAACAACTGTGGCAAGAAAGGGTCAAAAATCAGGTGTGTGACTCGCATAACGTCCATCTTGCATAGCAATGGAAATTTGGTCCCCATTGTGATCATAAGTCAAGGACTACCTCTATATTTTTACACATCTCCACTCAAAAAATTGGAAATCTTATAAATATTCCAAGTAACAGGACTTTGGTGTGTAAATAGTGTGTGTGTGTGTGTGTGTGTGTGTGTGTGTGTGTGTGTAATTGGGAGGTATCACGCTGTTGATAGCCAGTTTTCAGTCAATTTTATCTATATATCCATTTTAAATTTGTCATCTGCTTTGCTGTGTGTGTTGTAAAATATGTACATAGCCTCGATCATTTAGAAGTATTACTCTTTTTCTTCATGTGGTTAAAACAGGCAACTTCTCTATTTTTGTGCTTGAGTCCCTGATTTTTTTATTTTGTTCCTTCAAGTCAGTCTTGACTCTGCCGATGCCTAGACAAGCCTCTACATTTTCCTTGGAAAGATTTCAGAAATGGTTTGTCATTGCCTCCTACTTAGGGCTGAGTAGAATGACTGGCCCAAGGTTGCCCAGCTGGCTTTGTGCCTAAGGCAGGAGTAGAACTCCCTGTCTCCTGGTTTCTAGCCTGGTGCCTTAACAGGTAGATCACACTGGCTATCTGATATGTTTTACACCCCTTCATTTTATGTAGCTCCAGAACAGGGGTGTCCAACTTTGACAACTTTAAGACCTGTGGACTTCAATCCCCAGAATTCCCCAGCCAGCTTAATGACTGCGGGAATTGCTTCACAACCACTGTCAAAAAAGTTCATAAAATCAGGTTGGCTGGTCACAATCACAAACTTGCGACCATAATGGGCAGGTTCCATTTGAAGTCTTTACTATACAGAACTTAAACCAAAAAAACCCCACATTTTTCTTTAACAGAAGAACTCTCTTGGCTGTATCAAAAATAGGCCTTTTTGCTGAATTTGAACAATTAAGGGAAGACTAAAGAAATGCCCTTGTCTTGTCTTTTTGTTCTGTTTATTTTTTTTTACGTTTTTGACTGAAGGGGAAAGAACTGAGGTACTCTGCAAACAGGAACGGTTGGCTGACAATCTCCACTTCCCCCAAACTCCAAATGAGATTGTTTTATAACATTCAGGGCAAAACAATTGAAGCCCTAATAAATTTGTTCTTTTCCTTCCTCTGAATTTCTTGTTTGTGCAAAATTATTCAAGGGGGATTTGGATATTGTCCCAACATTGCAATCTACCTGATTTCATGGGAGCTTTTGCTGTGTTTTAATAAATCACCTCCCTATTTTCACCTGTAAAATCCTGATGGTTGCACAATTCAATTAACAGGAAGCTGAGTCAAGTTTCTCGCTGAAATGCGTAAATGGCAGTGTTGTGGTTTGGGGTTGTTTTGGATCAAGTGTACGAGGAGTTACAACTCTTCTACTAAAGAATTTTGGTGGCCCCTATTTAATTTTTCTCAGAAAAAGCAACAGATGTGTCTTTTACCACATCCAGCTTGACAAATCATCCAGCAGGCAAAAGATTTATGGCTGCCATAATTCGTTTCTGAAGCAATTGTCAAATTACTCCAGATGGAATGGTTCTGATTTAACAAAACAGGGAGCGAGGGGAAAACAGGCTTCATTCAGGCCAAATGGAAGAGGCAGGGAATTTGCTGTTGTCCAGCAGTAGTTACACCTCAAACAGGAGGCAGAAAACAGAAACGCTATTTTTGTCCTAGTGAGCAGGAACTTACTAAAGTTAATTTCTCTTGTGGGAAGTTGCAGCCTTCTGCCTGAAAGTGTTGATTCATTTTGGCTCCTGGACTGATTGTGCCTCTTGCTGTGAAAATAGAATAGAATAGAATAGAATAGAATAGAATAGAATAGAATAGAATAGAATAGAATAGAATAGGTTGGAAGGGACCTTGGAGGTCTTCTAGTCCAACCCCCTGCTTAGGCAGGAAACCCTACACCAGACAAATGACAAATGGTCATTTTATCTTTAAAACTTCCAGTGTTGAAGCATTTACAACTTCTGGAAGCAAGTTGTTCCACTGATTATGATTATGAATTATATGAGAACAAATTGTGCAGTCCAGCGCATTGAGAAAAATATTAAATAAGAATAAAAATTTACAAGTTATATAAAACTCCCATCAAGACAGAATGACAGAGTTGGAAGGGATCTTGGAGGACTTCTAGCTCAAGCAGGAGTCCCTATTACAAACAGTTGTCCAATCTCTTTTTAAAGACCTCCAGTGATGGAGCATTCACAACTTCTGGAGTCAAGTCGTTCCACTGATTAATTATTCTCACTGACAGGAAATTTCTCCTTAATTCTAGGTTGCTTCTCTCCTTGATTAGTTTCCACCCGTTGCTTCTTGCCCTGTCCTCAGGGGCTTTGGAGAATAGGTTGACCCCCTCTTCTTTGGGGCAGCCCCTCAAATGTTGGAAGACTGCTATCATGTCAGCCCTAGTCCTTCTTTTCATTAAAGCTCTTCAAGGATGAAGCATCTTCAAGACATCTTCAAGAATGAGGCATCACCGTTGTAATTTTTATTAGCCTTTTACTGCTTCTTGTATGTGCATTGTACTCGCTTATACCACATTGGCAATTACCTATGAGGGAAGGAAAGGGGACCTTGAGTTGTTCCTTCAATTTACAAGAGCTGCTTTATTTTTGCTTTATCGCCTGTAAAGCGCTTCAAACTCAACCTGGTGATTGTACGAGTGGACACAGCTAATAATAAACTGTCAAAAAGTTTCAAACACTCGATTATCTTTTCAAACTGGTTGCAAATGCAAACACCTTACTATCCTAGAACAGTAATATTTGGCCCGCTGACGTTTGGATATTTGAGAGGAACTCTTTCTTAACTTTGCAAACCGGCAGAAGTGATTCATCTTTAGGCTGCTTTCAGCTCAGCAGGCTTCCAAGGCAGCTCAGCAGAGAAGTGGGCTTATAAAAATCAGAGAATTTTAAATCATAATTTTGGTCAATGCTGGGCCAAGAGACTCGCAGGGAGCCTACCATCATCAGCATTGCTAGAAGAAAGAGATGCGAACAGAGATGCTACGGTATCTTTTTTGCCATGTTACAAGGGAGGGAGCTAGCCCTCCCCTGCACGAGATCACGGCAGCGGAGAAAGCAGGATTAAATCCCTGAATAGTTTAATCTCAAAAAAAGCAGCTTCGCCGTCTGTTATCTTCTGCGTTCAGGATAAACAATAGATCAATATTCTGACTTAATTGAGGCCACCGGACAAGACTTAATGGCCCTGGATGAAGTAGGTTAACCTATTTTAAACCAAAAATTCTATTTTAGTCTGAAATATTAAGCACATTATAAAACAGATTTTTAGTCCAAGATTATGGGGATGAAGTAGACTAAATTTAACCAGATTGGGCAAAGTCCTAGCGTCTGCATTCACACAAGTTAAACCTAATAGTTTTACACTCCTTCTTTTCTTTTTCTTTTTTCTTTCTTTCCTTTCTTCCTCCCTCCCTCCCTCCTTCCTTTCTTCCTTCCTTCCTTTCTTTCTCTCCCTCCCTCCCTCCCTTCCTTCCTTCCATGGTTGAATATACTATGTGAATCTAGAAAATGCCACACTTGCCATAACTAGATTAAGATGTTGTGTGAAACACAGCCATGGAAACTTTCTCTGGGAAGTTTCGGAGAGATTGGAATGATTAGATCTTGTTTTTTCCTACTCTGTTTCTTCCTCCCTCTGAACTGTGTCCAAGTAAATGTGACCAGATCTCTCTAATTTCCCTCCAAACAGTTCTATACATCTGCTCTTTCCTGGCAATTGGATTTTTTAAAAAGTGATTTTGGAGCACCCTTCAGCTGGAAAGGATCACTTTCTAGCAGAGCCATGTGGATTTAGTAAGTGTACCAACATCATAGTGGGAAGCAAAGATCAGAATAACAAAATAACAGAGTTGGAAGGGACCTTGGAGGTCTTCTAGTCCAACCCCCTGCTCAAGCAGGAAACCATATACAATTTCAGACAAGTGGCTGTCCAATCTCTTCTTTAAAACTTCCAGTGTTGGAGCATCCACAACTTTTGGAGGCAAGTTGTTCCACTGATTAACTGTTCCCACTCTCAGGAAATTTCTCCTAGTTCCAAGTTGCTTCTCTCCTTGATTAGTTTCCACCCATTGCTTCTTGTCCTGCCTTCAGGTGCTTTGAAGGATAGCTTGACTCCCTCTTTTTTGTGGCAGCCCCTGAGATATTGGAAGACCGCTATCATGTTACCCCTAGTCCTTCTTTTCACTAGATTAGACACCCAATTCCTACAACTGCTCTTCATGTTTTCATCTCCAGCCCTCTAATCATCCTGGCCGCACTTCTCTGCACCCTTTCCAGAGTGTTACCAGAGTTTCGTGATGACCAAAACCAGATGCAATATTCCAAGACATCCATTTTACCAAGGCATTATAAAGTGGTAACTAAAATTTCACGTGATACTACCACTTTACAATGCCTTGCTAAAACGATGCTGCAGGATGAGTAGAGCAGTTTCTTTCTTTTATGGCTCTTGTTGCCATGTTGCTCCATTCCAAAAGTCTTGGAGCAGCTTACAAAGAATACAAAAGGAACCACGAAGAATTAATAGAAGCAAAAAAGAAAACCGCCCACCTTCTCATTCCCCCTCCCCATAACAACCAGTTTGGGCCTCTTAGTTCCAGTGGTTTTCCATCTTTCGTTTTGGAAGGGGGTTTAGTGTGGAATTGGGCAGCCTTCTGAACTCACAGCTCTAGCTTGAGGAGCAGGTGGCTGCCGTGTCCAAAAGGGCCTTTCCACAACTTTGTGCGGTGTGCCAGTTATGCCCCTTTCTGGATTAGGAGCAGTACACACAGGCATGCATGCTTTGGTTGCCTTTTAGGTAGATCACTGCAATATGGTCTACATGTATCTCCCTTTGGAAAACATCCAGAGGCTACAATTGATCAGAATGGGCCAGAACTGATCCAGCAAACCATGTTATGTTTGTTTGTTTGTTTTTTGCTTACAGTTATTTTCTGGCATGCCAGAAACTGATCCATGCAAACCAGTGGTGGAATTCAATTTTTTTTTTACGACCGGTTCTGTGGGTGTGGCTTGGTGGGTGTGGCAGTTGAAGGATACTGTAAAGCAGGGGTGTCCAACCTTGGCAACTTTAAGCCTGGAGGACTTCAACTCCCAGAATTCCCCAGCCAGCAAAGCTGGCTGGGGAATTCTGGGAGTTGAAGTCCTCCAGGCTTAAAGTTGCCAAGGTTGGACACCCCTGCTGTAAAGTCTCCAGTCAGCGGCGATATTTGCCGGTTCTCCGAACTCCCCAAAATTTCCGCTACCAGTTCTCCAGAACTGGTCAGAACCTGTTGAATATCACCTCTGGTGCAGACAAGCGAAGCTCCATCTGTGGGATGCAGGCAGCACACAGAACCATACCCACCCTGGTCTCTCTCCATGGATCACTAAAAAAAAAGTCGTAGCAGTCCACAATGGGCAGAGTGGAGATATATCAAACCTCAAGAATGTTTGCAAACAAGCAGGATTGGGTGGTTTTTCTGAACCATGGTAGCAGTCATGCCTCATTCTTGAAGACGTCTTGAAGATGCTTCATTCTTGAAGAGCTTTAATGAAAAAAACATAATAGCAGTCTTCCAATGGGGCTGACATGATAGCCGTCTTCAAATATTTGAGGAGCTGCCACAAAGAAGAGGGAGTCAATCTATCCTTCAAAGCACCTGAGGGCAGGACAAGAAGCAATAAGGATGGAAACTAATCAAGGAGAGAAGCAACTTAGAACTAGGGAGAAATTTCCTGACAGTGAGAACAATTAATCAGTGGAACAACTTGCCTTCAAAAGTTACGGTTGCTCCAATACTGGAGGTTTTTTAAGAAGAGAGTGGACAACCATTTGTTTGAAATGGTTCAGGGTGTCCTGCTTGAGCAGAAGGTTGGACTAGAAACCTCCAGGGTCCCTTCCAACTTTATTATTCTGTTAAATCTAATATCCTAGGGGATGGATGGCAGCTTAAGGTCCTCCCCTCTACCTTTTAATTTTTAACTTATGTTATTGTTGTTTCTACCTAGCTGTTTTTAGTGATATATTGCATTTTTATATGGTATTTATGTTTTTAACTGTACACTGCCCAGAGTGAGATGGGCAGTACCTAAATCTGACAAATAAATAAACCATGCAATCAAAGCTTTTCCCTTTTGCTACATACGTCATGACACACGTGAAGTTAGTATCACTTATTCTGAATGAGTATCTCTCTGGTGAGTTTCCATTAATTTTCATTAGAATCAGCTACCAAAGTAAACTTGCCTTGACAGGGCATTTTTCACATTTGGTCTTCAACTCCCAGAATACTTAGCAATGCTTGCTAGGGAATTCTGGGAGTTGGTACACACATCTTCAAGTTTCCAAATTTGAAAAACAGTAATTTACATTATACGCTGAAAAGGGCGTCAAAAATATGTATTTGTGTGTGTGTGTGTGTGTGTGTGTGTGTGTGTTTTCTGAGGTTCTTGCGGGTATTTGTATGTGGATCTTTGGTTATTCGGGTTTTCTCCCGCGTAAGATTGGAAGTATCTAGGCAACGTTTCGATGAAGTCTCATTCATCATCTTCAGGCTTGTGTCTTCAGTACTGTGCTTCTCAGAGTTCATTGAAGTACTGAAGACACAAGCCTGAAGATGATGAATGAGACTTCATCGAAACGTTGCCTAGATACTTCCAATCTTACGCGGGAGAAAACCCGAATAACCAAAGATCCATATATATATATATATATGGATATATATAATCACTATACTAAACTGATATATTTCCTTCCTTCCTTCCTCCTTCCCTCTCTCCCTCTCTCCCTCCTTCCTTCCTTCCCTTAGAGAAAGTACTATGTATATCACACATTGTTTCATATCAAGTTTTATTGATGAAATTTTAATTTCAATACAGTATCATCCAAGCCTATTCCCTTAGAAGTAGGCCCCATGGTTCCTGGGAAGTACTAACTTCAATAACTCTCATGATGAAAAATTGTATGGGTGTTGAAGTCCAACTTATCTGGAATTACTAGACTGAGGAAGGACTCAGTGTGTGGGCATGCAGAAGTGTAATTTATTTCTCTTTCCAATCTGCAGTTGATTCACATATTTTTCAGTCTGTAGAACATTAAATAACAGAAATGACAGAAATTAAAAACAGTTCTGTTGTTGGGAGGAAAAAGGATTGTAATTATATTGGTGGCAGGCTGGGGACAACAGCTGCAATGGCCAGATTCCCTCCCACCACCCACCCACCCACCACAACTTACAAACATGCTTGCTCTCAAAAAAGAATAGCGAAAAACACAAATTTCAATTATCTTCACTGGATGCTTGTTGACAAAAAATACCATTCTGGGAGTTACAGCGCCCTCTGTTGGACAATATCATAAGAACTCTGCTGATGAGATACTAATTGGCAATTAATGTAACCAGTGATTTGTCTCAGCTGGCCATATTGTCCCCCCACCCTTAGCAAGTGATATTCAAAGAAATGGATAGCCTCTGACCTGAGGATGTGTTAAACCAAGAGCCTTCAAACTTGGCAAGTTTAAGACTTGTGGGCTTCAACTCCCAGAATTCCTGAGCTAACATGACTGGAGGAGGAATTCTGGGAGTTGAAGTCCACAAGTCTTAAACTTGCCAAGTTTGGAGGCCTCTGTGTTAAACAATTGCTCAACAATCAGTGGTGTACAGTAGAGATCTTGATGGTTTTCAGTATTTTGTTAAAGTAAACAGTCAATTGGTCATCAATTAGATTTGACTTAGTTTCATTTCCTTTCTTTCTTCTTTCCTGCCCTAATTTTTTTCTCCAATGTTCTGGTTCCTTTCCTGCACATTGCATAATAATGCCTAATAATGCCCAACAACAACAACAACAGCCTTGAAAGATGGCTGGGTGACTTTGAACTAATCCCTTTCTCTCAGCCCAAGTCACCACAGAGGAGTTGTGGAGAAAATAGGACGAAGAAGGAATAACAGATTAACAGAGTTGGAAGGGACCTTGGAGATCTTCTAGTCCAACCCCCTGCTCAGGCAGGAAACCTATACATTTCAGACAAATGGTTAATAAACCATTTGTCCAATTTCTTCTTAAAAACTTCCAGTGTTGGAGAATTCACAATGTCTGGAGAAAGTTGTTCCATTGACTGATTGTTCTGTCAGGAAATATCTCCTTAGTTCTAGGTTGCTTCTCTCCTTGATTAGTTTCCATCCGTTGCTTCTTCTCCTGCCTTCAGGTGCTTTGGAGAATAGCTTGGCTCCCTCTTCTTTGTGGCAGTCCCTTAGTGACTTAATATAAGGTAGGGCTAACACAGCTGGACTGCCAAGCTATAAAGCAGTGTTTCTCAACCTTGATGACTTTAAGATAGATGGACTTCAACTCCCAGAATCTCTAGTCACTGTGATCTAGGACAGGGGTCACCAACCTTTTGGACCTCAGGGACCACCAAACTCATAATTTTAGATCCCAGGGACCACTAACTGGTTCTGTGGGCATGGCCTAATTTGTGGGTGTGGCTTGGTGGTCATGTGACTGGCTGGGCATGGTGTGTATGTAAATATTATAAATATATAAATATTGAATTTTTTTTTTATAAAAAAGGAGCAACTTTTATCCAAAATCAGGCAAAGCAGGCAGATTGAGTTGCTCACAGAATTATTCAGTGATCTATCTATCTGCCACCGGCTAGCTCAGTCTCTCAAATTTGCTTGCCGTGAGTCTGCACTGAATTTGCTTGCAAGCAAACCTTCAGTCAGTCCTAAGGGAGGTTCGGCTGTGCTTACCTAGAAAGCAAGATATCCAACATTTCCTGCTTCCTAGCTAACCTAAATCTCCTGGCACAGCAGAACAGATGATGGTCGGAAAAAGGAAAAATAGCAATTTAGCAGGCAAGTTTACCGGGTAAGGAGTGAGTGGGCAGGGAGGGTTCCCACGGGCCATGTGGGCGGCACAGCCTTGTGTTTCTGTGCAGCCTGGGTTGCTTTGTGGGGGTGAGATTTCTCTGCGGCCCACCAAAATTTTCTCGCGGCCCACCAGTTGGCGACCACTGATCTAGGATAAGTTATTCTATATTTTTGTTAGTTTCCATCCATTGCTTCTTCTCCTGCCTTCAGGTGCCTTGGATAATAGGTTGATACTCTCTTCTTTGTAGCAGCAGACCTTCAGATATTGGAAGACTGCTATCATGTCAACCCTAGTCCTTCTTTTTATTAAACTAGACATACCCACTTTCAGCAACCATTCTTTATATCTTTCAGGCTCCAGTCCCCTAATCATCTCTGTTACTCTTTTCTGTACTGTTTCTACAGTCTCAACTGTAGAAAGGAGTATTAAGTATACGTATGTTAGCTGCCTTGGGTTGTTTATAAAAAAATAACAAAGGCGTTATATAAATAATGTAAGTAAAAGCTCATCCTGAAAGGAAATAGCACATTGGGTATGTCAGTAGCCTGTTCTGGATCCCACTATTGTAATTGATATTCTTGTTTGGCAGGACCCAAACAAAGCTATCTGATCCTACATTGACAGGTACACCTTACAGGAGATAGACATGTAGACTTCAACTCCCAGAATTCCCCAGCTACCTGAGAAACATCAATGTCATCAACAGATAAGATCAATGCTGTTTCAGTGCTATGTCGACAGATTAGAAAGCCAGGGGACCATGAGTTCAAGTCCTGTGTTAGCCATGAAAACCAGCTGGATGATATTGGGCCAATCATCAGAAGACTTGGAGTCCTACCTTAGGCATGAAAGTCAACTGGATGACCTTGAGTTATTTGTAAAAATAATAAAGGTGAGATATAAATAAACAAATAGAAAGAAAATATCCAGAGCTGGAACTTGTGGAGAGCTTGGTTGAAAAGGAGGACAATACGAAGAGATTAGTTCAGCAGATCAGCACACCATAACGGGATCTAGATAACCTTGAGGAAATCTTTGGAGGTAATCTCAGGTAGCTAGGTCCTATGCCACATAAGGCCTTCTAGGTAATAGCCAGCATGTAGAGTTGTACAGGTAGCCCTCGACTTACAGTAGTTCATTTAATGACTGTTCAAAGTTACAATGGCACTGAAAAAGTGACTTATGACAATTTTTCACAGTTACAACTATTGCAGCATTCCCATGGTCATGTGATCAAAATTCGGACACTTGGCAACTGATTCATATTTATGACTGTTGTAGTGTCTGGGAGTCATGGGATCTCCTTTTACGATCTTCTTACAAGCAAAGTCAATGGAGAAGCCAGATTCACTTAACAACCATGGTACTAATTTAATAACTGCAGTGTTTTACTTTACAACTGTGGCAAAAAAAAAGTTGCAAAATGGGGCAATATTCACTTAACAAATGTTTCGCTTCCAAACAGAAATGTTGGGTTATAAGTCAAGGACTGCCTGTACTCAGCTTACTTGTAACTAATTCAACTGACAAACCAGAGGTAATACACAGCCATAGTAAGGTCTAACCATCACTCCTCATGCTGTTGCATTCTGGACCAGTTGTTGCTTCCGTGGGGTATTCAGGGACAGCCCTATGAGAAGTGTGTTACAGTAGTCCACTTGTGAGGTGACCAAATCATGAGGGGGAACTCAGGAGGAAGGCTTTTTGGTCCACTGACAGTCAGTATGTTGGTGCACAAACTGGATGTGTGCAAAGTCTTCTAGGCCACAGCTGCCATCTCCTCCTTTAGCAGAAGCTATGGGTGAGTTAAGATCTCACATAAAGAGCCCACCAAGATCTCAAGATCCCGCAAGTGCTTTTGATCTAGCTTAGTGTCAAGTATCTGGGGTGAACCAAGCTAATAAACCTATCTCCCTTCCAAGGAAAAGATAGTCCAAGCCCCCCCCTTCTAAAAGAGGTGGGGGGGGGGAAAAAAAAAACCCCCAAACCCCCCCCCCCCCCCCCCCCTTTTTTTTTTCTTTTTTTTTCTTTTTTTTTTTTTTTTCTATAAATTATAAAACATAAAAAAAAAACAACCTAAAAAATTCACAAAAAAAAAAAAAAAAAAAAAAAAAAAAAAAAAAAAAAAAAAAGCTGAAAAATAATGATAATTCGTTTTGGAAGAGGGCTGATATGGTAATGTCCTCCACCTTGAGATTATGGTGCAACTGAGCCAAGATAAGAACCAGGTCTATCCTGTGTATTTGCATCAAGTCCTTTGCACCCATGAACTTCTGAGCTGTGTCAAGCTCCAGCCAGCTGGGAGAAGATTGAAGTCTCCATGAAAGATAAAGCATCACAGACTCCCTGCCAACCTGCTGATTAAATCCACAAACCTGGGGCCTGGAATTTTAGGCTTCATTTTTAGCATTGTAAAAAAATGATATTGGCACTTTTAACACAGCATTCTAGGACTTTTAAAAAAAAAACTTCAGGAGAACATTTTTTTCCGTCTTCTTAGCCAAGGCCATTTCTTTTGGTATGTGAGAACTTGTCTTTTCAGCACTAAACAATAGAGAACTTATTCTGAAAGTCCTTGAATGCACTCCCAAATTTAAAGAAAGATACAAACCCAGCTGGGAAAGAGTAGCAAAACTAATAAATTTGCCACTTGTGGAATGTTATCTAGAATTACTTGTTTTTCACTGCTCATTTCAATGTTTTTATTGTTTGATCACTTGCTTTGACATATCACATATACCAAATGTATATATCATTTGTTTAAAAAGACTTAAACTGCCCCCCTTAATGGTTTTTGCTTTGCCTGAATTACCTGGAGAGTCAAATTTGGAGGGGGTGACTGGACAAAAGAAGCCTCTTTGCAAAAGTAAAAGTCTCTCTCTCTCAAATTCAGAGATCAAATTCTTATCAGCTCCACTCAATGCCAGTCTGGTAATCCACAAAGCCAGCTGCTCCCTAGAGCCCAGTTTCCATGGTTATCTGAAAAGCAGACACTATGGAAACCCCCAGTGACAGCTGCCACTTGTGTATCCAGCACAAGCTACCAGCATTATGTCCCCTGTTAAATATTTAAAATTTGGCACCACAATGCTATAATCAGTCCTAGGCATCTCATTATCAGGTTCCTTATTCACATGTATGGCACCGAAGATATAATTTTGAGAAAATAAATGTACAACAATCTTGTAATGTGGTACACTGCTCTCCTTCCCTGACTGCAGGTTGCTGAAGGAGTCAGTAACAGGGTTCATGATGGTACTAAGACATAAATAAGGTTGCTGGTAAACAAGGCTTTGTTGATCAGTGCATTGTCTAAATTAATCAATGATTCTCAGCCTCAGCCACTTTAAGCTACGTGGACTTTACATCCCAGAATTACTCTAGGTTTACATCCTGTCTTTCTTTATTCTTAATGGGTGGTAGCATCTAACCAACTCTGGTTGCTCTTGAAAAGCTAAGCCGACATGGTCAGTCTTTGAAGGGGAGATCACTTGGTCATGGCAAGCATGAACTTATGTATCAGGACAAAAATCTTGGAGACAGGCAAAGTTGGGGTGAGTAGAGTCTCCAGGGCTTGCCAGTCTCCAGGGGACCACTGGATGACAGCAAAGGAGGCAGAAAAATGCCAATTATTGCACCTCAGATCTGGCAGTTTAGAATAGCATTGCACTTTTAGATATTGTAAGATTTCCACCCTAACCACCCAATAAATCTTGCTTCTTTTACAAATGTTCTCAGTTTCACAGATTAACAGAGTTGGAAGGGACCTTGTAGTCCATCTAGTCCAACCCCCTGCCCAAGCAGGAGACCCTACACCATTCCTGAGAGATGGCAGTCCAATCTCTTCTTGAAAGTCTCAAGTGATGAAGCTCCCATAACTTCCAAAGGCAACTTCTGCTCCTGAAATTTCTAGGTTGAATCTCTCTCCTTGATCAATTTCCGTCCACTGTTCCTTGTCTGGCCTTCGGGTGCCTTGGAAAATAGCTTGACCCCTTCCTCTGTGTGGCAGCCCCACAAATATTGGAAGACTGCTATCATGTCTCCCCTGGTCCTTCTCTTCACTAGACTAGCCATGCCCAGTTCCCGCAACTGTTCTTCATATCGTTCTGAGAGAGAGAGAAAATATAGACTATTAGAGTTGGAAGGTACATGGGAGGTCATATAGTCCAATCCCCTGCAAGAACAGGAGACACTATACTATTATGCCCCCTTTATGACTTGTGGACTTCAACTCCCAGAATTCCTGAGCCAGCATGGCTCAGCATGGCTAGCTCAGGAATTCTGGGAGTTGAAATCCACAAGTCATAAAAGGGCCATAATTTCCCCACTCCTGCATTATACCATTTCAGATAAATGGTTGTCCGGTCTCTTCTTGCAAGCCTCCATTGATGGGGCGTCAGATTTCATCTTCAGAAACGAGAAACTCACAATACCTCCCCCCCCAAAAAGCTGCAACGCTTTTCTACATTTTCATAACTCTAAGAAGCGCGTTGCTTCTGGAGGCGTGGTTGAGGCCTAGGCGTTGCCGTGGTAACCCGGGCAACGACTGTGAGGTAGGCCGCGGGCGAGCGCGGTGGGCGGGGCTTAGAGGGAGGAGCGCTTTGGCGGAAGCGGGCCTGGTTTCCGCTTCCGCCCGGGACTCGCTCTTTTCCGTTCGGTAAGGAGAGGCTGCTGGAGGCGCGTGGAGGGTGGGTGGTCGGCCTTGTGTCGGGGGTGAGACGGGCCCGCTTCTTTCTCGGCCCGTTTTACAAAGCGTCCTTGCGCGACTCTCCACCCGGGGACAGCAAGACAACTTGAATACGCGTCTGTCGATTATCAACAGATACTTTTAACTAGGTTAGATGAAGTCGAGCTCGATTTCTGGGGGAGTTCGTGGACGCAACCATGTGGTTCCCCTGGCAACAGTAGGGGTGGCTGACCATTCTGGGAAGCTTTAGCCACTCCCTCTTTCGCCCCCACCCCTCCTGGGGCTTCCTGGTGGTCTCCCTTCCGATTTTGGTTGGGCTCAGCCAGAGTTGGAGCTGCCATTATATGGGTAGTATTTATTATATAAGTATGGAGAGGGATAAGGAGGGATTAAGGTAAAGATATAAGGAAAAGAGAGGTGTAGTTTTAAGATTATAGACAAATATATGGAGATATAGGTATAATACAGAAGATATAGCAAGAAATAGGATTGTGTAAGTCCATTCTCACAAAATAACATAGAAAAAGAGAATGGGCAATTTGTTAAGCAGGTACTACCGTGTTCTTAATATATTACCATATATGTGGGTGGGTATGTAATGCCTACAGTTTTTCAGGCAGTGTTCAAGTTCAAAATAAGGACTTCAAATTACCATAATTCCCCTAGCAGCAGGGGGGAGTTAGATTGTGGATGATTAAATCCACACAGATTGCCATGGTTGAGAAACACTGATCTGGATTATTTTTGTAGATCTAAATATGGATAAAAAGGCACAAATGTAAACATTGTAGAAAAGGAGGAATTACTACATAAATAGAGAAGTGTATGTGGGTTGTGGTGCATACAGTGATGTCAGAATTGGGTTCTCTTATTGCTATCAGATGCTACCGCCTCCTGGGCAGGGGGAGGAAGATTTTTTTATATATAAAAAAGTCTTGATTCACTTGTCACTTCTCTATGTTCTCCAGGTAACTTCAGCTGCCGCAATGCAGATTTTTGTGAAAACCCTCACCGGCAAAACCATCACCCTTGAGGTGGAGCCAAGTGACACAATTGAAAATGTGAAGGCAAAAATTCAGGACAAGGAAGGTGAGCATTGGCCCTGAGATTAAATACCAACCTGATGGAACAGCTTGCATGTTTCCAGGAGACAGATGGATTGCCTGCGCTGGAGACGTTCCAGAGTTGCCATCTGGTGAACTGTGCTGTGGTGGGAGCTAATTGGGCTTCTGTATACACTGAAGATGAAAACAGAGCTTTGCCAACTGAAATGGAGCTTTACTTTTCAGATTCCTGTGACCAAAATGATTATTTATCCCTTGCCATGTGGTTGGGGTTGTTTTTAATCAAACCTTGTCAGGGATACCACTTGTTGGGGAAGACTGGAAAGAGTCATGACTGCTGGGGCTTAAAAAAGATTGACTTCTGCTTCTCTTTCTGATCTGTGTATTCTTTGTTCCAGAAAGAGTTACAGAAACATTTTTTTTTCTAGACTGTGACTTCTATAATGGATAAAATCTGTAAGAAAGCAAAATGATTTGAAAAGACAGCCAAAACAAATATTTGGGCAAGAGAATGTTCTTTAATTCAGAACTTCCATAGATAAGCCCAGGCCCAGACTATCATCTTCCTGACTTTAAAGTAATGCAGAGAATTTCTCAACAAGGTCTTGGGATAAAGATCTTAAGAAGCAGACCCACTGATTCATATGTGTTTACATCCTTCTGTATACAGCGAGAAGCAAGGTGGACTTTAGAATTGGAGAGAGATAGTTAATAGCCAAGACTTTAGTCTGTAGAGATTCTCAAGTCGTTCAGGTCATGCTTGTCCCAAAGATGATTTTTTTCAAAGATGATTTTTTTCTCTGTCAACTGGACTGACTTGTTTTTTTCTTTGAAGACATTTCACTTCTCATCCAAGAAGCTGCTTCAGCTCTGGCAGGATAGTGGAGAATGGAAGGATTTATTTTCCTTGCAGACAGCTGGTCATGTGCATCCTTTTTAGAGGGTCATTGAAGCACTTGGAAGTTTATCTGTGTCCTCAGGGACATGGCCAGGATTTCGGGTCGTCAAAATTTTGGAGTTCTTCCATCTTTACTCTGAGTTCCTTTCAGATTCCTCCTATCTCATTGTGTAAGGATGTGGGAGTGTCACTTTTAAACATACATTTTCAGTATGCTACTAAAGTGCAAATATTCCCTTGAGAGGTACAACATCGTTGAAACTTAGAGACTTCTGCTTGGTCATAAGCAAGCTATGCTTTCTCTTCCATCGCATGCAGAAAAATAATTTTAAGCTTGTCTTGCCCAATTGTTAAGGTCCATCCATGGTCTAGTGCAGCTTTACTTGAAAGAAGGAACTGTGTGAAACTTGTTGGTTTTGTCTGAATAAATAAAAATATCTCCCATGTCTGCCTTCGATAATTGACTTCCATACAACATCTTTGTTTTCTAGGTATTCCTCCTGATCAGCAGCGTCTGATCTTTGCGGGAAAGCAGCTGGAAGATGGACGCACACTCTCAGACTACAATATCCAGAAAGGTATGGTGCTTACTCCTCCTCCACTTAGAGAAGGTTGTCAATTAGCCTTGGTTTGTTATATGGGGCATCCTATTTACCAGAAACACACATACAGATCAGCTGAATTTAAGACAGTTTCAGTGCCTCTTCCCTCTAGAAAGAGCCCCTTGCAGCTAGTAGAAAAGAGGGGGCTTTTATTTGTAATTTAAATATTTTAGGCAATCCCAATCTTGATGGTTTCCAAAGGATGAATACAAAAATGAATTTGCTACCATGACAGTTGAAACGAGAGTCTCGTTTCTGACTATGTAGACTCCAAGATACAGTCAGCTATTGAGGTGTGCTGAAATTTCCACCTACTTGATTTAACATTCAAGAATAATGTTGCTTAGGGACGACAAGTTAGATCATGGGCAGGATAAGTGGATACTCCCATTGACCTTGCTGCGTTTTCTTCTGAGAATATTTAAATATTCCTGTTTTTCACAGGATACTCATTATCGTCAACATAGGGCAGGGGTGACTGGCAAGACTGAAGGATGACAGAACGTCCTGTCTGGCAGGGAGCTTGGCTAGCGACTGCAGTGTTTCTGTTTGTCCAGCTGGCTGTGATTTCACTGTCGATCTCCAAGCTCACTGCCAGAAAAAGATACTTTCTGGCCCCGGATACTTTGCAGAGCTTAGTATGGAACAATTGAAGGACATTTGGGGTTCCATGTTCCCGGGGTTTCCAGTTTCTCCTTGGCTTCTGGTGTGTCTGGTTTCTAGAATGGCAGATCCCAACTCTCCCCTTTGCCAGAGCTGCTGCAAACCTTAGTCCCATGCCATTAATCTTGTTTCTATCTTTCTCCCCACCGAAGAGTCCACCCTTCACTTGGTTTTGCGTCTTCGTGGAGGAATCATTGAGCCTTCGCTCCGCCAGCTGGCCCAGAAGTATAACTGCGACAAGATGATCTGCCGCAAGTATGTCCCCTGGGGTGCGCGGGCGGTTCCAGGAAAACGGTGCAGGCTCTTATAGTCCTCAACTTACCGCCCAATCGTTTTTTTCCAGGGGTCATTAAGCAAATCCATTTTACTCAATGGGTGGGTTTTTGTTTTTTTTGCTGGAAAACACGATCATGTGGCTTGGGTTGCTGTGGCGTAACTTCAAAATCAGACATTGAATAGCTTTTTGGGGAGGTTCGACATGATTTTGGATGGTCGCAAGTCAAGGGCTGCCTGCATTTTTACAGCTTAATTACAATAGCTGTGACAAAAAGTGAAAGGCAGTCATTTTTACTGTACTTCGGTTCGGGTTCTGGACAACACCATCAGTAAAATCATTCGTTTTTAATCTTTATTACGGTTATAGAGCAAGTCAGTAAAATAATCTTGTTAGGGTATGTTTTTCCTACCTTTGTATCTTTTGCAAACCCATAACATTATACAATCCAAAGGTGAAAGAGCAGTCAACTACCGTCAAGAAAGCGCTCTCAGCCTTTCAACGGTCAGCTCCATGACACTCTGAATTCACCCACCCTGGTCATTAACATCTGAACCACTATAAGTCCATGTATTTGCCATACGCTAAATAAAATAAATATACAATCCACGCTTAATTTCTTGCTCCTGATAGTGGGCAGAAGTTGCTCTCTAGAAGATTCTACTAGGGAGTGTGAACAATGAGGCATCTTGTTTATTTCCAGCATTCAATTCTAGGTGGTAGATTGTAGGGTTGCCTCAAGCATTTCAAATTCAAAATGCCCCATTTTATAACTTTTATAGTTGGTGGGAGTTATATATTGCAACATATAAATCTCCTCTTCCTCCTCCTCCACTTCCAGAAATGCTCTGAAGTTGAAATGGTGTTGTTTCAACTTTGAAATAAAGACCCTTGGAGCTTGAGGGCAGTTCCAGGATTGATAGAGCGCTGGAATATTTCCAGTGAGATCCAGATAAGCCATTTCAAACTTAATTCGCCGGGCGGCGGGCGGCGGGGGGGAGGGGGGCGGCCGACAAGCAAGCGCACGGGCAGGTACTTTCCGCCCCACGGGCCCCCCTTTTCTGGGAATATCATGCCTGTGCGGTTACCTTGAACACAGACCTTGCATTGTGTAGTGTTTGTATTATCATGCAATAAATAAAGATGGTACGCATTTAGGACAGGCGTGCAGAAACTTTAAAAAAAGCATCTTACTTTATTTTGGAGTTCATTTTCTCTCAGGTCTGGCCAGATAAGTCAGGGATGAGCAGCTTGGGTCCAGCACCAGTGGGAGGACCACAGTTTACTTAACTTTAGCTTGAAAGTGTGGGTCCCTCTCCATTGGTTCATCTGTGTCACACCAAGGCAGGAGCAGTTTCTGCAATCACAGTTCGTCCCCAGGTGCAAAACTGGAAGGTCCAGATGCTTAAGCCTGTGCCAGGGACACCAGTAACAAGACCTCCTCTTGGGGTTGTTTTCCCTCCCCCCTTTCCTTCTAGATGCTATGCCCGCCTGCATCCCCGTGCTGTGAATTGTCGTAAGAAGAAATGTGGCCACACCAACAACCTGCGCCCAAAGAAGAAGGTCAAGTAAAAAGAGCATGGCGGGAACTTCTCCTGGTACCAGGCTGTGGTGTACCTTAAGCAACGAGATTCATCTTCCCTCCTCTCGTGGGAGGCCATTTTCCCCCTGCCAGTTGGAATAAACATTCAGTGCACCAAATTTGTGTCTCCCTCTTCATTTTATGCCTGAAATCGCAGCTATAGGTTATCTGCAAGGCCTCCAGATGGTAAAAGAGATAAAGGGAGTGCTTTACTTATTGTCATGCCCCTGTTGGAGACTGACTCTGAGGGAGAGGAGGAACAGCCGACAAGGGAGTGCAGGTGTGGCTCTGGAGGTTGTGGAGGAGGCTGGGGAAGGGCAGAAGCCGGCTGGGCAGTCAGAGGAAGAGCCAGACCCATCCCTTCTCCATCCTAGGGCACACAGGGGGAGAGGATAAGGGAGAGACCATGGTGTGGTCTATGGGGGAAAAGGCCCATAGGAAAGGGCCTTGATCCTCTTTATGGGCTGCAGCTGTGAGAACTGGTTAAAAGGACAGGCGTGTATGGGCCAGTGCTGGAAACAAAGTGTGGAAATACGTCGTTCCTGTCTGAATTTGGCATCCTTCCCAGTGTGTGTTCCGATATCTGTGGACGTTTTCAAGCCCTTATCTTGCCTGGTTTCCTTAATTGCTTCAGTATAGTTTGTTGTTTTTACTCTTTATAATCTATAGGCATTTTTAGTTTAAACGGCATTTCCTCCTTTTCGTAACTGCTTGTGGGGGAGTTTTTTGTCTCCAGTCAAGGATATTTGGAGCTTGGAAGCAAAGTGAAGGAATAAAAGGGGCTTCGCCTATTTTTGTGACTATTTATTTTGTATCCCACCCTGGGTCATCACACTTATGATCAGTTACTTAGCAACTGTTTTAAGTTACAACAGACCTCCCCAGAGCTATTTCTGATCCAGACTCAAAGTTATAATGGCTCTCCTTCACAGCCTTACCCCCCTTGTGGTCACATGATCACATTTTTGGGCAGTTGGCAGTTAGCCCTCTTATGGTTATTTGTGTCATTTGGTAGTCACATGACTGCAATTTACCACATTATTTCCAGTGCACTGATGATGTTACCGAGTTGGGTAATGAAACGTCTGCAAGAAAACCACCAGGCAGCACTAAGAACCCCACAGGAAACTGATATTCAAGGGGGGGGAGATAAGGAGTATGGGGTGCCTTGGTAGGGTGGGGGAGGCCCTGGGGGGGCCTGGTACAGGTTGCAGGTGAGTCTCTTCGCTCAAAGGCTGGAAATCTTCAGATTTTGGCTGGGAGATTTTAATTTCTGAGTCGAGTTTCTGAGGGTCTTCCCTCCCCCCCCCAACTGAGATATCCCACGTCCCTTACCTGGAATTCTGTCTGCTTAATGACCACAACTGAGAATGCTGAGATTGAAGTCAGAGCAGATTGATCACATGAGCCATAATGTTGACATCTCCTTAATAACCACAAGATCCTGGCCTCCATAGTGATCGTAAGTCACCTGTGGGTGGATAAAAATGCCAAAATGTCGAGACATGACTGGCTGGTTATACAAATAATAGTAATAGTAACAACAACATAATAAAAATATGAATATTTGGATGCTTTTATTCAATGGGCGGAGGAGCTGAAGTGCTAACGAGCCATATATATTGTTTCTCTTATTCTTTTATTTTTTCTTATATGTACCCATTTCATGTATTCACAACCATGTATACACTTATACTTATTATCTTGTAAACAATTGGAAAATCAAATAAATAAATAAATAAATAAATATATCACGTTTGCTAGCCATCCGCAGCCAGCCTGTTTCTAAAGCCAGATCAACGATTTGTCATGAGTCCGCCTGGCCGGCAGGGGGCAACAGGGAACCCTTTTAACAAAGATTCGGGCTCATACGGGTTAACCCGGAAGGAAGAGCAGATTGTCTAAGAAGAACGTAGACTTTTAAGGCAGAAGAGCTCATCGCTTGTTTTGCTTAATCGCTTTCAAGATAGTTTATTCCTTCCTTCCCAGGGAAGACCGTGAACTCCTTGAAGGACTTGGAAGATTTAAAGCCGTGACATTGAAACAGCAGTTCGGGAAATAAATCATCTCCTTTTGAGCGCCATTCTCATTTACTGAGCAAACACCCCTTTAAAAGCAGGACTCTCCAACCTTGGCAACTTTAAGACTTGTGGACTTTAACTCCCAGAATTCCTCAGCCAGCTTTGCTGGCTGAGGAATTCTGGGAGTTGAAGTCCACAGGTCTTTTAAAGCTGCCAAGGTTAGAAAGCCCTGCTTTAAAAAGCCACGTGGACATTCCGCTATGTTTCGCATCTGCACACCGTTGGCCGCCGTTGTGGGCGTTAAACAGTTAAAGCGACCAAGCCTGAGCAGGTGCTCAAAGAGTTCCTTAAAGACAGAGGGGGTGGGGACCCAATCCCATTTGAAGAATTCAAAATAGCCTCGTCGGTCTTCGGGGCTTGCCAAATTGTTAGGTGGACTCCCCTGCCAGAGCTGGGTTAAGTAAGTATCTCTGATTTTTTTTCTTAATATTTAGAGGGGTGTGACGCTGCAGAGATGTGAAGTTACACGATTTCCAAGCTAGAACCCAGAGCAATATAATATATTTCGATCATATTGCAAAGTCAGGATCGTTCTCTGCTGCTCTGTCTTGCCCCACAGAGCGGGGAGAAGGATTGGCATAAATATTGCAGGCAATTTTTGGAAGAAATGTCCATCAAGTTCCAAGTGGGAAGAAAGAAAGACACTGGAAACATGGAGGCTGATTGGAAAGACGGTTTAATGGTGAAGCAGAACCACCAAGCACGTGTGATTGTGGATAGATGACCACGTGGAGTGGAGAGGAGAGAGCTATATTTATACCCTTTGGTTGGGCTTTGAACTTGCTTCCTGTTCCTATGACAAGAAATGCATCCTGATTGGTTATCAGACTTCCATGGGGCCATGCAGTGGTAACTTTGTAGGTTGTCTATGTGCTAAGTGAGTTTGAAACTTGCTGGGTGGTGCAATGAAGCAAATCAAATGTCTTTGCCTGAAGGTGGTAGAACTTTGTTATGTAGAATAGATTGGCCCAGGCCTTAATGGCCCATTAAAACAAAAGGGGGAGAAGGGGAGTTTCTGACTCTCTGAGTTTCTACTTCTCTTTTAGGGGAAACATTCTGCCATTTTAATATATCCTGAAATATTTCATTTTTCTAGGAGAGGGGTGGGTTTTAACTCCCAACACATTCATATATGCATTTTATCTTGACTGCTTTCAGTGCTTCTTAAGCCTGTAAAATGGGGTTCACCGGAAGTGGCACCAGTAGTGTTATTTATATAAAACACCACCACACAACGTAACCAAGAAATTCCAGTTGCTTCTTGAAAAAGCACCTTTGGGATCACCACATAACGCATTAAACGACATTTGCATATAGTCAGATCCTCACGTGTTGGAAGGATTGCAGAGTGATGTGTGTGGGATGGGTTGTTTGTAGCCAGGGTTATGTCTGCTAGAAACCTCGATCGATTGGATTACAGAGTTTCCAATTTTTAAAAATCATTTTATGGGGTGTTTCCTGATTGACAGCAACAACTAGGCAACTTTATTATTATTATTTTTTGTCAAAACATGTACAAGATAACAAGTACAGATATGAACATAAACATGAGCAAAGGAAGTAAATACAGATAAATGAGGACAGTAAGACAGGGACGGTAGGCAAGCTGGTGCACTTATGCACGCTCCCTTTAAGGACCTCTTAAACTTGAAGCCGTGTGGCCTTCAACTCCCATAATTCTGCAGGATGGTCAGCCAGCTGGGGAATTCTGGGAGTTGAAGTGTCTTCAAATTGTCAAGTTTGAGAAACACCACTCTGTAATTATTTGTAACTCTAGTTTAACCAGAGTTTAAACAGAATGGGTGTCAGTCTGTGCTCCATTCAAAATCCAAGAAAGAAATACTCAGACTCCATAGGTTAGAGCAAAGTTTTTCTTTTACTGAAAATCAAAGTGGAAGCTACAGGTTGAATTCTGAATCTAAAGAATTTGGCGCGCAGATCACATATACAAAGGGATGGACTTGTTCCCACCCCAAAGTCCAAAAGACTCTTCCAATTAAAAGTTCTGAATATGATCATGTGGGCATCTTCAGGTGGTGATGAGGCCTCTGTCCGTTGACCTTGACATATTTTGATAAAATTTCGCAGCTGCGCAAAGGAAAGAAAAAGCTATGCAAGGAAATAGAAACTTAAGAACAGGAATTTATACTTCCCCTCCTCCTTCCCATTTACAGCATAGGAATGTAACACCTCCAGCTTTCTTCCCTCCAATTCCCCCTCCCCGTTACTAATGACAGCCGAAAGATGGAGAATAGTGAGAAGGATGCGTAGCAGTAGAAAAGATGTAGGAAAAAAATGTAGAAGAGATCTTGAAGGCTGACATTGGGTTTGATCCGCTTGCTGCAATGGGGGACAAATGAGGGTTGTTGCAGCAGAGGCTCAAGGGAGGTGTGTGTGTGTGTGTGTGATTTGCAACTGAGTCCCCTTCATTAGAAACAGAAGGTTCCAGCAGCTGCATGACGACTCCTGCAAAATAAATAAGTAGGTAAATAAAACAAGAAAACAGGTGGAGGAGAAAAATAGAAAACCATGGAAGACGGGAGCAATGCTCAGCTAACCCGGCAATGCCCACAAGGGGGCGCAGGAGGACTAGAAGTGAAGCCTTGAGGAAGTTGGGAAAGAGATGAGAGGAGAAATTCTGCAGGGCATTTTTGACTGGTGGGGTTCCCATCTAAAGATGTTAAGACTACAGGCCCCATCATCTACAGCCAACAGAGTCTCCCCCTCCCCCACAATCACTCTAAAGAGTACAGAAGGATTTAGACCTGGGCACAGGTTGTCCTCGATGTAACGACCAGCGAGACGTTGGTTAAGTGGGACATTTATGGTTCTTGCAAGTCGTGGGGAATCACTGAGTTGTTTGCCCCATGGTTGTTAAGTGAATGGCTTCCCCACTGACCTTGCTTGCTCAGAAGGTCACAAAAATGATTTATGTCAGGGTCCCAACCACTGGGCACAGAACATTTTCTCGGTTTTGGCGCCGCCATCTTGTTCATGAAGTGAATCACTGCAGGTTTCATTGTGAAGTTAGCAGGCAAGCGAACCGTCCCATGGTTGTTGAAGGTGGCGGAGAAGTGAATGCGTGCTTGCCCCACGTGACCATTTTGTGATGCCTCAGCTGTCACAAAAAAGGTTGGGGGCCATGATTTACGTGACCCTAGGATGCTGCAACCATCATAAATATGAGGCAGTTGCCAGGTGTCTGAATTTTGATCACCTGGATGGCCTGCTACACCACTTTGCCAGCCAAAATGGGTGCAGGCAGCTGCGCACTCCCCCCAGTGCGGTGGCCTCGAGGTGGAGCTCTCGCCTCACAATCAGGTGGCTGTGAGTTCGATCCTAGCAGGGGGTTGGACTAGATGACCTCCAAGGTCCCTTCCAACTCTGTTTTTCTATATACATGCCCCGTTTTGGCCCACAGACTGCTACAGGAGGCCATCTACACGCAGCCCCTCCACTCCCCCCCAGCTGCCCATTTTGGCTGTTGGAGGCATTGCAGGCCAGTCCTTTGCCACGCAGGACAGATTTAAGCACCTCATGGGCCCGATCCAGCCCACAGGTGTTGAGTTTGACACCCCTGGTATAGGTGGTCCCTCTCTCAATAGCAGTAACTGTGAGAGGGATCTTGGAGTCCTAGTGGACAATCAGTTAAATATGAGCCAGCAGTGGGCTGCAGCTGCCAAAAAAACCCAACACAGTTCTGTCCTATTCCATTCCATATTTCTATTTCTATTATTTCTATATTCTATTATTTCTATTTCTATTTATGTTCTTTCCTACCCTTACCTCTACCCCTATCCCCAGGGGTAGACTTCAAAAACTTTGGCAACAGGTGCTCTGCCCGGTTGCTGGGTGGGCGTGGCCATGGTGGGCGTGGCCTATCCAGCCTCCTGAACCCGGGGGGCGGGGAAAGTTGCTCAAGTTCCGGGAGGGCAAAAATGGCCTCCCCGTGTTCCGGAGGCTCTCTGGAAGCTGGAAATAAGCCCGTTTCTTGCCTTTTTGAACTTTCAGGAAGGCCGTTTTTCACCCTCCTCGAACCTCCGCATGCCCCCTGCACTTACCTGCATCCAAAATGGGCCATGTGGGGACTCCTGGGAGGGGAGGTGGTGGGCGGGGCCAGCCAGGAATGGGATTTGGGGGTTCTCCAAACTGCAGAATCTAAGCTAGAGGCTCTTCTGAACCCCCAGCAGCCCAGACCTGCCTATCCCTATCCCGCAACCGGTCGTAAGTGGAGAGCTAGCTGTATTGTAGCTGCCCAGAGTAGCCTCAATAGTGAGATGGACGGCACATAAAGGTAATCAATCAATCAATCAGAATATTTCTGGAGAATGAAGACAAGCGACGGAGCAGCTGGCCAGTGTGAGGGGGGCCCATGGCCGGAGTGGGCGCCCTCGCAAGCCGGCAAGATTGCTGTAATTTGGCCCTCGTGTCGCTGTATAGTCTGTTGCGGGGAAGCCTGCTTCCTCCCCCCCCCCCAAGCGCTAAGTTAAAAGATGCAGCTGTTGTGTACTATATATGCATGTGTGTGTATATGCGCAAGAGTGTGAGAGAGTGAATGAGGGTGTGCATTTTGGATAGTGTGCAAAGAGAAGCTGAAACTCGTCAACGCCACTTGGGTAGTCCAAGAACTCCAAAAGTTGGCTCCAACTGGGGAGGCCCCGGATTGACACACAACGTTGCGTTGCCAAGAGTTGCCATTAAGGGCAAGGATCGAAAAGGTGTAATGGACGTTTCTTATGGCGGGCGAGAAACTAGATCTTGGCAAAGGAGGACCTTAGGTGAAGCAGCCAAACCGGGCACGGTCTATCCAAGCACACTTTTGAGGCCGGGAGAGGAGAAAAGATTGCGGGATTGCCAACTTTAAAGGGTTCCCCCCCCCCCAACATCAATGTCACACTCAATTGCACGCCCACGTGTGAGAGCAAAGAAGCCCCATTGTTAGTCCCCCCCACCCCTTTGGATGCAGGGTAGACACACCAAAGGGCCCTTTTCTAATTGCAAACTGTTGTTTTGATCAAAGCGGTTTCAGGGATTTGAAAGGACAGGCGATCTGGCAGTCTGGAAAAAAAAAAAAAAGGTGCTTTTCATTTCCCGAAAACGGGAAAATTGAAAGAAAAGCACGTACAAATTCTCTTTCCGAGGTTCAAAGTCCGCCAGTGGATACAAGGTGATTTATAGTCCGTGCTTAATTCTTCTCCTTTATTCCCTCTCTTTGGGCAGTCTAAGGTAGACTTCCCTGAGACATGGGGGCTCCATTTCCTTCCTTGAATAAACCTCTTTTAAGCAGCTCTTTCCTCACCAAGTGCCCAAACCAGAACGTGTGTGTGTGCCTGAGTGCCAGAAAACCGACGACCAGTTGGCTAGTGCGTGCATGCCTAGGTTTTGGTCATTTTGAGGGGTGTTTTCAGGCCATTTTGGGGGCCAAAATATGGCCTGAAAATGCCCCAGAAAACACCCTGAAAATGGCTTGAAAAACAGCCTGAAAATGGCCCAGAAAAAGGCCTGGAAAATGGCCAGAAAAAAGCCCAAAAAATGGCCTGAAAAACTGCTTGAAAACAGCCTGAAAATGGCCCAAAAAACAGCCTGTTTTTTGGCTGATTTTTGGGCCATTTTCTGGAGGTCTGGTGTGAAGAAACCAGCAGAGCAGCTGGCCACGGCGTCCGTGCCCACTGAGAGGGCTCTGCGTGCCACCTCTAGCACGTGTGGTTTACCATCACGGAAATAGACATTCATTTTATTATTAAATAAATAAATATTATTAGCTTATTGCTTGCCGCCCACCTCGCCTCAGAATATGACACTTTATCAAAGTGCAGGTAGTTTCAACTGATGACCACAGTTGAGCCCAACATTTCGGTTGCTAAGTGAAACCTTTATTAAGGGAATTTTCTCCCCATTTTATGACCTTTCTTTGCCACAGCTGCTAAGTGAATCTCTGCAGTTGTTAAGCTAGCAACACGATTGTTAAGCAAACCTGGTTTCCCCATTGATTTTGCTTGTCAGAAGGTCACAAAAGGGGATCATGTGACCCCAGGACCCTGCAACCGTCATAAATATGAGTCAGTTGCCAAGCATCTGAATTTTGATCACCTGACCAGGGGGATGCTGCAGTGGTCGTAAGTGTGAAAAACGATCATACGTCACTGTTTTCAGTGCTGTAACTTTGAATGGTCGCTAAATGAACTGTTGTAAGTCGAGGATTACCTGTATGAGTGAATAGGTAGGTATTGATGCTAATTTAGGGTGATACTTGCCGCACTCTGCTCCCCTCGAAAAAGTCGTTCTTGTAACTGCAATGTTGGGCAAATGGCATTACAGGTGGTCCTCAACTTACAACAGTTCATTTAGTGACCGTTCAAAGTTACAACGGCGCTGACAAAGGTGACATGAGCATTTTTCACACTTCCACATGGTCACATGATTTACTGGTACATGCAGATGCTTGACAACTAACTCACATTTATGACTGTTTCTGTGTCCTGGGGTCCTGTGATCCCCTTTTGCAACCTTCTGACAAGCAAAGTCAATGTGGAAACTAGATTCACATAACAACTGTGGAAGAGAAGAATAGTAAATTGGGGCAACACACTTAACAGATTTCACTTAGCAACAGAAATTTTGGGCTCAATTGTGGTCCTAAGTCGAGGACTACCTGTGTCTTTCTTTCCTCTGATAACAGATAACAGATAATAAGTGTTGGAAGGGACCTTGTAAGTCATCTAGTCCAGGGTCAACCTTTAGTCGACATCAGGGATCTCAACCTTATGATTTAAAAGGCGTTTCACCGGGCATTACAACAGATTTCTCACTTAGCAACAGAAATTTTGGGCTCAATTGTGGTCCTAAGTCGAGGACTACCTGTGTTTCTTTTCTTTCCTCTGACAACAGATAACAGATAATAAGAGTTGGAAGGGACCTTGTAAGTCATCTAGTCCAACCCCCTGCCCAAGTGGGAGACTCTATACCATTTCTGACAGATGGCAGTCCAGTCTCTTCTTGAAAGCTTCCAGTGATGAAGTTCCCACAACTTCTGAAGGCTTGTTCTGTTCCATGGGTTGATTGGTCTCACTGTCAGAAAATTCCTCCATATTTCTAGGCTGAATCTGTCCTTGTTCAGTTTCCATCCATTATTTCTTGTCTGGCCTACAGGCGATTGACCCCCTTCTCTCTGTGGCAGCCCCTCAAATATTTAGAAAATATTTAGAAAATAGCTTGACCCCCTCTCTCTCTGTGGCAGCCCCTCAAATATTGGCAGACTGCTCTCCTGTCTCCCCTGGTCCTTCTCTTCACTAGACTAGCCAGGCCCAGTTCCTGTAACCGTTCTTCATATGTTTTGGTCTCCAGTCCCCTCATCATCCTGGTTGCTCTTCTCTGCACTTTTTCTAGAGTCTCAACATCTTTTTATAATGTGGTGACCAAAACTGGATGCAGGACTCTAGGTGTGGCCTTACCAAGGCTTTATAGAGTGGTATTAGTACCTCACTTGATCTCAATTGTATCCCTCTGTTAATGCAAGGAATCCTATCTCCCCTTTTACACTGCAGGATGGATGTGCAAAGTTTGGTGAGCCGTTTTTACACCCTGCAGGCCGAGCGGGTAGAAGCTTACCGCCTCTTGGAGGAGTAAGTATTTGAATACGTTGTTTTTTTTCTCTAAAACTTTTGCCAGCCCTCCCCCCTTTTTTTGCATTCTGATGGGAGGGGGGCTTTGGTCATTTCAAATACAGGTAGTCCTTGACGTAAGGTCACAGTTGAGCCCAAAATTTCTATTGCTAAGTGAAACCGTTGTTTAGTGAGTTTTACCCAATTGTACGGCTTTTCTTTGCCACGTTTGTTAAGTGAATCCCTGCAGTTGTCAAATTAGTAACACGGTTGTTAAGTGAATCTGGTTTCCCCTTTGACTTATCAAAAGGTCACGAAAAGGGATGCTGTGAAGCCAAGGACACTGCAACCGTCATAAATATGAGTCAGTTGCCAAGCATCCAAATTTTGATCATGTGACAATGGGGACATTGCAACAGTCGTAAGTGTGGCAAACGGTCATAAGTCACTTTTTTCAGTGCCGTTGTAACTTTGAACGGTCACAAGACGAACTGTTGTTAAGTTGAGGACTGCCTGTATGAGGGAGAGCTAGTCTGGTGGAAAATCTCAGTACCTAGCTTTATAAACAAGGAATGGGTCAGTCAGTCACCTAAGCCAGTTCTTTCCTGTCGTGGTTTCTGGAATTTTCTACTTTATTTCTAATTTTAAGACATAAGATAAATGAACGGATAGAGTTGAAACACCAGCTGAGTTCACAAAAGCCATCACACTCTGATCCATTTGCAAGATTCGCTTTTCTCGCCATGTACATACACATATCAACAGTGGGATTCAGAAATGTTTACTACCGGTTCTGTGGGAGTGGCTTGGTGGGCGTGATGTGGCTTGGCAGGGTAAGGATACTGCAAAATCCCCATTCCCTGCCCACCCCACTAACCTGCTTTCCAGCTCCATTCTCCTGTGCAGGGCAACCAAAGGAGACCCAGCCAATCAGCTGGGACTCAATGGGAGGCGGAGAATAGATGGGGGCGGAGCCAGTCAGAGGTGGGATTTGCCGGTTCTCCGAACTACTCAAAATTTCTGCTACCGGTTCTCCAGAACTGGTCAGAACCTGCTGAATACCACCTCTGGTACACACCCAAACTAGACTGTATTGTATCTCCGTGTCATATAATATATGTGGGTATATGCATAATTGTGTATTTATTTATTTATTCTGTCATGTTGATGTATTGGAGGTGGTGACCCTTGGAGAGCTGCATGCAACGAAATTTCATTTTAATGCCAATCAGTGTACATTCAAAGTGACAGTAAAATTATTCTAATCTAAGTTATAAGGATAATGGAACACAATTGCTGTATTCAGATGGTAGGACTCAAGGACTACAAGTATTTCTCGAATTATGGCCACCGTTGAGACCAGAATTTCCACTGTTAAGTGAATTGCATCCGATTTTACTTTCTACGGTGGTCATTAAGTGAATCACTGCAGTTGTAAAGTGAATCGCACAGTCATTAAGCAAGTCTGGCTTCCTCCATTAACTTGGCTTGTTGGAAGTTAGCTAGGAAGGCCGCAAATGAAGAACTGATGACCCCGGGACGCTGTAGCCATCATAAATGCAGGCTAATTGCCCAAATTTTGATCAAGTGAGGATGCTGCAATGGTCATAAGTGTGAGAACCAGTCATAAGTCACTTCAGTGCCGTTTTAGCTTTGAACGGTGACTAAGTAAATAGTTGTAAGTCGAGGACTGCCTACCTCTGCAATAGGAAGCCTTACGGGTTTCCTATTTAAGCATATTGTTGGAAAAATTCTGGCCATAAATAGCCCTGGGAAGGTCTGTCGTTACTTTGAACTGTCACTAAGCGATCAGTCGTAAGTCGAGGACTACCTGCAACCAGGACTTGTGGCACTTCCAAAATGTCCAAAGGAGGTAGCTGATTGTCTTTGAAACAGTTATTTCTACCAATAAAGGAGAGTATTTGTAATTCGGGATTGACATGAGGGGTCCTTGGTGCTCTCTGAGCTTGGTTGTTTTCTTGCAGACGTTTCATGACCCAAGTAGGTAACATCATCAGTGCTAGTAAAGGAAGGGGGTTTCTGCAAGAAAACAACCAAGCTCAGAGACCGCCAAGGACCCCTCAATTTTACTTGTCTTAACACAATTACATGAATGGATCTCTGGAGATTTTCCAGAAGAGACTGGACAGCCATTTGTCTGGAATAGTATAAGGTTTCCTGTTTGAGCAGGGGGTTGGACTAGAAGACCTCCAAATTCCCTTCCAACCTCTATGATTCTGTGTTCTAACCTTTTCCTTTGCAAAAAGCCAGGTCCTACTAATTGCTTTGCATGCATAAAAGGGACTGGGAAGCAGGTGGGCTATTCCAGTCCCCCCCTCATTACACCCCTTTTATTTGCACACCACTCGATTCAAGAGGGCCCCTGCAGGAGGCCTCTCGACCTCCCCCCTTTTCACCCCCCCCCAGGCTCCCAGTGCCTGATGGAAACCAGATGAGCAAGGGGGCAGCACCCACCCAGCACCTGTGATCTATTTGCAGAGGGAAAAACTCCTTGTGGGGAGCCTGGTGTGCAGATAATTTACTCCTGCGGATGGGGAATCCAATCCCCGACGCAGCAAACCCCCCACAAGCAGGCTTTTGGGTGTCCCAGGAGATGGGGTGATAACCTTCTCTAGGCAGGGGTGTCTCCGGGAGGGCAGCCATTGACAAATCAATCAAGCCTTCCCGGAAAACCCAGCAGGGGAGAAAATAACTTTATCCAAGGTTAACGTAAGAGAGGGAGGGTCTTGGTTTGAAGGAGCATCCAGCATCTTTAATGAGAAGCCGAGCCTGTCAATCTGTGCATTTGATAGGGAAGGGGTCTCCAACTTTGACAAGTTTAAGACTTGTGGAGTTCAACTCCCAGAGTTCCTCAGCCAGCTGAGGAATTCTGGGAATTGAAGTCCACAAGCAAAAATGGCTGAGGAGTTCTGGGAGTTGAAGTCCACAAGCAAAGATGGCTGAGGAGTTCTGGGAATTGAAGTCCACAAGCAAAAATGGCTGAGGAGTTCTGGGAGTTGAAGTCCACAAGCAAAGATGGCTGAGGAATTCTGGGAGTTGAAGTCCACAAGCAAAGATGGCTGAGGAATTCTGGGAGTTGAAGTCCACAAGCAAAGATGGCTGAGGAATTCTGGGAGTTGAAGTCCACAAGCAAAGATGGCTGAGGAGTTCTGGGAGTTGAAGTCCACAAGCAAAGCTGGCTGAGGAGTTCTGGGAGTTGAAGTCCACAAGCAAAGCTGGCTGAGGAATTCTGGGATTTGAAGTCCACAAGCAAAAATGGCTGAGGAATTCTGGGAGTTGAAGTCCACAAGCAAAGCTGGCTGAGGAGTTCTGGGAGTTGAAGTCCACAAGCAAAGCTGGCTGAGGAATTCTGGGAGTTGAAGTCCACAAGTCTTAAACTTGCCAAGGTTGGAGACCCCTGTTATAGGGAGTTCCCAAGATCCAAGCTAAGCTTGTAAAAAAAAAAAAGAGAGAGAGAGAGAGAGAGAGAGAAGTGAGGTCATCCAGTCTGACCCCCCTTTCCCTCACAGGGATACCCCTAACTCTGCATAGAGGATGTGGCATGCAATTGTTGATGAATACAGACCTCATTGTCACCAGGATTGGTAGGTGTCTCTTTTTTAGAGGAATCAAAGAAGAAATAAACGTTGCCCAGATCATTAGGAGCAAGATAACGTTAATAGTGCCGTGTTTTTTCAACCTTGGCAACTTACAGAGGGCCTGGCTGGGGAATTATGGGCAACTCCACCCTTCTTCAAGTTGCCACGGTTGAGAACTGTTGTAAGCGTGGCTTAGAAATCCTGAAGGCAACAAACTAAACAGGAGTTCTCAAGTGTTGAAAATCAGAGTTTCTGTAGAGAAAGAGAGAGGAGCTTGTTAGCTCCCCATTGGGAGAGCATTTCAGAATTTAATCACCACCGTCTGTATAGAAAAGGCCCCGATATCTTCACCTGTTAGAAGAGAGGAAGTAGCTATGCCATAGCTCAGGGGTCTCCAACCTTGGCCACTTTAAGACTTGTGGACTTCAACTCCCAGAATTCCTCAGCCAGCAAAGCTGGCTGAGGAATTCTGGGAGTTGAAGTCCACAAGTCTTAAAGTGGCCAAGGTTGGAGACCCCTGCGGCATAGCTGGTCCTCTGGTCTCACAAATTGAAGAGGTTTACTTGTTACTATTTTCATAAATATTTTTCAGGATCAACTGTTGCCAGGGGTCAAATCTGGGCCCTCTGGTTGATGTGGGGGAGATTTTCAGAGTAGAAATGGATGTGTTTTGCTTCCAAGAATCTTGGTTGCTTGGAAAAAATGGATCGTTTTCCATCCCAAATTTCAGCTGGGATGCTGTACGGGGAGGAGGAGGGCTTGTGCTCTTTTGGTCTCACAACTTGAAGACTGTTTGCTTGTCACTATTTTTATAACTATTTCTCAGGATCAACTGTCGCCAGGCATCCAATCTGGGCCCGCTAGGTGATGTGGGGGAGACTTTCACAGTAGAAATGGAGGTCTTTTGCTTCCAGGAATCGTGGTTGTTCGGAAAACGGGTCGTTTGCCCATCCCAAATTTCATTTAGGGTGCTGTAGGGAAAACTTGTGGGTCACGGGTTCAAGTAACTGGCTTTAAAATTCATTTTTTTTCCCATCAGTTTCCCTCAAAAAATGGTGCAGGGTCTCCTGCTTGGGCAGCGGGGTTGGACTAGATGGCCTACAAGGTCCCTTCCAACTCGGTTAATCTGTTGAATCTTTGCCTGTGGCGCTCTGTAGGAAAATCACTTTCTCAGTTCTCTACTAAATATCCCCCTCCCTCCCCAAAACAGGGGTCACCAGGCCTACCTCCGAAGTGGCCCCGATTACGACTTCCTCCGCTATCGCCAGCTGGTGCACGAGATTACCCTGGCGTTCAACGGCATTTCCCAGGAGATCTTACAGATCAAGGAGAATCTGGAGGGCCTCCATGGCCAGAGAGACCTCGCGGAGCACCTGGGACGGATTCAGGAGAAGGAGAAGGAGAAACTCGAACTGGTGAGCAGCCCTTCCTTGCCACAGGAGCCCATCCTGCAGAGCTCAGCGAGTTTTAAGACCCATTTTAGAACATAGAAGCATAGGTTGGAAGGGACCTTGGAGGTCTTCTAGTCCAGCCCCCTGCTCAAACAGGAGACCCTATAGCAGGGGTCCCCAACCACCGGTCCGTGGACCAGTCCCGGTCCGTGGAACAAATCCTACTGGGCGCTGGTTTGTTGAGGCGCGCCATCTTGTTTTGATGAAAAAGTGCTTCCGGTGAGCTTTTCCGGTAGAAAGCTCACCGGAAGCACTTTTTCATCAAAACAAGATGGCGGCGCCCTGAGCTTTGCCGGTAGGCTCACCGGGCTTTCATCAAAACAAGATGGCGGCGCCCAGCTGATGCCGGTACCGGGCCGTGGCATAAAAAGGTTGGGGACCACTGCCCTATAGTATTCCAGACAAATGGCCGTCCAGTGTGTTCTGGAAAATCTCCAGAGATCCATCCCTTCCATTGTTTCATGTGATCATTTTGAGACAAATAACGTTGAGGGGTCCTATTTTCTTGATCCTGTTTTTCGTAACAGGATCCATGCTGAGGATTTCTCGGAGAAATCCCTACTTAGAAATCCAGTCTTTGTAAGGTAGGGTTGCCAGCTAGGTGGAGATCTATTATCTTGATTTCAACCTGAACGGCTGTGCTCGAACTGGACATTATATGATTCTTATAGCAACATGTTCATTAAAGTTTTTATTTTTATTTTATTTTAGATTTTTTTAAATCCCCCTTTTATTATTTTTAGAAATAACTCAACGTAGCGACCATCCTTCTCCTCCTCTTATTTGCCCCACAACAACAGCCCTGTGAGGTAGGTTGGGCTGAGAGAAAGTGCTTTGACCTAGGCTTCCCCCAACAGCATGAGCTGAGTCCTCATCCCGATAAACCGTTTTTACAATTAATTTCCTCTCCAACGAAGTCCCGGCCAATGGTCTTTCGGGATAGTTCCCAATTACAAACCTTTATCAGGCTTGGAGAAGGACCAGGCCGATATCTTTCAGACCCTACAATACTTGGCAAGCATGCCGGAATAAACTAATTGCTTCCTGCAAAGCCCCACTCCCCATTTGCTCCTCTTTTATTCCCTATGGGAGGGGCCATTCACCTTCCACCTGTGGCTTTACTCCCAAGTCGACCCTTGTTCCTCAACTGTTCCCTTCATCTGACAACTCTGTGCATGTGCACACTGGGAACAGGCTCCAGCTGTTCTTCTGCCTCACTGATATCTTACTCCGAAGACAGCTGATAATTGTCAGATGGCCCTGGCCCCATCTCTGCCTCAGACGCAGTCAGAGCCTTCCCCCGACTCCAGGACTGGCCCATGTTCCTCCCCAACCTCCTCACTGTCCGAATCTTCTGCCAGCTCCACTGGCTGCTGTCAGGCCACAACAGAGACAGGGAGGACTTGGCCCAAAGCCCCCAAGCCAGTTTTCATGTCCAGGGCAGAACTAGAACTCCCAGTCTCCTAGTAATTGGGCCAAAGTCACTCAGACAGTTTTTATCTAGTGGGACTAGAACTCACGGGTTCAAATCAATGTTTCCTGATTTCTAGCCTGGTGCCATAACCACTCGACCAAAGTGACTGAAATACATAATATTATATAACACTATACCATGATAGTATAATGCAACACATATAGCAGTATCAGAGGACATGGGTGTGATACAAACTTAATAAATAAGTAATCTAGTTGCTGTTGCTAGGCTGAGCTAAAAACAATGAACAGAATCACATCTGTTTAGGTCCAGGATGGGAGACCACTAGGAGTTCCTGGAGCAATAGGACTGAGGGGGGGTGGGGGTGGCGCTGTCACTGCTGGAGTTGGCTGAAGGGGATAAGAAGATATCATTCCAGGCACATCTGTCTCTTGGCTGTTGCAGGGTGTGGTTTTAACACGGTTTTTAATAATGTTTTAATGTTGGCTTGTTTTCATCTTTTCTTCTCACCTTTCATAATTTCTAAGTCACTCAGAATCGCATTGTAGGGGAGACGGGCAACATAGAAATTTAATAAATAAAATAAAATAAATAAAAAGGCAAACAGATCTTGTAACAATGCCAGTAAAACAACCTGGGTCTTTGCAATGAATTCACCTGGGGTTTTGCTCCATCAAGTAGAGACCTCACCTTTATTCCCTTCCTTTTTAGCAGTTTTTTTTTTCCTTCTTGTTGTTGGTCTGCAAATTTTGGGTGTTTCCTGGAGTTGATATACACTCACAAACCAGCCTTCGAACACAAAGGGAAATGCATAACAAGACAGGAAACTTAAATTTCCTTATTAGTGGGTTGTTTTTTTTAGGGGCAGGTTTCAATTTTTTGCAAGGGGGGGGCGTCTTCCAAATCTTACACCATTATCCCTCTGTCCCCACTAAAGAGCACTTGGTTCCTGCTGCCCCCAGTTTTATGCTCTGTTAGAAAGTTTCAGGCAGAAGTTGGTGATGGCAAAGGTGATGCTGAAGAAAGGAAGAACTGAACATTACAAGCGGATCTCTTCAGTTCTAGATTAATATTTTAACCTCAAGCTGATATCCTCCAGATGTGGGGGGACTTCAGCTCCCCAAGTTCACAGCCAGGCACGCCTGGATATCAGTTTGGGGGAATTGACTGTAGTCAGCCGTCTTCACACACACGACGCTTAGCCAGATTAAAGAGATGTTGTTTCTCTACTTAGGCAACGCAGTAAGCTTGGCTTTGCGGTTTTACTCCTTGGTATGATGTCCAAACCAAGTTTATTTGATTGCAGATAGTCCTGGACTTAGGACCGTTTGTTAGAGACCATACAAAGTTACACTAATGCTGAAAAAAATGAATTACAAACAGCCCTCACACTTACGACGGTCGTAGTATCTAAATTCAAGCACTTGTCAACCAGCATGTACTTGCGATAGTTACAGGGGATCACATGATCATCATTTGTGACCTTCCTAGTTGCTTCCAACCAGCAAAGTCAATGGAGAAAGTGGATCCGCTTAATGACTGCATGATTTACTTAACAGCCATGGTGATTCGCTTAACAATCATGGCGAAAATGGTGGTAAAATTGGATGTGACTCACTTAACAGGTGCTTTGCTTAGTGATGATAATTGTGGTCCCAATAAATAAAGGTCATAAATCAAAGACTATCTGTATGTTATTGTTCAGGATATTGCATAAAACCAGAGAATGCATTAATTCAACAACCTGGTTTAGCATCTTCCATAAATGCATCTAATGCTGGAGGAAGAGGGGGATTGTTGTGGCCCGCCAGCAGAGCTGGTGGCAGACTTGGACAGTGAGGAGGTTGGGGAGGAACATGGGCCAGTCCTGGAGTCTGGGGAAGGCTCTGACGAGGGCTCTGCATCGGAGGCAGAGATGGGGCCAGGGCCATCTGACAGTTATCAGCTGCCTTCAGAATCAGACATCAGCGAGGCAGAAGACCAGCTGGAGCCTGTTCCCAGTGTGTGCATGCACAGAGCTGCCAGAAGAAGGAAACACTAAGGAACAAGGGTTGGTTTGGGAGTAAAGCCACAGGTGGACGGTGAGTGGCCCCTCCCATAGGGAATAAAAGAGGAGAGAAAGGGGAGTGGGGTTTTGCAGGAGGCAATTAGTTCATTTTGGGTGAAGATCGGTTCCTGTGTTCTTGCTAAGTATTGTGGTGTCTGAAAGATATCGGCCTGGCCACTCTCCAAGCCTGATAAAGGTCTGTAATTGTGAACTATCTTGAAAAACTGTTGGCCGGGACTTTGCCGGAGAGGAATTCACTGTACATTAAATAAAAGGGGTTCGTCAGGACGGGGATTGGGCTTCGTGCTGTTGGGGCAGCCTAGGTCAGAAGAGGGATAATCCACTTTATATCTTTCTCCCCGTTTCTTGGGGGAGGGTCTCACATTCACCTTTTTCTTCCCAGACAGCACAACTGCAGCTTGCTAAACAAAACGTCCAGGACCAGCCTGGGGTGGAAGCCAACACACAGGAGGTGCAAGAATTGAAGCACAAGTGAGTCACCAAAGCTGCGCTTGCAAAATGCAGGTCTTCTGAACGTTATTCTTAAAAATTTGTAAAGCTTTAGCTACATTCCCTAATAGAGCACTACTTGTTGCGGTTAGTTATGTGTTGTGGTGTTGTACGTTTGTAAAGGAAGGATGTACTACTCAGTTTGGACTTTAGATTGGATCGCCATTTCAATGTTGTGTTCAAGGGCCAGGGTTCAGGATGGGACAAGGCCAGAGTATTGGGTGGGGGGAGAATGAAGAAAATGCAGTACGACTTTGACTGCATTGTTTAACAGTTCACACAGACATAGTTGTGGAAATTCCTCCTCATAGTTGTGGAAATTCCTCTTTTTTTTTTTACATAACACACATATACACATGCTATATACATATATATATACATGCATACATATATGTGTGTGTGTGTGTGTGTGTATGTGTCTATTTCTAATCTATCATCTATCTATATCTTACATATATACATACACATACACAGTGGCACACACACCTACCTGTAAGGCAAAAATAATCAAGCTTGGCTAGTTATCAAGCAGCTGCCTTGAAGTTTCCTTGAACTGGGTAAGCTGGTTGTGTGAACACAATGCCTGCATTGTGATACATGGAGGAAGTGCTGTATTAGACGCAGTTTGGCTTTAGGGAGAATTGGTAAACCGAACAACGGTGGTTCCAATATGCACAATCTGATTTGCGGTACAGTCCGTGTCCCCTTTTGCATTAAGGTCGTTTTCATGCTTTAAGCCCTCCTCCCATCTTTCCCCCAAGCAGAGGAACCATTCATGCCTCTTGCACCCCCCACACCTTTCGTACTTGGGGCTGGGGGGGGGAGGAAACCGATTCCCATCATTGGCACTTTCAAAGCATCCGAGCTGAATTTCCCACAATGCTGAGCGGCGCACGGCATCGTGGGAAAACTCCCCCACTTCTCAAAGCAGGGACACCCTTTGGGGAAGAAAAACCCCTTCTGGGAACGCCAGAGTCACAATTTTTGCCCCAAAACGGGTCCCGTCCCCTCACGAATCAGGGCAGGGGTAAACCCAAGCCAATTTGAAGCGAGGGTGTGGGAATATTCCCCCCTTTTTTTTGGAGTGGGGGGTCTCAAAAAGGCCTCGGCAAGGGTCTTCAAAGGATGTATTCTATCCCCACCCCCACCCCACCCTCCACTGAGCACCTCCCATTTTTGCAGATTGTTCCATGTTGGCTCTTTGAAGCCTAACCTCCCCCCCGCTGCACACACACACACACACACACACACCAGCCAGCCAGCCCATCCCGGCCCTGGGGTTGCCCCTTTGGTAGGCTTTCATAAACAAGGCTGGGCTGCAAGGGGCGCGGGTGAGCGCGGCTAATCGGCTCCATATGGCGCTTTATTTATCGTTTCCATCCGGCTCACGCAGGCTAATTCAAACCATCGAAGCAATCAGCGAAATTCTTCAGGATTTCAAGTACGATTCGGAAGAAAGCAGTTGACAGGCCGTCCCGTGGGAGGAGGAGGAAGAAAGGCTGGGGGTGGAGAAGGGGGGAGAGCCAGAGACGTTAGAGCTTCTCCCGCCCCCCCCCCCCCACACACACACCTCCGGGCTAAAGGTTGGTCCTCGCTGGCCCACCCCAGCTTCCTTCTTTCGTCGTGCCAGGCTGATGCCCAGATGCCGCAAGAGGCGCATGGCTCGATGCTGCTTGGCCACCTGCCCAACGGAGCCAGTTCTCAGGAAGATTTCTTGGCCCTTGGTCTCGATTTGCCTTCATGGGACGAGGAGGGGAGGGGAATAAGCTTGTTTACGTTCTGAAATAAAGTGGGTTGTGTTTTTTTTAATCCCCTTCAATTAAAGAAAACAGACTCCTTTTTTTTTTTTAACTTGTCTCTCCCTCTTTTTATTCTCTTGAGCGGACCAGACGTTTTCTTGTTCAATTAGATCCAGATGGGCATCCATTGGGAGGGAGGGAGGAGGGCAAAAAAGTCACAATGGCAGCCCCCAGGGCCTGTAGTTGCAAACCTCATCTTTCATCATGCTACTTTCCCCTCCCGGACCGAAATCTAAACCTCTCTTACAAGGGATTAAGAAAACTGGGTTTGGAGGGGAAGCACTTCGGCATTTTAAACATTTTTAAATGCTAATCTTGCCTGACAAGGATATTCCTATCACCCCACCCCAATTCTTGACTGTAATCCTAAACTGTCGTGGCTAGTCCCAGACACCCCCCAGCACAGGGCTTTCCATGATACTTATAAGTAGTCCTCGATTTACGACCACAATTGAGCCCAACTTTTCTGTTGTTAAGTGAGTTATTTGTTGAGTTTTGCTGCCTGCGTTTTACAGCTTGCAGTTCACTGCACTTTATAAATTAGTAACTTGGTTGTTAAGTGTTGATTTTGCTTGGCAAAAGGTCCCAAAAGGGGAATTGTGTGACCCTCCGGGACACTGCAATGGTCAGTTCAGTTGCCAAGTATCTGAATTTTGATTATATGAGCATGGGAATTCTGCAAAGGTTGTGAGAAAAATGGGCATAAGTCCCCTTTTCAGGGCCGTTGTAACTTTGAACGGTCACTCAATGAACTGTTGTAAGTCGAGGACTGCCTGTACAGGGTACTACTTGACTTACGACCACTATTAAACCCAAAGTTTCTGTCGCTAGTGAGACAGTTGTTAAGTGAGTTTTACCTCATTTTATGACCTTTCTGGCCACAATTGTGTTAAGGGAGTCACTCGTTAGTAAATACAGTTGTCGAATGAATCTGGCTTCCCGATTGACTTGCTTGTCAGAAGTTTGCAAACTGTGATCACATGACACCAGGACAATACAACTGTCGTAAGTACATGCCAGTTGCCAAGCATCTGAATTTAGGTCACATGACCACGGGGATGCTGCAATGGTTGCAAAGGTGAAAAATGGTCATAAGTAATTTTTTTCACTGCCATTGTAACTTGTCATTAAGTGAACTTTTGTAAGTCAAGGACTACCTGTACAATCTCCATCTCCCCCACTACCACCAATTAGGGCCATGTTGGTTGAAAATGGCAGTATTTGTAAACAATGAGGGAAATTAGAAGAGGCCAGTCTTTTCTAAATGCCATAAAAATGAAAGAGGCCATAGCTTGCCTCTCTTAGTTATGTGAGCCAAAATGGTCAGTGGCATGTTACCTTTGAATAATTGCAGAAAGCAACAACAAATGGGTTTGTGGTCTTTGCCCAACTGTTTGCCTTTAATGCTGTTGGAAACAAAGATGCTGGTTTCATCTTCTTTGAACGACCCCATAATAATCCCTTGCGGGGTGGAGTCTGGATAACTGAATGGAACTGAGTGTTTTACGGGCCGGATGCCCTTCCTGACGCCAATGTGGAGTTTTGTTCAGCAGATTATATTCTCATTGTGCCCAGAGAGAGAAATATTTGCCTCTACCTAGGATCGAACTCACAGTCCGCTGATTGTGGCACTAATAGTCCACTTTTAGACCACCACAACACTAAACAAAGATGCTGGTTTAGCCCAATTAAAAGGAGAGGCAGGTAACATCAGTTCAGAAGATGGGTTCTGCTCTGGGTGCAAAACCTCCCGGATTTACAGAGGGGAAAAAAGCAGCCTAAATCACAGCTTCGGACATAAAACAGGTATTGAACAGTTGATATTTTTAACAACAAGAGCACATAAAAAAAGAAAAAAATCTATGAAATTTCACAACCAATTTTGCTGTTCTTTCCTTTGGGGGACTTTGGAGGTTAAATGTAAACCCGTTTCTTTTTTCCTGATTGCACAGATCGTTCCTTTAGCTGTTTCCGCTTTTCAATCCGTTGCCGATTCCAATTTCATAACGGAGGAGTAGAAGAAGAAAATGATTCTACTGAAGCAACAAAACCTCTTTATAGCGGGCTTAGAGGGAAAAATGTGGATATTCAGACTTTTTTTTTTTAATCTTGACACTGTTAAAAAAAAAAAAAAAGGCTGGCACGAAGAGCTCCTTCCCCAGCAAAATGTCCTTCACTTAGGGGGAACTTCTTTATATACTAATTAGAAAACTTGAAAGTCCAACTCAGCGGAAAAACATCGTACGTGAGAAGCCGGTTTAGAGTTACTCTGGGGGAAGAGGCGTTGACGGCCTTCTGCCCAGCTTCTAGCCAGTTTGCAGAAAGGGTGTGTGTTAGTGGTGGTGAAACCACCTTGGCAATGGCGCTCGAGGCACCTGGATTTATGGCTGCTCTTGAGTTCCTTTGTGTGCATCCTTGGCAGGCCTGAATCCAGCCACCGGGTTGGCGCTTAAGTGAAACTCCTGGTTCCACCATCCATCAAAGCTACAATTTGTCACTGGACAGGACCTGGTGAGAAAACAGATGGTTAAAACCAGATATGGCCAGCAGTGGCTCCATAGCATTCCCCCACTTCCTCAATTGACAAATCTTCATCCCTATTTATTAGCACAATTATTTGTAGACCATTGACCTCTATAAGAGACTAGACAGTCATTTGTCTGAAATGGTATAGGTTCTCCTGCTTGAGGAGGGAGCTGGACTAGAAGACCTCCAAGATCCCTTCCAGATTGTATTCTATTCTTCTTTTCTCTTCTCTTCTTCTTTTCTTCTATTCATTCTATTCTATTCATTCTATTCTTTCTCTTCTCTTCATTCTCTTCTATATTTATCTCTATTCTTATTCTATTCTACTCATTCTAATTCTATTTTTGTATTCTTTTATTACTTCTCTTCATTCTCTTCTCTTCATTCTCTTCTAATTCTACTATTCTATTCTACATTTATCTCTATTCTATTCTAGTCTTTATTATTATTCTCTTCTATTCTACATTTATCTTCTATTCTATTCTATTCTATTCTATTCTATTCTATTCTATTCTATTCCTTATTATTATTCTATTCTATTCTATTCTACATTTATCTATATTCTATTCTTTATTATTATTCTATTCTACATTTATCTATATTCTATTCTATTCTTTATTATTATTATTCTATTCTATAGTCTATATTCTATTCTGTTCTGTTCTAGTTAAAAGCAATTTCTGGTTTTCATACGTCCCCCATTTTGGTGAATCGTGGGCCTGTCCCTACCTCTCAGACCAACCCACGTCACAGGATTGTCATGCTGGGGAAAATAGGTGCATAGGTAGTCCTTGACTTACAACCCCATCCATTTAGTGACTGTTCAAAGTTACAATGGCACTGAAAAAAGTGACATGACCATTTTTTACACTGTTGCAGCAACCCCACGGTTACGTGATCAAAATTCACCTTTTTGGCGATTGGTTCATATTTATGACGGTTGCAGGGTCCTGGGATCACGTGATTCCCCTTTTGCGAACTTCTGACAAGCAAAGTCAATGGGGGAAGCTGGAGCCACTTAACCGTGTTACTAACTTAACAACTGCAGTGACTCAGTTAACAGCTGTGGCAAGAAAAGTCATAAAACGAAGCAAAACAACCTCTGCCTCGCTTAAGCAACAGAAATTTTGGGCTCGGTTGCTATTATAAGTCGAGGACTACCCATATTAGGTATAGTTCACCTTCTTGAGTTGACCAAAAATACTTTTATTTTAAAATGGGATAAGAATCTAATGTAATAATATGTAAACCAATGAGTCTTTTCATTGAAAATTAAAGAATTTGAAAACGCCTTTTTACAAAGCTGTCTCCTGAGTACTATAAATGAAAAAGGACAGAATTTGCAGCTGTAAGATCAAGTTCTGCCTACAGTTTGAGCATCGCCTTCTTTTTAATGTGAGGTAAATTCTCTATTAATCTATAAGATTCTAGTCCAGAGGTGGTATTCAGCCAGTTCTGACAGGTTCTGGAGAACCGGTAGCGGAAATTTTGAGTAGTTCAGAGAACCAGCAAATACCACCTCTGACTGGCCCTGCCCCCATCTCTTCTCTGCCTCCCATTGAGTACCAGCTAATCGACTGGGTCTTCTTTGGTTGCCCTGCATGGGAGAACGGAGCTGGAAAGCAGGTTAGTGGGGTGGGGAGGGAATGGAGATTTTGCAGTAACCTTCCCCTGCCACACCCACCAAGCCATGCCCATCAAGCTCACCACGTCCACCAAGCCATACCCATCAAGCTCACTACGTCCACCAAGCCACGCCCATAGAACCAGTAGTAAAATTTGAATGCCATCACTGTTCTAGTCCTCAATAATTTTCAGTACTCAGCCTAGTCAACTCAATTTCCATCTAGCTCTCTCTAAATAGGTAAGTCATCACTTGGAGGCAGTGAGTGGCTCTACGCCCATCCTGGTACAGACTGGATGATTTCCCCCTGCTTTTCAGTCAAAACTCAGGTGTCCTTTTCTACCTGGTTGCGTGTTTTGTGGGACTTCTGTAGTGCCACCCGCCACTGATCATACATTTTGATGCTCAAATTGGCACAAGTCCCGTGTTTCCGCATCCATCCAAAGAACTGCTTGAGCTCTCGCCGTAGCGTATTGTTGTGTTCTCCATTCTTGGGTTCACAAACTCCCGGGGTCCGTCCTGAAAGAGAGGAAGCGAAGACTGACAAGGGATATTCTGCCAGGGGTGAAGGGAATAACAAAACTCTTAACCTTTGAATGCTAGAGGAGAAAGAAGAGGAAAAGGTGAAGAAGAGGAGGAGAGGAGGAAGAAGAGAAGAACACAAGAAGAAAAGGGAGAGGAAGAAGAAGAGGAGAAGGAGAAAAAAGGAAGAAAAGAGGAGAAAACAAAGCAAAGAAAAAGGAGAGGAAGCAGAGAAGAAGAGGATGGGAGGAAGCAGAGGAGAGGAAGAAGACAAGGAAAAGGAGAAGAAGAAGACAAGAAGGAGGAGACAAAGAGAAGAAAAAGATGAGGGTGGGAAGAAGAGGGGAAAGGAAGAAGAGAAGGAGAAAAAAGGAAAAGAGGAGAAAACAAAGCAAAGAAAAAGGAGAGGAAGCAGAGAAGATGATGAGAGGAAGCAGAGAAGAGGAGGAGGAGAGGAAGAAGAAAAGAGAAAAAAGAAGGGGAGGAGGACGAGAGGAGGAAGAGGGTTCTGCTGGATCAAAAAAGTTTTATTTAGCAAAAAAAACCCAACCCATTATTTAGCCCAGCTTCCTTTCCATTTCCTGCAACAACCAATCAGATGCCTCTACAAAGCCTACAGAAAAGGTATAAACCAGCTTACCAACCTACTCACGTTCTCTGCCCCATCAGTATCAATCAATTGCAATCAATTTGCAGAAGAGTACTGCTATGCAGGAAGAATAGCACAGTTGCTAGGAGTAAATTTATACACTAAGTTGTACACATTTAATAAATAACTAAATAGACCCCATAAGAGGAGGCCACCTGGATCTAAACATCCAACTGTACAGCTGCTTCCAGATGATACACAGGTGCCTTTGAAAGGTGTCAGCATGTAGTCTAGAGGCAATAATGATGTCTTTTTTGGGCTACGGGCCAGCTACTGGTATTTAGTTGCCAGCTCCCTCAAATTATTAAAATCTGCAGGGGGAACCACAGAGAGGGTCAAGGTGACTACACAACTAAGTGTTCTTTATATGTGTGGAACATATTGTATCCATTTGAGGCAGTGTTTCTCAATCTTTCAGATGTGTGGACTTCAACTCCCAGAATTCCCCAACCAACCAGAGTTGAGAAACTGTATCTAGTGTGTGGTATGTTGAAAGGCTGTTTTAAACCATTGTTTGCAAGCCATCTCACTTCCCAAGTTTAAGCCAAGTATAACTGTATCAAAATAAAAATTTAGCAAAAGATTTTACGGGCAACCTCAGAAGCTCCACTATTTTTTCCACGAGGAGAAATCCACCTGTGCTTTGCCTGTTTCATTCCCATATTTTTTTTAAAAAAAAGCATTGCATGCTTTCATTTATCTCTCCAATATCCTCCTGAAATCATCTCAATTATTCTTCAGCACGCACAATTTATCCTTGATCCAAGCTTAGTAACTGAGTCATCCAGACAAAGATAAATCTGATGAACATGGGGAATTAAGTATGTGTTCTCTTCAGGAAAACTGGCGGAGCCTCCCTCACTCCTTCCTTCCTGCCCTCCCCCGCCATCAGGTATCCTAAGAGCCAGGAGGAGAGGAGATGAATGATATGTGTGAAGGCTTGGGAAGAATTGGAGGAGTTTGGGCAGCATTTGAGGTCCAAGTGTTTGTGGACTTCTCAGCTGGCTTTGAAACAAGAAACTCAACTCAGGTGCAGGGCAACCGTAGGATCCAAGTCTCTTGGTTGGAGGCCCAAATCTACTTCTGACACAGAATTGGATTCTTAGGGTGTCTACTCAGGTTTCTGGGAAGAGGAACGTGACAGGAGCTCTGAGCTTCAAGTTGGAAGGACGTCCAAGAAGGCCACCAAGAGAAAACCAAGAAAGCAAGCACCTGGCAAAGGAGTAGGAGCTTTACTTAGGGCAGGGGTAGGGAAACCTGGCTCTTTTATCACTTATGGACTTCAACTCCCAGAATTCCTGAGGGAGCCATAAAAGGTTCCCCATCCCTGGCCTACTGGTTTTTCAGTTGTGGGGGAAATCAATTTTTGACTTGAATGGGACTGTTTAATATACATTAATATAGAATATGTCCTGCATTTGTATATTAAACAGTCCCATTCAAGTCAAAAATTGATTTCCCACAACTGAAAAACCAGTAGGCCAGGGATGGGGAACCTTTATGGCTCCCTCGGAATTCTGGGAGTTGAAGTCCATAAAGTGATAAAAGAGCCAGGCTTCCCTACCCCTGTCTTAGGGGATTTCCGGTGCTCCCTGTGGTGACCAGACCACTAGCCAGTAAAACAGAACAACACAATAGGAAGACCTAGTTTCCAACTGCAACTTTGAGGTAATTTCAGCCCCAAAGCCACTGTGGTTCAGACGTGGAGGTGCTGAAATTTCAGTCACAGAATCCAGATGGGTGATTTTGGGACAGGTCCTTTCTCCCTTTACTTTACCTTTTACCTTTCTCCCAGCCCTAGGCTCGGGATCCAAAAAAGCAATGTCCATCCATCAATCTGCATTGAACTAATTTGCTAAGCTGTGGTATATACTCCGCAATGGACTGGTTGGGGTTGATCATCATCACAAATTGTGCTTTAGCTGGAGGAACATATTATTCCACTGTATCTTTTTCAGAATAGAGTTGGTAGGGACTTTGGAGGTCTTCTAGTCCAGCCCCTATTCAAGCAGGAGACTCTTCAGGGGTATCCAACCTTGGCAATTTAAGACTTGTGGACTTCAACTCCCAGAGTTCCTCAGCCAGCTTTGCTGGCTGAGGAACTCTGGGAGTTGAAGTCCACAAGTCTTAAAATTGCCAAGGTTGGACACCCCTGCTCTATATCATTTCAGGCAAATGGCTGCCCAACCTCTTCTTAAAAACTTCCAGTGTTGGAGCATCCACAACTCCTGGAGAAAAGCTGTTCCACTGATTAACTGTTCTCACTGTCAGGAAATTTCTTCTTAGTTCTAGGCCCGTGATGGCGAACCTATGGTATGTGTGCCACAGGTGGCATGCAGAGCCATTTGTGCGGGCACGCGAGCCCCAGCCAAAACTACCTACACTGCGCATGCGCGCACCTCCCAGATGGTTTTCGGCCTCCCAGAGGCTTGAGGGAAGCCTCTGCAGCCTTTGGAGGCCGAAAAAAAGGCCCGTTTTGTCATTTCTGGTACTTCTGGTTTTGTCACTTCTGGTATTTGGCCTCCAAAGGCTGCAGAGACTTCACTCGAGCCTCTGGGAGGCCGAAAAAGGCCTCAAACAGGCCAAAACTCAGCTGGGAGGTGCACACATGCACAGTGCAGGTAACGGGGTGGCAGGGTGTGTGTGTGTGTGTGTTGCGTGCACATGTGTGTGGGGGCACATTGCATTGTGGCTGCCAGCACACACGCGTGCTTTCAGCACACCACAACAAAAAGGTTCGCCATCACTGTTCTAGGCTGTTTGTCTATGGAGATTCTCAGTCATCCAGGTCATGATTGTCCCCAAAGGTGCTTATTCAAGAGGAAACTGGTTTTTCTTTCATGAACGCACAGCACAACGTAGGAGAACAAACCCATCAGGACAAGATTCAGCAGTCCATCTGCATTTAAAAGACAGAGTCCACCTTTTGGACAGAGAGGACCACTGGTTTGAAAGAGGGGTCAAAGAGGTCTATGTCAAAATTGAACATCCCTCTCTCAACAGAGGGGGGGAAAATACAACATCATCTATCTTCAATCTACAACACAGCTCTTTCAACAGTTCCACACCCATTTGCACCACTCAGGGAAACCTCCAGGTGGCCTTAACGACCTGCTAAAAGAATGCAAATGACCAGCAGTCTGCAAGGAGTATAAATCCTTCCATTCCCCATCATCCAGTCAGAGCTGAAAAAGCTTCTTGGATGAGAATCGAAAGATCGTCAAAGAAAAAAAAAACATAAAGTCCAGTTGCCTCTTGAAAAAGCACCTTTGGATTCTAGGCCACTTAGAAAACACCAGCCCGCTTTTTGCCAAAGGCAAGAATGGAAAATTGGTCCTATTCACCATTCCGAGGTGTGGAGGCTGCTGTTGGGTTGCTCCAATCACTCCAAATGCCAGCTTTCTTTGAACCGTAGATTCCGACTGGATTGCAACGGACTTGGACGAAATACACCGTCCCAGGCCTTAGGCCTGCCAGGCGGCATGACGTCTGGTTGCTAACATTGTCGACAACCTGTCACAAGAAAGAGAAATATAAAATATTTAGTTTTTAAGCGAGACCTGGTTCTTCCATCCACCGAAATGCCAACTTTGGACGTAATTATATAGAAATAGAAAATTCTCAAGGTTAGGGGGGGGAAGCGATAAATGCTTTAAAAAAAAACCACTAGAAATCTTCTGCAGATTTTTTTGCTGAAAGGAGAAAATGCTGAATTGATGATTTATGGATTTGGGGGCTACAAAAGGGTTAAAAGGGAAGGGAAAGTACAAAGTAAGAGAGGAAAAAAGAGGAAAGAATAAGATGGTTACTGGATAGAAAAGAGGGTGGAAGTTCTAATCTTTTACTATTTTTTTTTCTGTTTCTTTCACTTTTCTTAATTTTTTGTTATCTTAAGAAAACATTTTCCCGAAGAAAATACCTTATTTTTTCCTATCTTTTAATGTTTTGATACTTTTATTATATAATTGATTAATTAATTAAATTATAAATGGGAAACGTTCACTGATGCAGAAGAGCGTATGTTCTCTCATGCCCAGGACCATAATATGAATATGGACACTCAGATTTTTTGAAAAATTGCACCAAACGTTTTGAGAGTTTAGGGCATCTAGAAACAGCAAACGATTTTTATGATTCTTAATCCTTTTGCACATAAGGGTGGATTGGATCTGAGGGGAGGAGAAAACTTTGATCAGGGGAAAGCCGTCACAACGTGGCTTGTAAAAGGGGCCTGGTTTTTCTGGAGGACAGACATCTGTCAGAAGTCTGAAATATGGACCTGACTAAAACTGTAAAAAGTCCAGCTATAAAAAGAGATGAAAGTAATATAAAAGATGAAAGAAAGAATACAAAAGAACATAACTAAGAGAGGTTTTGCAGTGTTTTTCTACCTTGGCAACTTTTAAGGCGTGTGGACTTCAACTCCCAGAATTGCCTAGCTTAGCATGGCTAGCTGGGAATTCTGGGAGTTGAAAACCATCCATTTAAAAAAAACTGCCAAGGTTGAGGAAAAACTGCACTAAGGCAGGGTTTTGTTTTAGCCAGCTTTGACTAATCACAATGGAAAGTGTGTACAATATGCTAAGGCCAACAGAGGTGATATTCAGCAGGTTCTGACCAGTTCTGGAGAAACAGTAGCAGAAATTTTGAATTGTTTGGAGAACCAGCAAATACCACCTTTGACTGGCCCCGCCCCCATCTATTCTCCGCCTCCTGAGTCCCAGCTGATTGGCTGGGTCTTCTTTGGTTGCCCTGCACAGGAGAACGGAGCTGGAAAGCAGGTTAGTGGGGTGGGGAAGGAATGGGATTTTGCAGTATCCTTCCCCTGCCGTATCCACCAAGCCATACCCAGTAAGTCACGCTCACAGAACCTGTAGTAAAAAAATTTGAATCTCACCACTGAAGGCCAAGTCAAACACAGGTAGGTCTCAAGTTACGACCAGTCGCTTAGCAACTGTTTGAAGTTATGACAGATCCTAAAAAAGCTATTTTTGACCCAGATTTGAAGTTCCAACATCCAGGCCCCCTCCAGTGGTCACATAACTGCATTTTGGGCACCTGCATTCAGGGCCATTTGCAGTGGTCTGCAGTCATGTTAGCATGATTTACGATGTTTTTGTCAAAAACATTTACTTCCAATTTTTGATACAATTGGCCCATAATGAACTATTGGTTCCCTTAATGACCGCAGTATTCACCTAACAACTGCAGCCAAAAAAAGATTGTAAAATCAGGTCTGGTTATGTGGTGACTCATTTTAGAACCGTCACGACTTACGACCAAAATTGTGGACTCGCTTTTGGTTGTAAGTTAAGGATTACCTGCATTATGATTTAGTGGAAAGACTACCACTCAGTCTACTTGGGCTGACGTGATATCTATTCTGGGACTTTAAAAATGCCAGTTTTTTAAGAACGATAGAAAACTGGTTTCCAGTGCTTACCCATACAATTTTAGAGCAGTTACTGAATTTGATGGTGAATTTGATCTAAATTCCAGAGCCCACTTGACCACTTCTCTGGGATTTTAGCTGTTAAAAAAACTTTTGAAGATTTTTTTGATCCCTCATGCCTACAGTATTGCGATCTGATTATTTTGACCAAAAATCTTTTTTTGCTTTTAATGTCTCTCTCTCCTTCCAGTTTTGAAGTGGATCCCAGACCTTTTTTAAAAAAAATTATCCCCTTGGGGCAAGATGTTTGGCTCATAAGCAATTTTTAAAAGATCTGGTTTTTATGGATTTTTTTTTTTTTTTTACAAAACCACATTTTATTTTTGTTTATTGTGAAGCTGACATTTCACCAGAACCCCCCCCCACCTTGTTATCTTCTCAATTTTCACAGACTTTGGGATACACTTCCTCAATTTTAATCTGAGTACAAGTGAATTTGTCACATCTGCTCAGATCAGCAATAATTTTCCTTTCCAGGCTTCCTCCCCCTTTCCTTAATCTTTAGGCCAAGTTGCTATACAGCTGGGGAACATAGAAACTTTTAACTAAAAGTCTGGTGGAAGATTAGAAGCCAATATATGACTTTATCCATTCTAACTTGAGCTTCTTTTTTTATTGTAAAGCAGTTTACTGTTTTCAAAAGCAGCTTATGCATTAATCCCAGTTCTACATTTTTCTTGTAATTACTGTATTGTTTCCATTGTATGTTTCCAATTAGCTCTCTTTCTGTAATGTGCTTTTATTTTTCTTCGACTATTTGTTTATTACATTTTTATCCTGCCCCTATCTCAAGACTTTGGACAATTGGCAGTACAAAACAAGATTTAAAAAATATAATTAATAAATGCATGGCCCGTATTTCCTAAACACCAGGAAATAAATACTTCATGTAAACAAAACAGATCAATAGCCCAAACCTGGCTCTTTTAGTGTTGTTTTTCAAATCTCTAGCAAAACAAAATTGTTTTAAACAACATTTTAAAAATAAATACGGGCAATCCGGTGTTGGGATTCAAATTTTTTTACTACCAGTTCTGTGGGCGTGGCTTGGTGGGCATGGTGTGGCTTGGTGGGTGTGGCAGGGGAAGGATACTGCAAAATCTCCATTCCCTCCCCACTCCTGGGGGAAGGTGACTGCAAAATCCCCATTGCTTCCTCACCCCACTAACCTGCTTTCCAGCTCCGTTCTCCTGTGCAAGGCAACCAAAGAAGACCCAGCCAATCAGCTGGGACTCGGGAGGCAGAAAATAGAGGGGGGCGGGGCCACTCAGAGGTGGTATTTGCCGGTTCCCCGAACTACTCAAAATTTCCGTTACCGGTTCTCCAGAACTGGTCAGAACCTGCTGAATACCACCTCTGGAGCAATCAGATTCTGTACAGAATGAGTGTTTAAAACAAGGAAGACTATACTGGACAGGCAGATTTTACTGACAAAGGTGACTTACACACTTCTGACACAAGATGTCATGATGATGTCATGATGATGAGATGGGATCTCAATCAGTCATCCTCCATCTTTACTTTTTCGATACCACCACCCTCCGGACACCCTATCAAGTGCCTATCTCCCAAATTCAATTCCTGGTTTTTGCTGTGATTTAAGGAATTCATCCTCCTTCTCTTAAGAAGGTCCATCTAGCGGGACCAAGAAGAAGGGTCGTCTCTGTGGTGGCTCCCGTCCCTATGGAATATCATCTCTGTGGAAATACAATTGGACCCCATTTTGACCCCCTTTCGCAAGATCCCGAAGGCCTGGTTTTGCCAGCGAGCCTGCGGACCCTAGAGATGGAGCCCATAAATGGCTTATTTGTTTGTTGTTGCCAGTGAGATGGGGGTTTATTGCTTTTTTATTGTTTTTATATTGGGTTTTTATCTTACTAAGCCCCCTTGAGTCACCAAGAGTGAGTTAGGAGGTATTATAAATGTTCTTAAACAAAATAACATACATTCTATAAACTATATTGCATCTTGCTCTCTGTGACTAAGACACACTCTGCTGATTATTTTCCTAATATTCTTATTGAAAACTAAAAATCCATCAGCCATTTTAGGAGACATGCCTTTAGTCTTTATCTCGTTTCTTTCCAATAAGCTGTATTAAGTCTAGCCACACTTACTTTTAACAGTAGGAGCTCAACTCATAAAATGTATCAAGGTACATGGCCTAAGGACAGGATAATCAGCCAGTTGAAACACGCACTTTTAACACGCGCTTCTGAAGGCAAACAAGTTGGCTCTGAAATGTTTGTTACTTAAACTTCAGATATAAGTTAGAGCTTCATCTGTACTTACAACTGCTATGAAGAATATTGCAAGCCACTTTTTTGTATCTTTTTTTCTTTCTTTTCTATTTTTCTTCAGCTTTTCTTTTTTTGACCAGGCCTTGCACTTATGACCATGGTAGCATCCATACAGTCACCTGATCCAAATATGGGCATTTAGCCTAAATCATAAACACTGGCCTGTATTTATGATGTTGCTACATCCCATGGTCATGTTATCACCATTTGTGACCTTTCTGTTGTGGCCCGCCAGTGACCAGAGGAGCTGGCGGAAGACACGGACAGTGAGGAGGTTGGGGAGGAACATGGACCAGTCCTGGAGCCTGGCGAAGGCTCTGATGAGTGCTCTGCATCGAAGGACTCATCATGGGGCCAGGGCCATCTGACAGTTATCAGCTGCCTTCAGAGTCAGAGATCAGTGGGGCAGAAGAATAGCTGGAGCCTGTTCCTGATGTGCGCATGTGCAGAGCTGCCAGGAGAAGGGAAGTTAAGGAACAAGGGTCGACTCAGGAGTAAAGGCAAAGGTGGACAATGAATGGCTCCTCCCATAGGGAATAAATAGGAGCGAAATGGGAGTGGTGTTTGCAGGAGACAATTAGTTCACTTAATCAGTGTAAAGATTTGTTCGTGACTCTCAAAAGATTCCTTGCCAAGTATTTTCTTGTACAGCGTTGCGCTTGGAAGCTATCGGCCTGGCAACTCTCCAAGCCTGATAAGGTCTGTGGCTGCAATTCACCCTTGAAAGACTGTTTGCTGGGACTTTGCTGGATATGAATGATAGGAATTCACATTAGCCTAATAAAAAGGGGTTCTGTAGGGACAAGGAGTCTGCTTCATGATTTTATAAAGCCTAGGTCAGAACACTCCCCAGCCAGCTTCAAGAAGCAAGTCAATAGGGGAAGCTAAATTTGCTTAACAACCACATGATTCACTTAACAACTGAAGTGATTTGTTTAACAACTGTGGCAAAAGGAGTCATAAAATCGAGTGTGGCTCAATTATCAAACTGTCTGGCTTAACAATGCAGTTGTTAACAAATTCTGGTCCCAGTTGTGGTACAGATAGTCCTTCCCTTATGATCCCCAAACTGAGCCCCCAATTTTTTGAGCTAAATGAGACATTTTGTTAAGTCAGTTTTTCCCCATTTTACAATTTTTCTTGCCACAGATGCTAAGTGAATCCTTGTAGTTAAGTTAGTGACATGGTTGTTAAGTGAATCTGGCTTCCCCATAGACTTTGCTTGTCAGAAGGTTGCAAAGGGGGATTACATGACCCCAGGGTAACCGTCATAAATATGAACCAGTGGCCAAGCATCCCAATTCTGGTCATGTGACCATGCAAATGTGAACAACAGTCATTTTTGAGTGCCACTGTAACTTCAGACCGTCGCTAAAATAAATAGTTGTAAGTCAAGGAGTACCTGTACTAACCTGAGACTACCTTGAGTCTCCAAGCCCCCAAATTTGGTGTCAGCTTTGGAAGCCATATTAGCACCAGACGCTTCCACACTGCCACATTCTTGAGCCTGGGAAAATGGGAGGGGGGAAATTTCTTGGAGTGTATGTGGTTAAACATAATAGCATTCTTCTTCTAAGTCAAGGTCATGTTATTTCTGCACCTGGGGGAGAGGACGTCTCAAGTTGGGACGGATGGTGATTGGGGCCTGTGATGCGATGATGGGTGCAGGGGGTGTGTGGATTTATATATGTTTTAACTTATTGCAAGGAAACCTGGAACTTTCAGATTCGGGATTTCCCAGATGTGCCAGTTTACTACCCAAATAAAAAAAAGAACTTTTGAGAGGATGTCTGTCTCGGAGTTATTTATTGGAAGGTTTTCTGGAACGCTGACATTTGAACCAGATGTCCATGTGGATGCAGCCCCAGCACGTTGCAGTTCCTGATTACTCCGGCTGATGCTTGCCCTGCTGCAGAATAAATATCATACCCTGTTAAGGAGACTCACCTTCCATTCCGAACTGTCCTCAACCCGGTACTGGATCTGATATTTGGCTTGGAAGAGGAAATCCTTAAGAGCAGGAGGCGCACTCCACCTCACGCTGAGCTGGTCTTCCAGGTCTCCCACTCGGCTCACGTGGACATCCGAGGGTGGGTCAGTTGTGACTATCGAACAGGGACAAGTGGGGACAAGTCAAGAACTTAAAATCAAGATTAAGATTTAAAAGGAACTGGAGGAAGCATGGCAAAATGCATCAGTCATGCTAGTTATCTCCTATTTGGGTTGCCTGCAGGAGTGATTGATTTTTTTTTGTGCATGCTGTAAACAGACTAAACTCCAGAAATCAGTTTAAAAAAACATAGAAAATCATAGTCACGTGACCCTGGGACTCTGTAGATATTCATAAAGGTGAGCCGGTTGCTAGGCGCCCAAAATGTAATCACATGACCGCAGGATGTATGTGTGTGTGTGTGTGTGTGTGTGTGTGTTGAGATCCACCTGTGAAAATTAATGGCTTGAGACTAACAAATGGGGCTGTGGAGGATATTGACTGCTACCAGAAGAATTTTACACCCTCATTCTGGCACAAAAGGGTGGCATGGTGGCTCAGTAGTTAAAACGCTAGGCTTGTTGGCTGGAAAGCCAGGCAGCCCAGGTTCGAGCCCTGGGTGCCACATGATGTGGTGAGCTGCCATTCTCGTCCCGGCTCCCACCAACCTAGCAGTTCAAAAGCATGCAAATACAAATAGATAAATAGGCATCACTTTGGTAGGAGAGTAACAGCGCTCCGTGATGTCATGCTGGCCACATGACCGTGGAAATGTCTTCGGGTACTGCTGATTCAATGGCCTTGAAATGGAGATGAGCACTGGTAGCATTCAAAGCTACAGAAGCTGAAACTTTTGTACAACTTTTGAAATTGTCAAGGGACACATGGAATTAGCCCTGATAGCGTCATAGAGAAGAGCAACCAGGATGATTAGGGGACTGCAGACTAAAACATATGACGAACAGTTACAGGAACTGGGCATGGCTAGACTAGTGAAGAGAAGGACCAGGGGAGACATGAGAGCAGTCTTCCAATATTTGAGGGGCTGCCACAGAGAGGAAGGGGGTCAAGCTATTCTCCAAGGCACCTGAAGGCCAGAAAAGGAATAATGGATGGGAAACTGAACAAGGAGAGATTCAACCTGGAAATAAGGAGAAACTTTCTGACAGTGAGAACAATCAACCAATGGAATAACTTGCCCTCGGGAGTTGTGGGAGCATCACTTGAGACTTTCAAGAAGAGATTGGACTGTCATTTCTCAGAAATGGTGTAGGGTCTCCCGCTTAGGCAGGGGGTTGGACTAGATGACCTACAAGGTCCCTTCCAACTTTGGTTATCTGTTAGTTGACCACGGTTAGCATACAACAGCTTTGTCAACCAAATGTGAACAGTTGCCATCAAGATTTGTTGGTGAACTGTGAGGACCTTCTTACCAACATCAACAATGTCCAGCATCACCACATCAGATACAGCCATTCCAAGTCGGTTGGATGCTTCTACCCAAATTTCGTAAGGTGTGAACAGGGCTAAATCCTTGGGAATGTGGCAGGAATATGGACCGGCGGTGTGGTATTCCTGGCAGATATTGTCCCGACCATACCATCTGCAAAACAAGAGTACTTTCTGTTAGGTATAACATTGATACCAAATATGGTTTGGGTGAATAAATATATAAAACTTAGATATCATGGTTTAAGTGCTTATCACTTTAAGCAAAATGCAGCAGGCAATTAGCCGATTAAGGGTGCGGTTAGAAGTTACTATATAAGGAAGCATTAGAAGCTGGAAAGCTTACTGTAACTGTGTGCTGCTGCGACTAACTGTGTCTTGCTGTGACTAACTGTGATTACTGACTGTGAGTGCCTGTGACTGAACTGTTCTTGTTTGATACTGTTTGCTGATTTACTGCGTAATTCTACTGAATATCCAGCGTTTGTTTCTCTGGAGAGTGAAACCGGAGGAGGAGAAGATATCTTTATCGGCTGATAAAGATATTGCAAGGACTCTTAACTTGGACTATACTAGTGAGTCTTACTGGATGGAAATACTGTGAATGATTTAATGGACTGAATGACAATGCTTAAACTCTAAATGGATTAAAAACTATTTAAACTACAAACAGTGTTTGTGTTCAGTGTGTGTATACTCTGGGGCCCTTCCTGGCTTGACTACTGCTGCAATACTCTTCTAGGGGTTAATCCCCAAACCCTAACATTGGTTATGGGCCCAACAGCATAGTCTAACTAACCAGGATATAGCAGAGAGAGTTGGTGTGAGTTGCACATTACTGTAAAAACAAACTGTTTTAATTAGTTTAAAATAGTCAAAATATCTGAAGAGTAATGGCACAAGTAAATTTGTCACAACTGTCCATGATATCCAGGCTGGATGGAACAAACTATGTTTCATGGTCAATGAAATGTAGTTTACTTCTACGCAGAGAAGGTTTGTGGGACATTATAGCAAACCCACCAGATGTGAGTAGATGGGATCCTGCTGATGATGATGATAACGAAAAGTTACAAGACTTTAAACTGAAGAATGAGCAGGCTTTATGCATCATAGGACTGACTCTCTGTGATCAGCAGCTTGTCCATATTCGTGGAGAAGAAAATGCTGCAAACTGCTGGGAGAACCTCAGGAAGATTTATGTTCGGGACAGTGTAGGAGCACATATAAATCTTACACGGAAGCTTTTTCGAACGCATCTTCAGAGGAATGGAGAAGAAAATGCTGCAAACTGCTGGGAGAACCTCAGGAAGATTTATGTTCGGGACAGTGTAGGAGCACATATAAATCTTACACGGAAGCTTTTTCGAACGCATCTTCAGAGGAATGGAGATATGTTAGTTCATTTAAACTGTATGAAGAGCATTTTTCAAGATTTGCAAGAAAAAGAGCTTATATTTAATGAACTGCAACAAGTCTACATAATATTATCTTCATTAGATCAAAGCTATGATGACTATGTAACTTCGTTGGAAGTATTGCCAAAAGAAAGCCTCTCATTAACCGAGATTACAGGCAGGCTACTAGAAGAAGCCAGAAGAAGGCGTGAGCGTGACGAGCTGAGAGAAGATAAGAAAGAAGAGAAATTATCTTCAAAGCTTGAAAGAAACCAGCAAAGCAAAGTAAAGCACCCGGAAGAAGAGAATTTTATCTTCGACGGCATACACAATTAAAAAGTGTTTTAATTGTGGAGGCAGAGGACATTTGGCAAGATTCTGCAAAAAGAGAAAAAGCCAGAATGTAAAAAAGCCAAAGAAAGCATTTGAACTAGCCACGTTTAGCAACTCTGATGTGAAGAATAATCTATGGGTGGTTGACAGTGGCGCATCCCACTGCATCACAAGAGATAAGACAAAATTTATAAAAATGTCTACAAGTTCTCAACATATATCACTTGCCAACGGCTTGAACCTGAAAGCGAAAGGTCAAGGTTTTGCACGTTGTCCGTACATAAACCAGGATATAAAAATGTTGTATGTAGCGCAACTAAAGTTTAATTTGCTTTCAGTAAGGGTATTAGATAAATTAGGTTATGTAATTACTTTTAAGGATAATAATTGCATAATTGAAAAAGATAACAAAAGGGTAACTGCAGCTTTAAATGGAACATTATATGTATTAGATAATAGTAAGAAAGGGGAGGCTCAAACTGTATTTAATAATATAAAACCTCATAATGAATGTATCCATTTATTGCATAGGCGTTTGGGGCATGTAAATTTTAAAATGCTAAAACGTACAGTTGAGTTATCTGAAGGAATAAGGTTAAAACCTTGTGATAAATATTTGCGTTGTAATGTTTGCTGTGAAGATAAGAGCAGAGTATTGCCTGCAAATAGGCTAAATGGTTTCAAAACAAAAGAACCTTTAGAAGTAGTATTTGCAGACATAATAGGTCCAAAGAAACCCAGTATGGGGGTGCTAGATATATACTGAGCATTATGGACCATTATTCTAGATATGGGTTTTGCTATTTAATGAAAAGCAAAACTGAAACATATCAACATTTTTTCAATTGGCTTAGGTTTGCTGAAAGAAAGTCTAAACGTCAACTGATAACCCTGGTGACAGATAATGGTACGGAATTTATTAATAACAAATTCCAGAACAGACTTAAGGTAGCTGGAATAGAGCATAAGAAGTCTGCTCCATACAGGCCAGAACATAACGCTTTTATTGAAAGAAGAGGCCAAACACTACAGGCAATGGTTAGAACAATGTTAAATGATTCTGGGTTACCTGATTCTTTGTGGGGGAGGCTACAATGTGTGCTAATAACATATTAAACAACGTTGTTAATACAACAACAGGTGAAATACCATTCACCAGATGGCATGGCAGGAAACCTGACCTAAGTTACCTGCACACATTTGGTGCACCAGCATGGGTGCATATTCCTACACAACTCAAAAAAAAAGGGCAACATAGAGCTAAAAGATTTTTCTTCGTTGGTTATCAGGCAAACCATAGGGCATATAGATTTTGGGAGAAAGGCACATCTAAAGTGTTATGTAGTGCTAGTGCCCAATTTCTAGAACATGAAGGATGGGAGAAATTAGAACAGGATGCCAATAAAGATATAATTATTGAATCCTATAGAAATCCCATTAGTTATCCCTGTAACTTTAAAAATAAGGTAAAGAGACAAATACAGGATGAAATAGTGCCCATAGAGGAAGAAATAGATTCAATAGCTGAACAGGATGAGGAAGATGAACAGGTAGTAGTTCAACAAAGTCCTCCTGTAAGCCCTGTAATTCCCAGAAGAACTACACGTGTAACTAGACCGCCTGATAGGTACCAGGCTAACACAGTGTGCCAGATTAATCAAGTTCCTAATTCTGTTGAAGAAATTAAAAAGTATCCTAATAAGGAAAAAGAAAGTTGGTATGCAGCAATGAATAAGGAACTGAATTCATTAAGTGATATGAAGGTGTATGAAAATGCCAAATTACCTGTAGGAAAGAAATCCATTGGCTGCAAATGGATTTTTAAGGTAAAAACAGATAAAGATGGTAATTTAATCCATAAGGCAAGGTTAGTAGCCCAAGGTTTTAGGCAGAATGCTAATGACTATGATGAGGTGTTTGCACCTAGTCTTAAGGCAGCAACCTTGAGGGCAGCTTTAGTGTGGGCAGCTAGTAAAAACTATATAGTTAACCATTTAGATGTGGAAACTGCTTACTTGCACGCCCATTAAAACATATTATTTATATGAAAAAACCTGTTGGTATTAAAAGTGAAAATAAGGATAATAATGATTGTTGGTTGTTAAAGAAAAGCCTCTATGGTCTTAAACAATCAGGCTATGAATGGAACCAGTATATTGTAAAGGAACTAGACAATATAGGATTTAAAGCTGGTTTAGCCGATCCATGTCTGTTTAAGAGGGAGACAAATGGGAAAGTATCATTATTATTACTATTCACAGATGACATTGCTTTGATAACTGAAACTAATGATGAAGCAAATAAAATAATAGCATCATTAAGAAAAAGAATAAAGATCAAGCAATTAGGGGAGATAAAGAAGTATCTCGGTTTGAATATAAAGAAAACACGGAAAGGTTTTAAGATATCTCAGGAAGATAAGATAAGCAAATTGCTAAAAGATTACAAGATGGAGCTTTGTAAGCCAGCTAAGACTCCAATGAGTCAGGAGTTTAGCAACACTGATGAACAAAGCCCTGAGTTTGATAAGGTGATTTATCAATCTTTAATTGGTAGTTTGAGTTATATTAGTAATTGGTCTAGACCAGATATTTCGTACTGCGTGAATCAGTTGGCTAGATTCAATTCTGCACCATGTGAAAGACACTGGAATGCAGCTAAGAGGATATTAAGATATCTTAAAAAGACAATGAATTATTCATTGTATTTAGAACCAAAGGGTGATTTAATTCTGAGTGCTTATGCAGATGCTAGCTTTGCATCAGAAAGAGACACTAGAAAGTCGATTTCAGGAACAGCCATAATGCTGGGTAAGACATTAATAGGCTGGAAGTCAATTAGACAACAGCATATAAGTTTGTCTACTATGGAGGCAGAATTCTCCTGTTTATCACTGTTATGTACAGAATTAATAATGTATAAACAAATGTTAATTGATATAGGTATAACTGTAGATTATCCTATAATTATACATGAAGATAATCAGGAAGCAATTCAAATGGCCACAAATATTGGAGTAAAAACAAGGAGCAAGCATACAGATCTAAGATACCTAAACGTGAGACAATCTGTAAGAAGTAAGATGATTCAGCTAGAGTACTGTATGTCGGAGGACAATTTAGCTGATAATTTTACTAAAGCCCAAGGTGCCAGTAAGCACCAAGAGAGTTGTGAAAAATATGGGGTTAGATGTAAGGTATTATATATTTATTTCACCCAAAAGGGGAGTATGTTAGGTATAACATTGATACCAAATATGGTTTGGGTGAATAAATATATAAAACTTAGATATCATGGTTTAAGTGCTTATCACTTTAAGCAAAATGCAGCAGGCAATTAGCCGATTAAGGGTGCGGTTAGAAGTTACTATATAAGGAAGCATTAGAAGCTGGAAAGCTTACTGTAACTGTGTGCTGCTGCGACTAACTGTGTCTTGCTGTGACTAACTGTGATTACTGACTGTGAGTGCCTGTGACTGAACTGTTCTTGTTTGATACTGTTTGCTGATTTACTGCGTAATTCTACTGAATATCCAGCGTTTGTTTCTCTGGAGAGTGAAACCGGAGGAGGAGAAGATATCTTTATCGGCTGATAAAGATATTGCAAGGACTCTTAACTTGGACTATACTAGTGAGTCTTACTGGATGGAAATACTGTGAATGATTTAATGGACTGAATGACAATGCTTAAACTCTAAATGGATTAAAAACTATTTAAACTACAAACAGTGTTTGTGTTCAGTGTGTGTATACTCTGGGGCCCTTCCTGGCTTGACTACTGCTGCAATACTCTTCTAGGGGTTAATCCCCAAACCCTAACACTTTCTTTTATTTATTAGATTTTTTTCTAAATCACAACTGCCTTGCTGCATTAAGTAAGTCAAGCAACAAACATTTCTAACATTCTTTCCTCCTCCTATTTTACCCACAACAACAATCCTGTGAGGTATGTTGGGCTGAGAGAGAATGACTGGCACAAGGACACCCCGCCAGCTTTTGTGGCTAAGCTGCAACCAGAACTCACAATCTCCTGGTTTCTAGGCAGCACCTTAAGCACTATACTGAACTGCTTGTTTGCGCAGCCCAGTAACTGGCATGCCAAGGCCCGGTGCCGGTCCATGGATGGGGGTGGGGGTTGGGAACCCCTGTGTGATGACCCGGGGCATGGCACAAAGGCAACACAGTCACATAAGTAAGAAGAGTCCCTTTAGTATCTCAAATTTTGCTCCCAATGTCCAGGTTACCTTCACCTGGAGAAAAAACTCTCCCAAGAACAGTCTTTAAGTGGTGGAAATTCAGTCCAAAAACAAAGTACATACAAACTGTAAATAAAAATCCACACAAACCACGCTGCAGTAATTAACTTGACAGGGCAGGAGAAGGAATTGCACACTTGAAAGGCTAGCAGAATACACACAGTTGGGAAGACGCCAGGAACCCAGATAAGCCTCGACAATACAAGATAATTCACAATTTGCTCTCAACAGTTGGCTGTGAGCAACTCCTCTTTTTATACACTGTGTTCCCAACTGCAGCTAATGAAGGGAATCAGGGCCCTTTCCTTCCCCGTAAGCCATGCAACTCATCTTGCTCCCTTCTCCGTTCCTCCCTGCGTGCCCTTGGATGAAGAGGGGGTGGCCCTGGGTCTTCCTCCAAATTTCCTCTGCCTTGCTCTACTTCTCCCCTGCTCTGCCCAGCTGGACTTTGCCCTTCCCCAGTTTCTTCCAGAACCTCCGAAGCCACACTCCCACTCCCAGTCAGCTGCTTGGCCTCCCCCTCCGAATCAGATTCCAACAGGGGCATGACAACCTGCCCTAAATCACTGCTTTTCAACCTTGGCAACGTTAAGATGTGGGGACTTCAACTCCCAGAATTCACCAGTCAGCACAGGAACCACAGTCCTATTTTGACTGATAGCAGGTCAGGAAGAATTGTCTGAAATTCAACAAGACTACAAAAGTCCATCTCATTCTGTGTCTTTTCTTCTAAAGGGCAAATCACCAACTTATCTATGCCCGTGTCATCATCCTACCTCAGCTTATATTTCAGGGAGTAATTGGTATGCAGGTGTGTCTCGCCTTCTGACCCAGGTACCCATCTGCAGGTGAGGTCTTTCAAATTCTTGGACCAGCAAGAAATGTTGGTTGGCTTTTCAGGAGGCACTGAAAGATATAAATAAATCCATAGGGCTCTATACTTGGGTACATACAAGTAGCATTTAACTCACAACAATTTAGCAACAGTTTGAAGTTACAATGGCACCGAAAAAAAGTGACTCAGAAGTGGTCCTCACTCTTACGACCATCATAGCATCTCCATGGTCATGTGATCAAAATTAGAGCACTTGGCAATTGGCATTATTTATGGTGGTTGGTGATGTGACCGCCTTTTGTGTACTAGCTGGTTTCTGACAAGTAAAGTTAATGTGGGAAACTGGATTTGCTTAATTTAAGAATTGCACTGATTCCCTTAACAACTATAGCAAAAAAGCTCATAGAATCGGGCACAACTCACTTAACAACCACTTTGCTGAACAAGGGAAATTCTGGTTCCGAGTTGAGGACAGCCTTTATATATTGGTAAACAGATTGTGCTGTTTACGAAGAAACACAAATGCCAATAGCTATGAAATAGCAAAAGGGCAGCTTTTTAAAACAGCAGCGCCCTTCTCTCTTTTGGCACTGAGGAGAAATTTTAAACCATGGCCTGCAGTTGCCCTTTACGTTAAAAAACCAGCCTGTTCCCAGCTGACGTTTCCATCCTTCCGAAATCAAAAATAGCCCCGTGATGATAAAAAAAATTAGACTATTGATTCAGACATCTGTCATGGTTCAAATGGCGTGTTTTTCTCTTTGAGAGCAACATTCAAGAGCTGAAACCTTCTTGTATCACTTCAAGGTTTCAGAGAATATACTGGAAAGAAAAAAAATAAAAAAAGCAAAACACTAAATGGGCCTGAGAAACCCAGAAGGGGCTGGAGCCCTGCAAATGGCTTGTTTGAGTGACTATTGGATTTTTATCATTGTAAGAATGACAGAATCACTAAAAGTGAGTTGGGTGGCCATAAAAATGTTCATTCATGTATTCATTCATTCATTCATTCATGTATTCATTCATTCATTCATTCATAGATAGATAGATAGATACAGGTAATCCTCGACTTACGACCACAACTGTATCCAAAATTTCTGCTATTAAGTGGAACATTTTGTTAAGTCAGTTTTGCCCCATTTTATGACCTTTCTTGCCCCAGTGGTTAAGTGAATCATTGGAGTTGGTAAGTTACTCACACGGTTGTTATGTGAATCTGTCTTCCCCATTGGTTTTGCTTGTCCAAAGGTCGCAAAAAAGGGATCACGTGACCTTGGGACACTGCGACGGTTGTAAGTATGAACCAGTTGCCAAGCATCCCTGAATTTTGATCACGTGATGCTGCAAAGGCTGTAAGTTTGAAAAATGGTCATAAGTCACATTTTGCAGTGCCGTTGTAACTTTGAACGGTCACTAAATGGACTGTTGTTAAGTCGAGGACTGCCTGTACACAAATAAATAAAGCAAGCCAGTTTTAACCTGGTCGAAGCATTGCCCAGGAACCGCGCAACAGAGCATGGCTTCTGGCTCACCATTTAAAGGGAAAGTGAATTGTGATTTTTTTCCCCCCAGTCTATTTTCATTGCAGCTCTCTTTGGCATTTCTACAGGTAGTCCTCGACTTACAACCCTTCATTTTGTGACCGTTCAAAGTTTCAATGGCATTGAAAAAAAAGTGGCTTATATAACCAGCTTTCATCAGAGGTGGTATTCCGCAGTTTCTGGCTGTCAGGATTCCAGCAATCGCTCTAATTAAATCATGATTCTCCAGCCAAACTTCAAAAAACTTCAAACGATTTATTAGAGGCGACATACTGGCACTGCCCTGTATGAAGCCAACTTTGGCATATGTAATTTACAGTCACCTGTGACCCTGTTTCCCTCCCTTTCCCCTGGGTGTCTCTTAAACCAGATTATCCAATTCAGCGCCTTCAGAGGCTGGGTGTCATCATTCACATTTTCCAATTAAATATATTTGGGGGCAAAAGCTCTGGTAGTTTAGTTACAATCTTTTAAAGATAAGAGTTGGAATGTACTTTCGCTTTCCCTCCTTTTTTATGGCAACTACTAAAACAGGCATAGGAATGTTTTATGAGTTGACACTGACCAGTTCTGGAGAACCAGTAGTGGACATTTTGAGAACTTCGGAGAACCAGCAAATCCCACCTCGGACTGGCCCCGCCCCCATCTATTCCCTGCCTCCTGAGTCCCAGCTGATCGGATGGGTCTCCTTTGGTTACCCTGCACAGGAGAACAGAGCTGGAAAACAGGTTAGCGGGGTGGGGAGGGAATGCAGTATCCTTCCCCTGCCACAACCACCAGGCCATGCCACGCCCACAGAACCGGCAGTAAAAAAAAATTGAATCTCACCACTAGTTTTCACATTTACAATTGCTGCAGGACCCCTTGTGGTCTCATAACCAAAATTCGGACACTCAGCAACTGGTTCATATTTAGGACGGTGACAGTGTCCCGGAATCATGTCAATGGGGAAGCCAGATTCACTTTAGAACCATGTTACTAACATAACAACTGCAGAGATTCATTTAACAACTGTGGCAAGTAAGGTCATAAGATGAGGCAAAACTCACTGTCTCATTTAGCAATGGAAACGTGGGGTTCAATTGTAGTCATAAATGCCTGTGACATTTATTAAGTGGAGATTCTCAGTCAGCCAAGTACCTCAGGGTTGCCCGAAAGGTGCTTTTTTTAAATAAAAAAAAAGCACCTTTGGGATTATGGTCATAAGTTGAGGACTACCTGCATATGGTCTGACCCAGAGAAGAGGTGGCAGGGGCACGAAATCCACCCAGTTAAAGCCGCCAACGTACGTCCTACATAGAGACACGACCCAGCCAAGATGCTTCCGCCTTCCTTGCTGTGGCACATCAGGTTATCCCCTGACTGCTGCCGCGATCCATTCAGCTGGGTGAGGGTGACGCTGAGCGTAGTAGCCCCCAGGACCTTGTAGGTCTCGGCTGGGAGCTTTCGGCCATTCAGGGTCCAGTAAAGGTCCTCGGCCTTCAGGCCTGAATTGGGCATGACGGAACAGTTGGCCGTGAATGAAGCACCAATGTGGAGGGTGGCGTCTTGGGGAGCTATGATGGCTGGGTCTGCAGTGAAAGGGGGGAAAAAAGAAAAAGATCAGGTCAATCTCTGGTGATGGTTGGTCGGTTTGTTCCTTGTGGGGAGGGAGGGCATCCCAAAATAATGCTGAATGTGAGATCTTATGCCACTTGGCGATCAGCAATAGTATTAGCAGCCCTTCTTTCTACAACCGTAATAGAAAGTAGCCATTTTATATTTTTATATTTATTTATTTACTTGTATCCCGCCTTTATTATTTTTACAAATAAAATCAAGGTGGTGCACATACCCAACACACCTTCCTCCTCCTATTTGCTATGCTAAGAGAGAGGGACTGGCCCAAAATTACCCACCCAGCTTTTATGCCTAAGGAGGGACTAGAACTCACAGTCTCCTGGTGATTGGCCCAAAGTCATCCAGCCGGGTTTTATGCCTTAGGCGAGACTAGAATTCACAGTCTCCTGGTGATTGGCCCAAAGTTACCCAGCTGGCTTTCATGCCTAAGGCAGGACTAGAACTCACAGTCTCCTGGTGATTGGCCCAAAGTCACCCAGCCGGCTTTCATGCCTAAGGCAGGACTAGAACTCACAGTCTCCTGGTGATTGGCCCAAAGTCACCCAGCTGGCTTTCATGCCTAAGGCAGGACTAGAACTCACAGTCTCCTGGTGATTGGCCCAAAGTCACCCAGCCGGCTTTCATGCCTAAGGCGCGACTAGAACTCACAGTCTCCTGGTGATTAGCCCAAAGTTATCCAGCCGGCTTTCATGCCTAAGGCAGGACTAGAACTCACAGTCTCCTGGTGATTGGCCTAAAGTCACCCAGCCGGCTTTCATTCCTAAGGCGCGACTAGAACTCACAGTCTCCTGGTGATTAGCCCAAAGTTATCCAGCCGGCTTTCATGCCTAAGGCAGGACTAGAACTCACAGTCTCCTGGTGATTGGCCTAAAGTTATCCAGCCGGCTTTCATGCCTAAGGCAGGACTAGAATTCACAGTCTCCTGGTGATTAGCCCAAAGTTATCCAGCCGGCTTTCATGCCTAAGGCAGGACTAGAACTCACAGTCTCCTGGTGATTAGCCTAAAGTTATCCAGCCGGCTTTCATTCCTAAGGCGCGACTAGAACTCACAGTCTCCTGGTGATTGGCCCAAAGTTATCCAGCCGGCTTTCATTCCTAAGGCGCGACTAGAACTCACAGTCTCCTGGTGATTAGCCCAAAGTTATCCAGCCGGCTTTCATGCCTAAGGCAGGACTAGAACTCACAGTCTCCTGGTGATTGGCCCAAAGTTACCCAGCCGGCTTTCATGCCTAAGGCAGGACTAGAACTCACAGTCTCCTGGTGATTGGCCCAAAGTCACCCAGCCGGCTTTCATTCCTAAGGCGCGACTAGAACTCACAGTCTCCTGGTGATTAGCCCAAAGTTATCCAGCCGGCTTTCATGCCTAAGGCAGGACTAGAACTCACAGTCTCCTGGTGATTAGCCTAAAGTTATCCAGCCGGCTTTCATGCCTAAGGCGCGACTAGAACTCACAGTCTCCTGGTGATTAGCCCAAAGTTATCCAGCCGGCTTTCATGCCTAAGGCAGGACTAGAACTCACAGTCTCCTGGTGATTGGCCTAAAGTCACCCAGCCGGCTTTCATTCCTAAGGCGCGACTAGAACTCACAGTCTCCTGGTGATTAGCCCAAAGTTATCCAGCCGGCTTTCATGCCTAAGGCAGGACTAGAACTCACAGTCTCCTGGTGATTAGCCTAAAGTTATCCAGCCGGCTTTCATGCCTAAGGCAGGACTAGAATTCACAGTCTCCTGGTGATTAGCCCAAAGTTATCCAGCCGGCTTTCATGCCTAAGGCAGGACTAGAACTCACAGTCTCCTGGTGATTAGCCTAAAGTTATCCAGCCGGCTTTCATGCCTAAGGCAGGACTAGAACTCACAGTCTCCTGGTGATTAGCCTAAAGTTATCCAGCCGGCTTTCATTCCTAAGGCGCGACTAGAACTCACAGTCTCCTGGTGATTAGCCCAAAGTTATCCAGCCGGCTTTCATGCCTAAGGCAGGACTAGAACTCACAGTCTCCTGGTGATTGGCCCAAAGTTACCCAGCCGGCTTTCATGCCTAAGGCAGGACTAGAACTCACAGTCTCCTGGTGATTGGCCCAAAGTTACCCAGCTGGCTTTCATGCCTAAGGCAGGACTAGAACTCACAGTCTCCTGGTGATTGGCCCAAAGTTACCCAGCTGGCTTTCATGCCTAAGGCAGGACTAGAACTCACAGTCTCCTGGTGATTGGCCCAAAGTCACCCAGCCTGCTTTTATGCTGAAGGCAGGACTAGAACTCACAGTCTCCTGGTGATTGGCCCAAAGTACCTAGCCTGCTTTTATGCCGAAGGCAGGACTAGAACTCACAGTCTCGTGCTTTCTAGCTTGGTTCCTTAACCGCTTCACCAAATTTATCTATTAAAGACTATCATTCAACTTATTAAATTTGTATGCAGCCTGACTCCCTACCACTCTAGCCATGCCTAAATGTAAGTTTCTTTTGTTTGCTTCATAGAGTGCATTATTTCCCGAAAACAGGTAGTCCCTGATATAAGACCGTTCATTTAACAACTGTTCAAAATTACAACAGCACTGAAAAGATGCCACCAATCGTCACATGAACGTTGCAGTCACCCTGAAGTCACGTGATCACAATTCAGCTGCTTGCCAACCAGTGTGTACATATATGATGACTGCGGGATCATGCGATCGCCATTTGTGACCTCCAGGCCGGCTTCCAACATGCAAAGTCAATGGGAGAAACTGGATTCGCTTAACAACTGTGTGATTCACTTAATGACCGTAGCAAAAATGATTGAAAAATTGAATGCAGCTCACTTAACGACTGCAGTGCTTAGCAACAGACACTCCAGTCCAAAATATGTCATAAGTTGAGGACTGCCTGTACCTTTCTGCATGTTTGCATATGTTCATTACAGTTGTGTCTTTTCACAAACACCTGTTTTACAGCAATATGCTAGAACAGTTACCTATTTTAATCCATACAGAGGTTATTCATAAATGTAGTAATGACATAGTAGTAATTAAAAAGGCAAAAGATCCCAGAAGGCAACATCATGACATTGGTGTCATTTTTAGAGGATTCTAGTCCAGGAAATACAGCTCGAACGGTTATTCTTTTCTCAGAGAGAATGGGAGCACCGATAGCAAGAGAACAGAAGGGGAAAAAGTCAGGGGTGGGATTCTACCAGTTCGCACCTATTTGCTAGAACTGGTTGTTAACATTCTAAGCAGTTTGGAGAACCGGTTGTTAGAAATTACTGGCCTAATCCTGTAAGGAAGGCAGGAAGGAAACATTCTGGTGTTGCTTACAGAAACTGCCTCTCCGTTAACCCTTATTACATTCTTGGCAGGACTAGACTTCCTGTCTCAGGAACTTCTCTGGAGTTTTTTTCCTCTCCTTTGCTGGTACTTTGCTTGTGTGGAATGACCATTCAAAGTTACAATGGCACTGAAAAAAGTGACTTATGACCCTTTTTCACACTTACGACTGTTGCAGCATTCCCACAGTCATGAGAGGCCAGGCGAGGAGAAGCGTGCCTCAATGTGAGCGATATTGAGTTGGCCATGCCCAGCCAATAACATGACCACCAAGCCACGTCCACCAGTCACATGACCACCAAGCCATGCCCACCAACTAAGCCACGCCCACAGAACTGGTTGTTAAAAAAAATTGAATCCCACCCCTGGAAAAAGTCCCTCAAAACACTGATTACACATCCAAGTTCAAGAGAAGACACTGTTCGTATAGCTGATATGAAAAATATGCAGTGGTCCACTGCACTTTACTTTTTGGCAACCAAAGGACGACAAAACCTGGGTTCATGCGAAATCTCAGCTGGCTAGTATTACAAGTAGTCCTCAGTTTAAACAACCACATTTGGTACTAGAATTTCTATTATTAAGCAAGGTAGTTGTGAAATGAATCATGCCTGAGTTTGCAACCTTTTTTTTGCCACGATTGTTAAGTGAATTTCTCAAGTTGCGAAATAAAACATGCAGTTATTAAGCTCCGGATATTTAACAGATATTTAACAGATAATCAGAGTTGGAAGGGACCTTGTAGGTCATCTAGTCCAACACCCCGCTCCAGGCCAGGGGTGTCAAACTCAAGGCCCATGGGCTGGATTTGGTCCGCAATGTGGTCAGATCCGGCTCATGGGGCCATCCTGGAAAATATAAGACCCGGTCTATCCAATGTGAAGAGGAAACATCGGGCCAGCGTGGCTTCAGCCCAGTCTACCCAATACAAAGAAGAAACGTGCCAACAGTTTGTAGAATGGCATCAAGCTGGCCACGCCCACCCAGTCGGCCATGCCCACCATCCAAACAGTCACAACCACCCTGCCCCCCTCCGAGGCCAACCATACTTCTGATGTGGCCCTCAATGAAATTGAGTTTGACACCCATGCTCCAGACTAATAGAGCAAGGCTAGTAGGAGAATTCTGGGAACCCAGACTTCGTAAAATTGCTGTCAAGTTTTGAAGTGCGCTTTTGCAGTTGAAACCATTATTGCTTCTCGGCTTGCCAATGAACCGGGGGGGGAGGAAAGGGGAGGTGGAATGTAGGCTCCAGACATCAAGAGCTGTGAGAACCAAGGACACTTGGGCAGGTGTTTGCAGAGTTAAAGACTTTTTGTCATAACAATACAATGAGATTCAATTGGACCATGTGACCTGGTCTAATAGGGGGAAGGATAATCTATACTTTAATTATGTGGGTTTGCATGGAAATTAGTTAGATCTGGTTTTGCCCTCGTCTGGGCCAAAATGATATACTATACTCAATGAAGTTTTGCATTAAGAGATTGGATTGTCCCGTCCGTGCTTTCTTTGGTTGGGTTCATCAGTTGGAAGGTTGACAGTTGCCATGATTAAGAAACGCTGATCTGGAGGTTTGCATACCATAAAAAGTAACAAGTTTATTATGCACAACTGCCTTTGGTCCCATGGCCAGCCTTGGACTGAAGGTATCTTATAGGGAAATCCCCTTCTAATATAGTCTTAAAAAGCTAAATAATCACTTTGTTGCCTCATTATCTGCTCGCAGATGCCATAATGTTAGGGTAGTAAAGCGGTATTTTTTTAATCTTGGAGTTTTAAGATGGGTGGACTTCAATTCCCAGAATTTATTTATTTTATTTTATTTATTTATTTATTTATTTATTTGATTTGCCAATTGTTTACAAGATAATAAGTATAAGTGTATACATAGTTGTGAATACATGAAATGGGTACATATAAGAAAAATAAAAGAATAAGAGAAACAATAGGACAGGGACGGTAGGCACGTTGGTGCGCTTATGCACGCCCCCTACAGACCTCTTAGGAAAGGGGTGAGGTCAATAGTAGACAGTCTAAGGTTAAAGTTTTTAGGGTTTGGGGAAGAAACTACAGAGTCGGGTAGAGTATTCCAGACATTGACCACTCTGTTGCTGAAGTCGTATTTCCTGCAATCAAGTTTGGTGCGGTTTACTTTGAGTTTCAGCAACTTCTATCAATTCTGGAAATAGAAGTTCACCCATCTTAAAGTTGCCAAGGTTGAGAAACTTTGCTCTAAATCAGCATCAACTGAAACCAGCCTTCTTTTTTGTAATCCTGTCCTTTATTTGTATTCATATAAGTAGTGTCCAATGTTGATGTTGTTTTGAATAGAATAAAATTAGAATAGAATAGAATAGAATAGAATAGAATAGAATAGAATAGAATAACAGAGTTGGAAGGGACCTTGGAGGTCTTCTAGTCCAACCAGTGGTGGTATGCTACTGGTTTGGATTGGTTCAGCCGAACTGGTAGTTAAAAAAAGCCAGCTGAGAGGGGGGGGGAAATCCTCCACCACCAGTTGAGGGGAAACAGAAGTGAAAAGCGCAGGATGGGCCCTCCCACCGGCCCCTGTGCTTTTCTCTTCTTTAATCCTCTCAGCTGATTGGCACTGCAGGTCTCAGCTGATGTGGGGAAAGCTGCGCACACGCGTTAGGCAAAGAACGCCCACCAAGCCACGCCCACCAAACTGGTGGTAAAACAATTTGAATCCCGCCACTGAGTCCAACCCCCTGCTCAGTCAGGAAACCCTGTCCCATTTCAGACAAATGCTTGTCTACTCTCTTCTTAAAAACTTCCAATCTTAGAGCATCCACAACTTCTGGAGGCAAGTTGTTCCACCGGTTAATTGTTCTAACTGTCAGGAAATGTCTTAGTTCTAGGTTGCTTCTTATTTTAGGATGTTAACAATCAATGACCCTGTTGCCTTTCCCTTAAATCAGAAGTGTCCAACCTAGGCTACTTTAAGACTTGTGGATTTCAACTCCCAGAATTCCCTAGCCAGGCATGCTAGCTGGCTGGGGGATTCTGGGAGTTGAAGTCCACAAGTCTTACCGTTGCCAAGGTTGGTCATCCCTGCCTTAAACGATGACCAACAAAAGTGTCAATAAAATAAATAAATAAATAAATAAATAAATAAATGTATCTTGCCATTTTCCCAGCAAAATTGGATTTAGGATCCTTAAAAATGAACAAGCAACGGATCTTTCCTGGGATTGGAAGAGCGGGGCTCCTTCTCCAAGCTTATTGCAGGCTGTAGTTATTTATCAAGGTCTCCAACCTCTTTGTGACGTGGGATTTCTTTGGACAACCACCACTAGATGTCAGTCCAAACACTCTTTTTTGGGGGGGGGGGGGGAGAAATAATCAGAGATTACCGTGTAATTTGGGCTCCACTTCCATTGTAGGATTTTTGAAAGGCAGTAAGCCTTGCTGGGTGGGCTCTGTCAAGAGTTTAGCAGAAGATGGATTTGGTCATCTGAAAGGTCAATCTTTTTGAACAGAGGGCGTTGTAGAGTCCTAGTAGTGTTCCATGGAAGTGCTCTGAGGGAACACCTGGATGAGACAAATAGGAGATACTTCTCCTCTTTCAGAGAAGACAATCTTCAAGTTCTAGGACAGATATTCTCCTTTTGAAGATGTCCTCTTCTCATAAGTCCATTTACTCCAAGTTCACTTTAAAATTCAAGACAAATTGAAGCCAGATCCAGGCTAGCGTAACAGGAGGAGATGTTCTGCATTTCATTTTAAATTCGAGTCAGCTTAGTTCTTATCTTAACCAAGCCAAAATAGTCTTCCTTCTTATTTTATGTATCTATCTCCTACTCTGGTTCTACTCAAAAAAACAACAACAAAAAACCCCAAGGTTTTCCTGAGGATCTCTTTTTACTTTATCCCTATAACCACCAGCTGGTTGAGATAGATGACCCTAAGAAACTGTGAGCGGCTCAGAATTACACAGGGAGATTCTATGGTGAAAGATGGACTTGGACCCAAGACCTAGTTTATCTCCTTGATCACCGCGTCAGAGAATTATGGGGCTGGAAGGGACCTCTGAGATCTTCCAGTCCAACCCCCTACTCAAGGCAGGAGTCTTCTAGTATCACAGTCAAATGATTGTTCTAGTTGTAGAAATAAATTCAGGGCTGTTGCAACATCCATGCATCCCTCCATCAATCCTTCCATCCTTTAATTGAAAGGAATCAGAATTCAACCCCAAACACTTGATCTCACTCAGGCCAAAGAACAGGAGCTAAATTAATTGTTTGGTCTGTTAAAAGTAGCCGAGAAATGTAATCTAGTATTGCTTTTAAGAGTTTTCCCTCAAGGCAGTTTAAGAAATATTACAAGAGGCAGGTACAAGCTGTATTTATGTTCTTGTATTATTAAGTGTAACTGTGCGGGGAGGCCACACAGTGAGTCAAAAAAAGGGAAGAATGGATCTGAAGAGGGGATCTGCACAATTGCTTCTGCCATTTTCACATTTTTGATTCCTAAATCAAATCAGAAATGCAATAAATAATATAAAGAACTACCTACTAAAAATCATTTCTCAAAACATTCCCCCGTCCCCTTCAGCAGAGAACAGTTTTCACTATCTTCCAAAAAACAGCACCAAGTAGCCCAGACTAACATTATTTCTCAACCATGGCAACTTGAAGATGTGTGGACTTCAACCTCCAGAAGTCTTCAGCCATCATCCTCTGCCCCCATGGTTGGGGAATCCCAAGTATGCTGGCTAGGGAATTCTGGGAATTGAAGTCCACACATCTTAAAGTGGCAGAGGTTGAGAAACAAGTGTTTATATTCAAAAAATCTCATGAAGCTAGACATTTTTTTAAATCTTGAAATTAGTTAAATATGAAAGAGATTGCGGTGGCTCAGTGGCTAAGACGCTGAGCTTGTCGATCAGAAAGATCAGCAATTCGGCGGTTCGAATCCCTAGCGCCACGTAACGGAGTGAGCTCCCGTTGCTTATCCCAGCTTCTGCCAACCTAGCAGTTCGAAAGCATGTTAAAAATGCAAGTAGAAAAATAGGGACCCCTTTGGTGGGAAGGTAACAACATCCCGTGCGCCTTCGGTGTTTAGTCATGCCAGCCACATGACCACGGAGACGTCTTCGGACAGCGCTGGCTCTTTGGCTTTGTAATGAAGATGAGCAGACATGACTAGTACGTATGTGCGAGGGGAACCTTTACCTATAAAAGAGAAAAACACAATTCCATACGCTATTCCTATTTCCTTCTTAAATTACCCACTCAGCTGCCAGTTTAGCCTCAGGCAAAAGACAAAAGAGAATAACGGTGTCCTCTTTCCGCCCATTGTTTCCAAAACACAATGATTTATCTCAGAGAAACATTTTTATATACAGTCCCGGGAAATGCCCAAAACATCTTACGGAGAAAGGGGTGTCCTGGGTAGTGGAACCAACCAAAGAATGGCTATGTAATGAAATCCAAGCCAACAATTACTATACTGAGGGGAGGTCAAGTTTATGTCTGCTTTCCAACAGGGGCCCCCCAAAGACCACGAAGCTTGCCGGTTGTACGTAATGATGCAGACTGAATTTCAGGGTTTAGCGTTGGCGTCCCTCCAGAACCAAATGGATGTATAGACAGGATCCCTTTACAACAGACTCTCAAACTTCACAAACTAGGTTTTCCAAACAGACAGCTGATTTTAATCAGCTGATGGGGTTCCAAAAAAGCCATTTCTCCCACCCCACAACTGGACTTTTCTTATTCTATATAGATACAGAGCAAACACGTATTTTGAAAGGGAAGGGCATAAAGAGTTCAAGTTGGAGAGAAAAGGAAGAAGACACGGCGGAATTGCAGAAAGCAAAAAACATGTCTGAGAAATTGAATATTTATGCCTCCAGATAAGCCTGCAATATATTTTATAGCTTTAAAAAAACCCAATATTTAATGGCCAGGTATTAAGTGACATTGGAAAACTAAATTACTTTTAACAAGTTGCCAGAAAGTTTTCAAGAGGCTGGATTCTATTAGATTCTTTATTATGGATGCTTTCAGCGGCTGGAGGAGTTAGCCATGAAAATTTGATAAAAGTGATTGAAATTATATGTTTTTCCTTACTCTCATGTTTAACATTTTTATTGAGTTATAAAGTATTATAAAATGCAAAGTAAATAGAAAAGCAGTGGAGGGGAAAAGTGGAAAGAGAAGTGAGAAAAGATAAGAAGAAAAAACACAGCTAAACATTTATATGAAAGAATAATAATTGATTTCCTAGAAAATGCTAGATATTTAGGCTGAATTTTCTCAACTTTGCCCACAGTTCAGTTGTAGATTCTCAACTGATAACCGTGATAATCTCAATTCTGTTTATATTATTTGGGACTGTAAAGAAAAATGTATAGCAACCAAATTACTAACTTACTAACTGTTGTGATTCACTTAATAGCTGTGTCAAAAATGACCATAAAGTGAGGCAACTTCACTTAACGGAGAAATGTTGCTTCGCAATGGAAATGTTGGGCTTAGTTGTAGTCGTAAATCAAGGACTACCTATATTCAGATGCTGGGATGAATCTGTGGCTACGATCGTATATATGAACCAGTAGCCAAGCATCAGAATTTTGATCACAAAAGTCGTGACTCTGAAGAACGGTCGTAAGTCACATTTTTCAGTGCCTTTGTGACTTCAAACGGTCACTAAACGAACAGTTGGAAGTCGAGGGCTACCTGTATTTTCACCATGTAACTCCACAAAAGAAAGACCAACAAACATCCTTGAGTGTGGCTTCTACTTATGGGAGAAGAGAAATCGTGCCAAAATGAAAGCCGAAGGGAATTCATCACACAACTCTTGATGATTTGCAGGAACAAACCTGCAACATTTATAAGTCAGGAGTCTTTTTTTCTCCCCTGTTTACAAAAATAAAAATGAATGGGAGTCTGCCTTGTCACACAGTTTTAACTTTCGGAAGCTGCTTAAACCCTGGAAGGGTGACAAAGAAAGATTTTTTTTTTTAGATTAATGCGTTGATGAATGAGCGGTCAAGCACACGGTGTGATTGCTAGCCATAATAGATATATATTTAACTCTGTGTTTATTTAAACAGGAAACGTTGCTTAATCCCGGGACATTTACAGTTCTGTAAAACCTAATGGACATCCGTAGCTTTTCTTGGATATATTTTTATTCTTTAGTTATCCTTTAAAAAGCACAAGGAAAAACAGAAAAAAGACACTGGGGATGGGGGAAGGGAAATAAGAACAAGCTGGGAGAGTGGAAAGAATTAAAATGGGATTTGTTGCCAAAATCATAACAACTGATGCTGTGCATTAGTGAAAAACAATCAACTTGCTTATTGTATCTATGCATGGGTAAAAAAAATGTATTGTACATACATATGGTTCTCAGTCTATTAACAAAATATACAAAATAAATTAAAATTGTAATTGTACAATTTATAACTCAAATTGTAACTTATTTTGTGTTGGCAATGGACTTCAAATAAGCTACTAGAGGTGGTCCTTGACTTTCAACCATTCATTTCGTTGCCGTTCAAAGTTACAATGGCACATGAAAAAAGTGACTGATGGTTTTTCACACTTACGACTCTTGGTCATGTGATCAAAATTCAGACACTTGGCAACTGATTCCTATTTATGATAATTGCAATGTCCTGGGGTCACGTGGTCCCCTTTTGTGACCTTGTTAAATTAAGTCAGATTCACTTAACAACCATGTTACTAACTTAACAAGTGCAGTGATTCACTTAACAATTGTGGCAAGGAAATTCGTAAAATGGGGCAAACTTCACTTAACAACTGCCTCGCTTAGCAACACAACTTTTGGGCTCAAATGTGGTTGTAAGTCAAGGACCACTTGTACTTTTTTTCCCCGATGGCCTCCTCTTATTTCAGAGGTCTACGGTCTGAAACCTCAGATTCACAGAAAGGGGCTGGTGCTCATGGAATGGTCAATAAAATCAAAATGGCAGCTGCATCCGTGCAAGCAAAACCCCGCCCCCTTTTTTTACATCCATTCAGGAAGTAGGTGGGGCTTCAGTCCACCTGCTATTTCAATTCTTCCTATGGATGCTCTTGCATTATGCCCATATATTGTCTACAAGTTTTAAATGTAACTAGACAACCCCTGCGCTGTTGGGTCATCGTTTCAGAGATACTTCCTTTCCTAAACAGAGAAGCAGAAGGACCAAGGATGGGCAAAAAAAAAGCAGGGAGCAGGAGTAACTTCTTTCCAGCTTCCTGATTGAGTTTTCTTGTCAGAATCTGGCAGGGTGTATTGATAAACCTCCCTTCCCTTCCCTACCCAACCTACCATACCCTACCCTACCCAACACAACCTTACCCAACCAAAACCTACCCTAACCTGTCCAAACCTACCCTACCTATCCTACCCTACCAGTAAGTGCCTGCTATTTGGAGGAAGGCGGGGGGAGAGAAAGGATTATGAGACTGGCTGGGAAACTGTCACAGAATGTTGAAAATGAAGATCAGGTAACTACAGTGATTCAGCAGCCAGTAGCACTGAAGCAAGCATAAGTTTCCCAAATTTCATTCCCTCGGGAGTCACAAGTCCTGGATTTTATTTATTTTATTTTATTTATTTGATTTGCCAATTGTTTACAAGATAATAAGTATAAGTGTATACATAGTTGTGAATACATGAAATGGGTACATATAAGAAAAATAAAAGAAGAATAAGAGAAACAATAGGACAGGGACGGTAGGCATGTTGGTGCGCTTATGCACGCCCCCTACAGACCTCTTAGGAAAGGGGTGAGGTCAATAGTAGACAGTCTAAGGTTAAAGTTTTTGGGGTTTGGGGAAGAAACTACAGAGTCGGGTAGAGTATTCCAGACATTGACCACTCTATTGCTGAAGTCGTATTTCCTGCAATCAAGTTTGGTGCGGTTAACTTTGAGTTTGTATCTATTGTGTGCTCTTGTGTTGTTATGGTTGAAGCTGAAGTATTCATTGACATTTTGAACACCTTCTGTAAGTTAGTCCATTTAAGATACCTAGCTACAAAAAGTGTTGCCTTATGATGCACTGTTTAACCCAGGTGATGACAAGAAGACTTTTAGTAGTCTATAGATAGAACAGAGGATGGCCCGGAGGCTCAGAGATAAGGCGCTGGACTTGTCAGCTGGAAAGCTGGCAATCCAGGTTTGAGACCTGAACACCATGCAACAGGGTGAACTTCTGTCCCCACCCCAGCTCCTGCCAACCTAGCAGTTTGAAAGCATGCAATTGCGAGTAGATAAATAGGTTCCACTTCCGTGGGAAGATAACAGTGCTCCATGACGCCATGCTGGCCATGGAAATGTCTTCCAACAGCACTGGCTCAATGGTCTTGAAACGGAGATGACACCCCCCATACAATTGGCAATGATTAGTAGAGTAAAATCTGCAGGGCTTCCTTTGCCTTTTTTATATAGCTAGAATAGAACATAAGAACACAGAATAATAGGGTTGGAAAGGACCTTGGAAGTCTTCTAGTCTAACCTCAAGCAGGAGAACTTTTACAAATCTGGACAAATGGCTGTCCAATCTCTTCTTGAAAATCTCCAGTCATGGAGCACCCACATCTTCTGAAAGCGTTCCACTGATTAATTAATTCTCACTGTCAGGAAATTTCTCCTTAGTTCTAGGTTGCTTTTCTCTTTAATGATCTTCCACCCTTCACTACTTGTCTTGCCTTCAGGTGCTTTGGAGAATAAATTGACTCCCCTCTCGTCCTCTTTAGACTAGACATACCCAGTTCCAATAAAGGAGAGTAATTGTAGCTCAGGGTTGAACTGAAGGGTCCTTGTTGTTCTCTGAGTGGGATGACCCAGGGTGGGATACAAAATAAACAGAGTCACACAAAAAAAAAACAACAACAGGTGAAGCCCCTTTTATTCCTTCACTTTGCTTCCAAGCTCCAAATATCCTTGACTGGAGACAAAAAACTCCCACACGAGCAGTTACAAGAAGGAGGAAATGCCGTTTAAATTATAAATAGTAAAAAAGAACACAAGCCAGGCAAGATAAGGGGTTGAAGATGTCCACAGATATCAGAACACACACTGGGAAGGACGCCAAACTCAGAGAGGAACAATAAACTAGAGATATTTCCACGCTTTGTTTCCAGCACTCGCCCGTACGCATGTCCGTCCTCTTATCTAGTTGTCACAGCTGCAGCCCATGAAGAGGATCAAGGCCCTCTCCTCCCCAGTAGACCACCTCTCTCCCTTATCCTCTCCTCCCTGTGTGCCCTAGGATGAAGAGGGGACGGGCCTGGGTCCACCTCTGACTGCCCAGCCTGCCTCTGCCCTTCCCCAGCCTCCTCCACAACCTCCGGAGCCACACTTCCACTCCCTGTCGGCTGTTCCTCCTCTCCCTCAGAGTCAGTCTCCACCAGGGGCATGACACTGAGCTTGCTTGTTTTCTTGCAGACAGTTCATTACCCTAATTAGGTAACTTCATCAGCGCTAGTAAGGAGTTTGCTACTCAGTTCCCTCAATTGTTCATCATGGTTTAGCCTCCATATTCCTTATTCTCAAGGCCCTTCTGAAGAATCACAAGGGAACCCCAAAGGTGCTTTTTCAAGAGGCAGCTTGGCTTTCTGAAGCTTCTTGGATGAGAAGCAAAATGTCTTCAAAGAAAAACCAGAAAGTCCAGTTGCCTATTGAAAAAGCACCTATGGGACAACCATGATCTGGATGATTGAAAATCTCCATAGACAATCACAAGTGTCACTATTGATGTGGTAAGAAGAAAGAATTATGAAATACGTGGAGGGTAATTGTATAAATTACATATAGAACAAGACCGCTGAGCAGGAGATATGCAAAATGTTCCTGGCTGATGAACCTATTAAAAATATATACACTGCTCAAAAAAATAAAGGGAACACAAAAATAAGACGTCCTAGATCTGAATGAATGAAATATTCTTATTAAATACTTTGTTCATTGCATAGTTGAATGTGCTGACAACAAAATCACACAAAAATTATCAATGGAAATCAAATTTAGTACCAATGGAGGTCTGGATTTGGAGTTACACTCAAAATTAAAGTGGAAAAAAACACTATAGGCTTATGTGGCTTTCCTGACCCTGTAGCTTTTCCACCTCTGCCTCTAACATATTACACTACCAGAAGAACCATCAGGAGATGAGATAAGAATTCTAAACATTATTCTGAACTGCAGCCGTGAAATTATAATCTCCATTTAGATTATAAGAAAGTAAGTAGAAAAAAATTATACTGATTGTAATCAAATCCACCCTGTTCTACCGCATTGGTCTTCATCGTTTTTCCCCCCAAAACTACATAAATAAATCCCAGGCTTTTCAAATTAGGGCTTGATCTTTAAATATTGATTTAAGTTGTCAGTTTTGATGCTTCTCCAGTGGAGTGGATGCTTTGTATTGTTCTTCATTATTTTATTGAAAAGCATCCTCTTATTTAAAACAAATGGATACAATTCTTCATTCAGGACATAGGTGGAATTTAGAAATGACTGTCACTTCAAACTCTCAAAAGCAACCAGAAATTATTGACTACTTAGCACCGAAGAATTATTTAAGTACAGGTAGTCCTCAGTTTATAACTGTGAATCCAAGAGCTGAAGAAGCTTCTTGGATGAGAAGCGAAACGTCTTCAAAGAAAAACCAGAAAGTCCAGCTGTCTCTTGAAATAGCAGCTTTGGGACAACCATGGCCTGGATGACTGAGAATCTCCACAGATACTTACCGGTACTTGTAAATATTATTTACAAGTAAGTAATAATAAAGTATTATTATTATTACATTAACATTGCCTATAAATGTAATAATAATAGAACACCCCAGGCTTAACAATTGTCGATAAGAAAGATAAAAAAAAGACTGGATAGTGGAAGTGGCAGCACTCGAAAGCAGCAGAAGAGAAGAGAAAGAACTGGAGAAGATCACAAAAAACAACCAACTGCAAATAGAAATACAGGTAGTCCTTGACTTATGACCACAATTGAGCCCAAAATTTATGTTGTTAAGTGAGACATTTGTTAAGTGAATTTTGCCCCATTTTACAACCTTTTTGCCACAAGGTGTTAATGAATCACTGCAGATACATTGATAACATGATTGTTAAGTGACACTGGCTTCCCCATTGACTTCGCTTGTCAGAAGGTCGCAAAAGGGGATCACATGTCCTTGGGACACAGCCACGGTCATAAGTATGAACCCAGTTCCCAGTTTTGATAATGTGACCATGAGGATGCCACAAAGGTTGTATGTGTGAAAAATGGTCATCAGTTACTTTTTTCAGTGTCACTGTAGCTTTGAACAGTTGTAAGTCGAGGACTTCCTGTAGAACAATTGTGGCAAAAGAAAGATAGCCCCAAGACTGATAGAAAAAGGAAAAGGAAAAGGAAAAGGAAAAGAATGGAATGGAATGGAATGGAATGGAATGGAATGGAATGGAATAGAATAGAATAGAATAGAATAGAATAGAATAGAATAGAATAGAAAAGAATAGAATAGAATAGAATAGAATAGAATAATGGAGTGGAGTGGAGTGGAGTGGAGTGGAATAGAATAGATTAGAATAATGGAATGGAATGGAATGGAATAGAATAGAATAACAGAGTTCGAAGGGACCTTGGAGGTCTTCTAATCCAACCTCCTGGTCAGGCAGGAATCCCTATACCATTATAAACAAATGGGTGTCCAATCTCATCTTAAAAACCTCCAGTGTTGGAGCATTCAGAACTTCTGGAGGCCAGTTGTTCCACTGATCAATTGTTCTCACTATCACACACCTCAGGTACAATTGCAAAACAACTGGAGCATCACTTGGAAACCATCAGCACTGACAAATTCTCTCCATCAGTCAATTGCAAAAGGCAGCCTAACTTGGAATAGCTGACATCCTGCAACGATACCTGAATATTATGGAACAACAACATCCCAGGTCCTTGGGAAGGACTCAATAGGTGGATTAAAATGCCGAATCCAGTCTGAACATCTGGCTGACTATGTGAGGAAGCAGAATAACAATAATGGAAGAAACTTTTATTGGGTGAATCAGCAGGTCAAAAAGCAGCATTTCTCCAACCCGATTTTGCTAACAGGTCATCCTGTAAGATTTTAAACCTGAGTCTCCCCAATATTGAATTCACCCCTAATTATTATAAATTTCTAGTGGACTTCCTGAGAGGAATCTGGCTTCTGTTGGGGTTTTTAGAGTAGACAGATCCCCTGATGGAATTAAAACTACACATATTTTTCCTTCTTCTCTTCTTGGTTCAAATCAACCCACTTTCAAAAAAAAAATCCAGAGATTTGCCTCTAGGCAGCCGATTCAAGGTTGCTGATAACAGATAACAGATAATCAGAGTTGGAAGGGACCTTGTAGGTCATCTAGTCCAACCCCCCCCCCGCCCAAGCGGGAGACCCTACACCATTTCTGACAAATGGCAGTCTAGTCTCTTCTTGAAAGTCTCAAGTGATAAAACGCTCCCACAGCTTCCGAGGGCAAGCTGCTCCATTGGTTGATTGTTCTCACTGTCAGAAAGTTTCTCCCTTATTTCCAGGTTAAATGACAGGATCATTACAAATCAGCATGACTGAAATCTGTGCGCACGCTGGCAAAGTTTTAACATGCAAATGCTCCTTCTTGCTCCTCCCGAGGGACCACGCTATATTCTCTGCCAGGTCTGAAAGAGTCGTAATACCTGAGACAGCCTGATTGAACTGGGGAATTGGCCAAGTCTGCTAATTGGGGCCTTATGACCTCCTCAGTAAAGAGAAGGAATTCGCTCAAACTAATCCAGGTGTTCGGAGCCCAGTACTTGGGAGGTTCATGGGAATGAAGAATGGAAAAGGAGACTCTTTTTTTTGGGGGGGGGGGGGGTGTCTCGGTTTCCCGTCTCCCAACAAATGTAACCCAGCCAAGGAAAGTTGCACAGAGCTCTAAAATGGCAGCTTGCTATAACAATGTCTTTGTGCTCTTTTTTTTTACACATGGTATTCCAACATGTGGGAAAAGCAGATTTTTCTTTCAAGGTGCCTCTTTAAGGGAAACAAAGCATTCCTCAATCAACTGGCAGATATAGACAGGTAGTCCTCGAGTTATGACTGAAATGGCGTCTGCCTATTTCATAATAGACTGGACCAGAGGTGTCAAATTCAAGGCCTGTGGGCAGGATCCGGCCTGCTGGATGCTTAGATCTGGCCCACAGGCCTACCCTGGAAACAGCAAAGGACCAGCCCGCGGTGTCTCTACCAGCAAAACAACCCCCCCCCCCCCCCCCCCCCCCCCCCCTAAGAGAGCTCGAGAGGGCCACGCAAAGTCCTCCCGGGTTCCCGACTTTTCAGCCACAACGGCCTCCTGCAACTCTCTGCCAGTGAAAACAGAGCCCGGGCAGAGTGCATATGGCCTCCACGAGTTCTGTTTTCACTGGCAAAGCACTGCAGGAGGCCGTCGTGGCTGAAAATGGGCCGGTGCAGCAGAAAACGGAGCCTCGATGAGGGACATCGAGCTAGCCACGCCCACCCTAGCCACGCCCCCAGCTCCCCAAGGTCAAACACAACCCTGATGTGGCCCTCAATTACAGGGGTGGGATTCAAAAATCCCAGCAAGCGGTTCGTTGCCCGGTTGCTGGGCAGGCGTGGCCATGGAGGGCGTGGCCTACTGGAACTTCCAAGAGAGCCGTTTTTCGCCTTCCCAAGGATCCAGAGGCTTCTCCCAGGCTCCTGGGAGGGCGAAAATAGCCTCCCAGGCTCTGAAAACCCACCGGAAGCCAGAAATAGCCCGTTTCCAGACTTCCAGAAGGCCTATTTTTTTTCCCCCTCCCAGAGCCTCCGCGCGGACCCTGCACTTACCTGTATCAAAAATGGGCCGTGTGGAGACTCCTGGGAGGGCAGCGGCAGGGTGGGCGGGGCCAGCTGGTCAATTCAAATACCGGTTCAGTGAACCAGATGAAAACAACATCCGGTTCACCCAAACCAGTCCGAACTGGTAGAATCCCTCAATGAAATAGAATTTAACACCCCTGGACTGGACAGTCACTTGTTCTGAAATGGTATAGGTTCTCCCGCTTGAGCAGGGGGCTGGACTAGAGGATCTCAAAGGTCCCTTCCAGTTCAATTCTGACTCTGATTCAATAACATGACCATGGGATGCTGCAAACAGCTGAAAATGCAAGCTTCTGAACACCAACGGAAGTAGCCTTGGAGAGGTTTGTTGTAACTTTGAATGGTCACTAAGCAACCAGTTGTAAGTCAAGGACTACATTGATTTTTATATCATTTAAGGTTTATTTTACAGTGCCAAGCAAGGGGTCCATTCCAAGCATTGCTACATTTTCTGGTTGTCACAGCATCTTAACTGTGTATAAAAGAAAGGAAAATAAATAGGAAGGTCATGCCATTCATTCATTTGTTTTTTCGTTCATTCATTCCTTATTTCACAAACTTCTATAGCCACCCATCCACCTAAGATAATTTTGGTGGCAAACAGAAATAAAGAATTATTATTCTTTGGCTCAAGTTCATAAACTTAAATCAATATAGGTAGTCTTTGACCACACTTGAGCCCAAAATTTACGTTTCTCAGTGAAACATTTGTTAAAATGAATTTTGCTCCATTTTACAACCTTTTTTGTTACAGTTGTTAATCGAATGACTGCAATTGTTAAGGTAGTAACACGGTTGTTAAGTGAATCTGGCTTCCCCATTGATTTCGCTTGTCAGAAACGTGACCCCAGGACATGCAACTGTCACAAGTATGAGTCAGTTGCCAAGCATCTGAATTTAGATTATGTGATCATGGGGATGATGCAAAAGTTGTTGCAGATAAAAGCCATTTTATCTTTGAATAGTCACTAAATGAACTGTTGTAAGTTGAGGACTACCTGTACACTGAAAAGGAAAATGTAGCAATGCAGAACACCAACAAGAATTCAAGTAAAAACTGTAGCTTCTATTCCTTCTTCCCCTGGCTTCTTCTGCCCCGTAATAAAAAAAGACAGTGGTGTCTACAATCATATTCCACATGAAACAGAATCAATTCTGGAATTGGTTTATTTGTAAATGTGCACCAGGTGACTGGTGTAGTTTATATTTAAATTTTAAAATAATTATTCCCCCCTCCTGCTGTGTTTGCAAGTGCTTTCCTACAACAATGCAAAACAGTGGCTTAGACTGAACCATGTAAAACAAAATAAACTCGAAGAATAAAAATCACACAAACAATTCAACCCACACAAACAGAACCTCAACCACCAGCTCATATTCACCGGCTTCAAAATCCTCGCACAATATAAAGAGAAGTCAACTTTGGGAAACAGAAACAGCTCAAAGATGCAGCCAGACTGTTTTATTGACTGGGTGGGAGAAATCAAGCTGTACTCTTAAGGTCCTTCTCTATTTGGAAGGAGGGAGAGAGGGCAAAAAAGTCAAAATGGTAACCCAAAATGCAGGCTTCAAGCCTGCCCTTTTTCAGGTGTGTTGAATCACAAGTTGTCGCAACTTGACTTTTTTGATGCGGACACCCCAGTGATGGTCTAGCATACATGAAGTCCTCAGCTTACAGCTAGTTGCTTAGCAACTTTTTGAAATTTTGAGGGACCCCCCCTAAAAGCTACTTAGAAACCTAGTTTCCAAGTTTTGAAGTTGCATTTTGATTTACAACAGTTCGTTTAGTGACTGTTCAAAGTTACAACAGCACTGAAAAAAGGGACTTATGACTGTTTTTTCACAGTTCCTATGCCTGTTTTAGTAATTGCCATAAAAAAGGGGGAGGAAGAAAATCTGGAAGAGCAGTGTAGCAGTTTGAAAATCGAAAGTACATTCCCACTCTTATCTTTAAAAGTTTGTAACTAAAACACCTTTTGCCAGGGAATATATTTAATTGGAGAACATGAATGATGACACCCAGCCTGTGAACATGCTTAATTGGAGAATCTGGTTTATGAGACACCCGGGGGGGAAGGGGGAAACAGGGCCACAGGTGACTGTAAATTATGTATGCCAGAGTTGGCTTCATACAGGGCACTGCCAGTATGTCGCCTCTAATAAATCCTTTGAAGTTTTTTGAAGTTTGGCTCGAGAATCATGATTTAATTAGGGCAAGTGCTGGAATCCTGACAGGGACCTTTGCAACATCCCATGATTATGTGATCAAAATTCAGATGTTTGGCAACTGGTTCATACTTATGATGGTTACAGCTTCCCAAAAATGCGGCAAAACTCACTTAACAAATGTCTCACTTAACAACAAAAATTGTGGACTCAATTGTGGCCGTAAGGCGAAGACAGCCTGTATTTAATGCTTTAGGGGAAACTCTCCTCCTTTTGTCATTTCGTCCCTGGGAATGCAGAAAACTGAATAAATGTTGAAAAGTAGATATGGTGTTTCATGTACGGGAAAATGCCAAGCACGTTTTCCTGGCTTATACCGGTTAGGATTTGCTTTTATTTGGTTGATAATGCTAAGCTCATTTTAAGATATATATATTCCACATTTTTATCTCTTTCCTTTTATCTGCTGGATATCCACCAAATTGTTTCCTTCCTGTTTTGAATAGAAGAGGGATCACCTGGTGTCCTCTTTTCCTTTTCTATTCCGCTGCAGTTATGCATATACAAGGATTAAGGCTGGGATAATTAAAGCCACTCCCTTTGAGGTAATCCATGCTAATTACTCTCAGTATTATTTCAGTGGCTCTGAACAGTCTGGTGATGTACAGATCATTTAAATTCTTGCCTGTTGTTCACGTCGTGCAGTCTTCCTACTTGCCTTTTATCCTCGTTTTGCCAGTTAATTACTTTTGAAGTTGGCTGCTATTTTATAAATAAGCCCCAAGCTATGCTTTTTCCTAGCTCATTTAAATGGAGTATGCACACTTGCTGTGATCTGGAGTGTGCCGAGTGCAAATTGTGGTGGAAGTTACCCACAATAATTGTAAGAAGTTAATAAAGATGGTAGGAAAAGATAAAAATAACAGGCTCCCATCCGTCAGCTGTACATATTGGCATTCTGGATTGATTGATTGATTCCTTCATTCATGCGTTCATTGATAATCCCAAAACTAGGGGGGCGGGAAATTGGTCTGTCTTGGCACTGCAAGGCAAAACAAGGGTTAATGGTCTTGGCCAACAGAAGAATGACCTTGGGCTGAATTACATACAGATAGTTCTCAACATACAACCACAACTGAGTGCCAAATTTCCATTCCTAAGCAAGATAGTTGTTAAAATTAATTTTGCCCCATGTTGTTAAGTGAATCACCACAATTGTTAAGTTAGTAACACGGTTGTTAAATGAATCTGGTTTCCCCGCTGACTTTGCTGGTCAGAAGATTGCAAAAGATGATCACATGGTCTTGGGACACTGCAACTGTCATAAATATGAGTCAACTGCCAAGGGTCTGAATTTGGATCATGTGACCGCATGGGAATGTTGCAATGGTCGTAAGCAGGGGTGGGATTCTACCGGTTCTGTCCACCTCTGTCAAACCGGTAGTTCTGAAGAGCACCAGTCATAGAACCATATTTTCTATTCTGTTCTGTTCTGTTCTGTTCCGTTCCGTTCCACTCCACTCCACTCCACTCTATTCTACAGGTAGCCCTCAACCTACGATTACAATTGAGCCCAAAATTTTATATTGCCAAGTGAGAAATATTTTAATTGAGTTTTGCCTCATTTTACAACTTTTCTTGCCACATTTGTTAAGGGAATCACTGCAGTTGTTAAATTAGTAACATGGTTTGTTAAGTGAATCTGGCTTCCTCATTGCCCTTGCTTGGCAGAAGATTGCAAAAAGTGATGGGATGACCCAGAGCCACTGCAACCATCATAAATGTGAGAAAGCTGTCAAGCATCCGAATGTCGATAATGGGGATTGCGCAACAGCATCCCCATTGGGGATGCTGCAACAGTCATAAGCGTGAAAAATGGTCACAAGTCATTTTTTCAGTGCTGTTGTAACTTTGGTCACTAAATGAACTGTTGTAAGTCAAGGACTACCTGTATTCTGTTCTGTTCTGTCCTGTCCTATTTCTGCTGGGCAAGAATAAAGATTTTTCTGGCAATCTAGCGGGAGCATTGGAGCAAAATATTCGTGTTCTCTTATGAATCCAGAAGGCAACCAATTTTGTTGTTGGTCCTAATCAACTCAAGGTCTGGCATTTGTATGTTTTAATGAGACAAAGAGAGAGGCGATTGAATTACATATCTAGGAACCAATGAGAACTTATCTTACGAACTATATAGGAGTAGTAAAATTTGTTCAATGTTAGTTTAAGTTAGTTATTTTGTCCTGCAGGCCTCATTTAAGAAGAAGAGGCCTCTCATCTCCTAGGCTTTGACCTCAGAAAGATTGCGTATAGGTAGTTCTCAACTTATGACTACGATGGGGGCTGGAATTCCAGCACTAAGCAAGATGGTTGTTAAGTGAGTCATGCCAGGTTTTACAACCTTTTTTTGCTATGGTTATTAAACGAATCACTGCAGTTGTTAAGTGAATCACATGGACATTAACCAGGTTCCCCCGTTGACTCTGCTTATCAGAAGCTGGCTGAGAAGGTCACAAATCACATGCAATTGTCATAAGTACAAGCTGACTGCCAAGCACTTGATACTGCAATGAATTTAGGTGTGAGGAACAGTCATAAGTCACTTTTTTCAGTGCCATTGCAATTTCAAACAGTCACTAAATGAATGGTTGTAAGTCGAGGAGTATCTACACTATCCCAAACCCAAGTATAATACAGACATTTTCTGTGGCATTTTGAATGTATAACCTGACATTGGCCAGTTACTCTCAGCTCCATAGATCTTTAAAGAATATTTGTCTACGGAGATTCTCAGTCATCCAGGTCATGGTTGTCTTCAAGAGGCAACTGGACTTTTTCTTTGAAGACATTTCACTTCTTATCCAAGAAGCTTCTTCAGCTCTGACTGAATGCTGGGGAATGGAAAGATTTATATTCCTTGCAGACAGCTGACTGGATGGGGAATTCTGGGAGCTGAAGTCCACAAGTCTTAAAGTTGCCAAGGTTGGACATTCCCTATTTAGATGAAACAGGGTGCAAACCTGACCCTTTCAGAACCCGGAAAACAGTTGAAAATGAATCCAAGATCTCAAAATAAATCCTTCCCATTTTCAGCTTGGGGTAACATCAGAATATAACAGTTTGCAAGAAATTAAAAAGAAACGCTGATGGTTTGCTACAACCAATCATGTATTCAGGCTGGGCCACTCAATCCTAGGTAAATATTTAATTGTTTTCCTATCTTTTTTGCTGATGCAAATGAAGAGAAAGAAACCCTCAGAATAAAAATAAAAAATATTGGAGCTCAGGAGGTAGGGGCTTAAGGGGTGGTCGTCAGCTGCGATTCTCCACAGTGGGGCTCAAGCCCACAGTGAAAATCCTACCCTACAGGTAAGTTATTTTTTTCTTCTTTGCCTATCCTATTCAGGCATTAAGTTTCATTCCTTAAATGCAAAGGAAATGTTCTACTGAGAAACGTTTTAGCCTGAGGGTATCCAGTCGCCCTGAGCACAGCCAGAATTTTGTTGTGCACACATTGTGCTCTCTAAAAACATCACTTCTTGGACAAATTTCTCACCTTTAAGTGGAAATATAAACATAAAGAGCGGGGATGTGTGTGTTTGTGTCTGAGTGTGTGTCTAGCTTCTCTTCGCCAAGCATCCCTCCTGCCTGTCTAAGGGAATTGATAACATTTTCTCCAGAAACAAATGCCTAACACTGCATTTGCAAAAAAAACAACAAAAAAAAACTCAGGAGCCAACGGGGAAGAATTGGCGGGAATTTACTTGCTCTGGTTGGTACATGCAAGCGGACATCTACGAAAGGATCAGCCTTTTTAAATAAAATTTTGAGATGCCAGATGTGTTCAGGGCTATTGTTGTTTTTTAAGATATCACTGGGCATTCTGTTTTGTTTCATGCTTCCTTTTTTGACTGATTCTTCCAACAAAACAAAGTTCCCTAACGGAGGACAGGAGGTGTGTGTGTGGGGGGGGGGGAATTAATTTTTCTTCTGCTGCAGCTCCAGCAAATAAGGCATTAAGTTTTTCCAAACCACCAACTCCATTTTAACTTAGCCTAGGGAAGATCTTTTGCTTTTTGTCTACTGTTATGCTACCACTTCAATACTCTTTCTCTCTCTTTCTTTCTCTTTCCTTTCTTTTTTCTCACCCTCCCTCTCTCACCCATTCCCTCTATATATTTCTTTTTCTGCCTCTTCCTTTCTTTTTTCTCTCCCTTTCTTTTTCTCTCTCCTTCGTCTCACTCTTTCTTTGGTTCTTTTCTCTCTTGCTTTTTCCTTATCTCCTTTCTTTTTCTCTGTTTCTCTGTCTCTGTCTCTCTCTCTCTCTCTCTCTCTCTCTCTCTCTCCTCACACACACACACACACACACACACACAGCCACAGTAAATGTGGCCTCAAACTTCCTTAGGGCAGAGATTCCTCCAGTCTTTCCACTCCTATCAAAATTCCCTGTATAAATGGATGACTCCATATAAATAGATGGGTGGGGAAGTGAAGCAACTGAGTGCAATAAAAGGGAATCAAACTGATTTAAGTCTATGTTTACGACCATCATCTATGGGATTATTTATGGCCACTTTTTCTAGTCTGATATGCCAGGGCAAAGGGTGCAAAACTGCATGTTTTTATGGGCTTCCTGGTTTTGGTTGCAGCTCCTGGAGCCCTTCCAAATAATTCCAACGCACTATACATAGTATCGGAACAGAAGAGAAAATAATTCCCTTACAGCTGTGCAACAGTTTGGGAATAATTCAGAAAAGGTGCTGGGGAGCACTGATTTCTGAAATCATGCAACCTTGACAGCTGCCACGTGATGCTGGGAAAAGACGCAGTTGCTTTAAAGAGTTGCAGACCGGTGCTGCTTTCGTACATCCGGTGTAATCAAGAATTTTGGGGGAATGTGTGCAAAAAACCATCACCCAGCCCTGAATTAAAATGTGGGAACATCACATACTAAGTGCATTTAATTAATTGCTTGTTAAGTGACCGGGCATTTAATCAAATTCCTGTTCCCTTGCAGTAAAGCCGTTCAAAGGCCTGGTTGCAGCCCCCCCCCCCACCTCTCCAAATCAGTTACAGGCAGGGAATAACAAAAGCTGAAAAAAAGTTTGGAAGGCACCACATTGGGGGGAGAGAGAGAGCCAGAAGGGTGGGGACGTCATCTCTTCCCTGTGCAACTGAGAATTGTATAAATTGTGTGCTGTGCAAGATGACATCCATGGTGTGGTTTCCAGCAGATATCTAGGCTGGGAAGGCCACTCTGCAGAGTAAGATATAAATTCCTTAAACTCCCTTAGAAGCAAAAGAGGTTATTTCTCTATTTCCTATGCAGAAGTGCATCACAACTCGATATTTGTGAGCTGCATCTCCCATCATCCTGTGCCATTAATTTTCTGGTTAGGGCAGAGGGAAATTAGCGATCGTACATGTCCCTTTGTTAGTCCACAAACTTCCTTTAATTAAAATAATGTGGTGGGTTGTTTATGTTCTTAAAAAGAGAGGACGAAAAGAATAAGATTTTTTTTTACTCAAGTTTTGCATGAAAAGGTCTACAGTACAGAAACGAGTATGACTCTAAGGCAGAGGAAAACATAACTTGAAGCTTTTATTCCATAAGGGGCCCTGATGATTATTTGAGAGGTCTGTGCAGTGGGATTTAAAATACTAGGAATTGAATGGGTGAATAGGGGGACTTCACCAGTGCTCCTTTTAGAGTAAGGGATCTGCAATTCTTTTCCAAAATAATCATTTTCTCCCTTCTCCGAGAGAAAACATAGCTTTGGATATAAACACCCATGACTTACATAATCCAGAACATTTCTTGCATTCATTATGGGGCAGTTCTGTGTTTTGTTTTTTAAATCATTTATTTTATTAATGTCTCCCTGTTTTGATATATTTCATTACTTTTGACCATTATAACACATGTCTGTATCTAACTTCAACGTCCCCTCTCCAATTCAAGATAGCCTCATACATAATGCTGAAAGAATTAGCCAATGTTTATGGTTGGCCTGGTTAAACCTCTAGTCTAATCCTGGCTCATCCTTTTTGCCATGGGTTAAAGCTGACCAGCATTATAAGGCATAAACATTTGTGACTGGAGAAAAATGTAGAAGGAAAATTAATTATTCTGACTGACTTGGAATGAAAACTGACCTGGAGTGAAAAATTTGCTTAAAACCAAGGATAGAAAATTTTCTAATGGTTAAAACTAAAACAATTGGGCAAATATCCTGGATTTAATATTTTTGGATTTAATGCAATAGAAGGGGTTTAAGATTCAGAGTGTACCAATTTATACACGAAACAAGGAAGCTTGAAAAATTTCTCTCCAATTAATATACCCAGACATTTACTATAATTTAATAACTGCAGAGCCTTAGTTTAAGAAGGAGAAATAAAAAAAAATTCTCCAATGTCCACATTTTACATACCACAAATCTTACAGTCTAAAATTTCCTTTGGGTGGTAGCCTTAAACTTTTCCTACCTCCTTAAATAAGTTGCTTTTTAAATACTCACAATTCTCTCCCTCCTCCCTGGCCTGGCACACACGTATCACCAACAATAATTCCAGAGAAGAACATTGTGTTTTTTTCACTATCAGCTCAGAGCAAACTTTCTAAAAAAGAAGATGTGTGTAAGCTTCTCCCTACCCCCACATATTTTGAGTTTTGCTAGATGCCCATTTTTTCCCAACTTCTGACATGTTGAGAATATATATATATTCCTGTCAGCCAAAAGTACAAGAGGCGTCTAACTCTGATCTGGAAGTGCAGCGGAAGAAGAAATATATATATATTTATATATATATTTTCTAGAGAAGACTTGAAGATGGAGATATATATACATATATCAATTTGGACTCCCTAGTTTAGCAGAAAGTTGTTGGCTTGAAAAATAAGAGAGGACGCCTAGAATTTGAATACCTTCCCTTAAACAAAACAAAAAAACCCACACTACTTTCAGATCTAAAATTAAAACGTTCCTCTCCCCCTCTTTCTTAATCCAAAGGCAGGCGGGTGGACAGACACTGTGTTTGTGTGTGCATTTGATTAGGCAGTTTTATTTCTTTCTATCTCTCTCTAAAGAGAGATAAATACCCCCCTTTCCAAATTTTTAACACCTCCCTTGCAATACCCACATTACACCCACAAACACACACACAGAGGCAGTTTTATAATTTGGGGGGGGGGCGGAGATCTCCGATCTAGAGGAAGGGTGCGGAAGGATTAAATTAATCCCCAGAGGCATTTTTTTTAAAAAAAGATAACCAAAGAATTAGCAATAGAAGCCAGGATAATTGTGAGAGGAAAAAAAGGGGGGAAACCCACGAAAGAAAATCGATGGCGGGCAGAGGACGTGTTTCTTTTCTGCTTTTAAAACGGAACATCTACGGTTCGTCAGCAGTTCCCTTTTTTAAAACAAAAACAAAAAGATTTCACCAATATGATTATTACTGTGGTTATTGGCGTTATGATGATTATGGTTATTACTATACAATGACATGTGCCAATGTTGGAGCCTGAACAGAAAGAACATAGTAGAGTTCCTGATTTGGGCCAAGTGTGATTAGACAGACAAAAGGGAATCGGTTCCGATATTAAGCCAAATCTTTGCATTTCATTTTCAGCTGGTTTATATATATATATATATATTTATGAAACGCAGGGCTTCCTCTCCCCCCCCCCCGCCGGGCTTGGCATCTCCCCACGGGACCCCCTCCCGTCCCGACGGCCTCCCCCTGCCTGCTTCTTCCAAGCCCCCTCCCCGTTTTTAATTCTCCCCTTTCTCCCACCCCTCGGAAACCCCACCACCACCATTTCCCCAAAAGCGACGGCTTCGACTCAGAGATCCGTCCGAGAGAGAAGAGAGAGCGAGTTGTTCCCGCCGAGCGCCTTACTTACAGCTGCGGGAATCCGCTCGCAGGACAAGGAAGCAGCAGAAGAGAAAAAGTTTCATCCTGGCGCAAAAACGACGCTGGGGGGGCGCAAAACGTGACCCTATTTTTTTAAAATATATATATATCTATATAACTTGGGGCGGGACACTATTCCCCCCACTTTTTTAAAGGATCTTTTAGGCTCCCCAAAGTTTTCTTTAAAGTTTGCCAAAGTTTTCTTTAAAGTTTAAAGTGGGGGAGAGTATTTTTTAAACTTCTACCCCAATCTTTTTTTTTTTGCTCCTTCTCTCCTTTCTACTCTCGTTCCCCCCTTCCCCTCTATAGAGAGGCAAACCAGGGCTTATCCGAAGCTAGTCTGAGCAGTTCAAACTTGACAAGTCCTCTAATATGCCTTTTGCACTCCCCGCCCCGCCCTGCCCGCCCTTTCCCGCCCCGTGGGCTTTTGGTGGAGCTGGGGGTTGGGGGGGTTTGTAGAGAAATGAACTTGGAATGAACAAGCCTTTGCTAAATACCTCGTGCCCCCCAACCCGGTCCCCCCCCCAATACACAACTCTTTGCTATATGGACAACCAGCCTGCTTTTTTTTTTTTCTTTCTTTTTCTGATTCGCAAGAGGAAAGGCGGCAGGGATCCAGAATCAACACCCCCCCCCCAAAAAAGCACAAAACAATGCCCAATTTCCAACTCATTTCCCCCCTTTTTTTCTCCCCCTTCTTTTGACCTCCTTTTGCCTCTTACTCAACCGGCAGCTGCAAAGAGCGCTTCTGAGTCAGGGGAAGGAATCGTCTGCCCGGCCGGTTGGCTCGGAAGGCGATTTCTTTCGTGGGTGCGGTATTTTCCTGACCGCCCCCCCCCCCGCGCTCCCCTCCCGTGCCTGCCCGTTCTCTCTGCGTAGTTTTGACCGCTGATGCGCCTCTTCAGCCTGCGCTCTCAAACACCCCCCAACAAAGGTGGTCTTCCCTCCCCCAAAAAACACACACACACACACACACACACGTCTATTTTCCCCGGGCGCAAAGACGTCGGGTACAATAAAGGAAAAGGGCCCTCTAGTCACGCAATTGTTTCTCCTCCTCCTCGTCCCCGTCCCGTTCCTGGACATCTGAGCGGCTGGCTTCCCCCAGCTAATTAAGTTCAAAGGTACTTTATGGCCTCGATGATGTTGTTGCCCGAGGCGAAGTATAAAAACTCTTTGGCGGGCATGTTCAGCGGTGCCAGGTTGAGGTAACGCAGGAGGAGGCCCCAGCCAAGAGTGCCTAAGAGTTCTGTGTGAATCAAAAGTTTTTCCTTTCCTTTCCTTTCCTTTAGTTCTTGCTTGCTTCCCTCCCTCTTTTCTCCCTCCCTCCTTCCTTCCTTCCTTCCTCTTCCTCCTTTCTCTTTCCCTCCCTCCCTCTCTCCCTCACTCCCTCCCTCCCTCCCTCCCATCTTCCTTCCTTCCCTGTCTCCTTCCTTCCTTCCTTCCTTCCTTCCTTCCTTCCTTCCTTCCCTTCCTTCCTTCCTTCCTTCCTTCCTTCTTCCTCCCTCCCATCTTCCTTCCTTCCTTGTCTCCTCCCTCCTTCCTTCCTTTTCCATTCCTTCCTTCCTCTCTTTCCTTCCTTCCTTCTCCTTCCTTTCCTTCCTCCCTCCCTCCCATCTTCCTTCCTTCCTCTCCTTCCTTCCTTCCTTCCTTCCTTCCATCTCCTTCCTTCCCTCTCTTCCTTCCTCCTTCCTTTTCCTTCCTTCCTCCCATCTCCTTCCCACCCTGCCTCCCTCTCTGCTTTTCTTCATTCATTCATTCATTCATTCATTCATTCATTCATTCATTCTAATTTTCACTGTCCTTTAAACTTTTCACCTTTTACAATAGTTGCCCATCTGTAGAATAGAACTATTTATATAGGTAGGTCCACCTGTGACAAAACTATAAGGAAATGAATGTTTCCTGCTTGATTTAAATGAAATTGATCTATTTAAGTGAACCTTGCCACCCAGAGCAAGGGCAGGGAGATCCCACAGACTGAATCTCGGCAAGATCCACTTAGTTTGTTCAGAAACACTTTGCTATGTGACCGCAACTCGTGGGTCTTCCTGGATCCATGGCTTCTGCTAAAGCAGCAGGTGGCAGCTGTGGTCAGGGGGAGTTTTGCAGGTATATAGCAGTCAGAATAACAGAGTTGGAAGGGACCTTGGAGGTCTTCCAGTCCAACCTCCTACCATGATTGTCCAATCTTGAAAACCTCCAGTGTTGGAGCACCCACAATTTCTAGTGGAAATTAATTGTTGAACTGATTAATTGTTCTTACTGTCAGGAAATTTCTCCTTGGTCCTAGGTTGTTTTAGACAATGATTTTCCTTCTGGAGTGATTTTCAACCGCCCAGGCTAGTCTAGAGCTTTGGAATTTCCTTGTGGTCTTTCATCCAGTAACAATCATTATTGCCCATCCCTTCTTAGAAATATTTTTAAATGACTTATTATAAGGAAGCCACAACTTCTTAAAAGATATTTCCTAAGAAAAAAATTGGCAAGAGTCTCCTCATGGCAAGATGGGTTGCAAATAAATTTAGTAAGTAATAATTAATAAAATAAGTATAACTATCAAGAAATAATATTGATTGGATGTACAGTATAAGACTTTCTGAGAGTTTGAGCAGTTTCCTTTTTTTTATTTTTCTCGTTGTTTGCACAATGCTAATTCAGATCAGGGGGAAAAAGTCCTGTCCATTGAGTTCTCCAGATAGTACATTTTTCAAACTAAAATTAAGCAGTTTTTGAAGCAAAATTCAACTGTCTGTTGATCCCACGCTACTCTCTCCATTCCTAAGAGGGAAAATAAAAGCTCTTGCTGGCTGAGAGAATCAGAAAAGAGGATTTTTGAAAGGGTGCCATCATTTGGGGAAAAAAGAAAAATTCTGCTAGCTATGGAACAATTACACTTACCCTCTCCTCATACGCAACACACACAAGCACACCCCTCGAGGAAAAAAAAATAGAATCTCGGCTCCACCTTACACAAAAGGATTAACATGTACAGTGAGCAAAATTAAGGATTTCTTGGATTGGAAAGTGGTGTTTGTCTGGCTTCAGTAAACACGCTTAGATTATGTATGAAAGATTCATCCCAGCTTCGGAAAGTAATCTTTTCTGAGACATGATGGAATACTTCAATGAACACAGAAATTGTGTTCCCACAACATAGATATCTTGAATTAAACCATTTTCTGGCTTTGCACAATACACCAAACTACAGTATATATTAGCCAATGAGGCTAATTATGCATTTGGAAAAATGAATGATGATTCATTCTGTAGGATTCATTGTCAAGGGAGCCATGATTCTTCCTCGTTGAATTACAGAATAGCAGAATTGGAAAGAACCTAGGAGCTCTTCTAGTCTGACCCGTTGCTTATTTCAGACAAATGGTTGTCCACTCTCTTCTTAAAAACTTCCAGTGTTGGAGCATTTACAACTTCTGGAAGCAAGTTGTTCCACTGATTGATTGTTCTAACTGTCAGGAAGTTTTTTTCCCTTAGTTCTAGGTTGCTTCTCTCCTTGGTTAATTCTACCCATGGCTTCTTGTCCTGCCTTCAGGTGTTTTGGAGAATAGCTTGACTCTCTCCTCTTTGTGGCAGCTCCTGAGATATTGGAAGACTGCTATCATGTCACCCCTAGTCCTTCTTTTCATTAAACTAGACATTACCCAATTCCAGCAACCATTCTTCATATGTTTTAGCCTCCAGTCCCCTAACCATCTGTGTTGCTCTTCTCTGCACTCTTTTTAGAGTCTCAACATCTTTTTTTACATCATGGCAACCAAAACTGGATGCAGTATTCCAAGTGCGGTTTTACCAAAGCAATATAAAGTAGTACTAACACTTCATGTGATCCTGATTCTATCCCTCTGCAAGACACTAGATTGGGGGGAAAACTAGTGAACTTTAACATGAATCAGACTTCACAGATTGGATAAATGCAGCTTTTGTTTTTGTTTTAATAGACATGGTCTCCAGTGTGTTCTGTGAACATTGTGAGAGAATAATGACTATGCCTCTGTACCATGTATGGTACTGCATAAGAATGGTCTGGATGACCTCAGAGATACCGTATGTGGTTTTGAGGGTGCATTTCTTATTTGTTTATTTATTTTATTTTGTCAAGTGATTATAAGATAACAGGTATTAGTATAAACATAGTTATGAATACATGAAATGGATACATATAAGAAAAATAAAAAGAATCAATAGGACAGGGACGGTAGGCACATTGGTGCGCTTATGCACGACCCCTACAGACCTCTTAGGAAAGGAGTGAGGTCAATAGTAGACAGTCATGTGTAATACTGTGCCACCACTTCCCAAAAGAATGTAACTGGCACACATTCTTCTGGGTTTCCCAAGATCAATAAGCAGGAAGGGAAATGGTCTGATTTCCAAACTTTTAAAGGCATCTAACTGGCTATGTTAATCATGCCTGCTGTATCTATGATCAGATTCTGCTTGCATTCTTTTGAACTGTCTTTCTACAGGTCGTCTTTGATGTACAACTATTCCTTTAGCAACTGAAGTTGCAACAGCACTAAAAACAGGTGCTTCTGACTGGTCCTTGCACTTACAACCATCCCAGCATCTGTACAGTCATGTTTGATCAAAATTCAGGTTCTTCAAAGGTAGCATGTATTTATGATGGCTGCAACATCCCAGGGACACGATTGCCATGTGTGACCTTCCCAGCTGGCTCCTGACCAGCAAAGTCAACCATGGGAAACCAGATTCACTTAACAACTATGTGAATCACTTAACAACTGCAGTGATTTACTTAACAACCACTGCAAAAAAAAAAGCTCATAAAATTGGGCACAACTTATTTAACAACCACCTTGCTTATCAATGGGAACTCTGGTCCCAATTGTGGTCATAACGTCGAGGACTACCTGTATAGTTTATCTCCTAAACAGATGCTGATAATTGACTCATACTTACGACCTTTGCTGGGTCCCAGGGTCGTGTGATTCCCTTTTGCGATCTTTTGACAAGCAAAGTCAATGGGGAAGCCAGATTCATTGAACAACCAGCTTACTTAACAGCTGTGGCAAGAGAAGTCATAAAATGGGGCAAAAGCCACTTGACAAACGTCTCACTTAGCCATCGAAACGTTGGGCTCCATTGTGTTCGTAAGTCAAGAGCTACCTGTATGTCTTAAGTTGAATGGCTGTCCCAAAGGTGCTTTTCTAAGAGGCAACTGGACTGCCTTCGTTCGTCCTTGAAGACTGAGAATCTCCTTAGGCGAGATGAATGGTTGAAAGTCAACTCAGGTTGTTCTTCCTCGGTCGTTGCATCCTCACCGTCATTATGGCGTTGATGGAAGTTCACCACAGGGACCTTTCAGACTAATCTCCCCTTCAAAGACATACAGAGGGTGGAGGAGAGGTTGAAGAGGAGAAAACACACCTGCTAGTTTAATTGCATGGAATTAATTCCTTTTTTGGGGGGGATGGGTTGATTTGGTGGTGTGACTAAGGCAGGGGCGTCAAACTCAATTTCATTGACGGGTTGTGTTTGGCCTTGGGGAGCTGGAGGGAGGGCGTAGCCAGGGTTGGGCATGGCCAGATCGATGTCACTCATCGAGGTTCTGTTTTCGCCTGCGAGAACCCCACCCAGGCTCCATTTTCAGCCACGACGGCCTCCTGCAGCTCTCTGCCAGTGAAAACGGAGCTTGGGGAGGCCACTTGCGGCTTGCCTGGTGTCCATTTTCACTGGCAGAGGGCTGCAGGAGGCCATTGTGACAGAAAACGGAGCCCGGGACGGGTGCACGCAGGCCTCCCAAGCTCCATTTTCTCCAGCAGAGGCACCGTGGGCCAGTCCTTTGCTGTTTCCAGAGCGGGCCCAAGGGACCAGATCTAAACCCTTGAGTTTGACACCCCTGGGCCTAAGGCCTTATACCAGGAACCAGGAGAGTGGGGATTCTAGTCCCACCTTCGATGTGAAGTCAGATGGATGAACTTGGCCACTCTCAGTTCCTCTGTACTAGGAAGCAGGCAAGGGCAAAAAAAACATTCTGAAAAATCTGCCCCCAAAATTACAGGGACTGAAAGGCCCTCCTCCCTCCTCCCAAAAAGGTATCCCACCATCTCTAATTCAACTCAGGTGGTTGAATTATTAGAAGACCTCCAAGGTCCCTTCCAACTCTGTTATGCTATGTTATTCTTGGTCCCCAAACCAAGGACAGAATACAGGTAGTCCTTGACTTCCAACTTCCATTTAGTGACCATTCGCAATTACAACAGCATTGAAAAAGGGACTTCTGACCATTTTCCACATCACCGTTGCAGCATCCCGATGATCACGTGATCAAAATTCAGGCGCTTGGCAACTGGCATGTGTTTATGATGGCTACAGAGTCCCAGGTTCATTTGATCACCATTTGAGACCTTCCCAGCTGGCTTCTGATGAGCGAAGTCAATGGGGAGAAGCCAGCTTCGCTTAATGACATGATTCACTTAACAGTTGCAATCATTTGCTTAACAACTGTGGCAAAAAAAAGGTCATAAAACGGGGCAAAACTCACTTAACTTAGCAATGGAAATTTAGAGCTTGGTTATGATCGTAAGTCGAGAACTACCTACCTGTATGTTTGGATTCAGCTGTTCATGGGTAGGTTTTTTTTTCCTTTTGTTGTATCTTCAAGGAGATCTTGATTTCTGGTGACTGACTGGACAATTCCCTGCAATTCTAATGGCACGTTTTTCAGATGTGGCTTCTCTTTCTCTTCTTCCTAGACTGAGAGAGAGAAGGATGGGGAGAATCCCTATGTTTATGCAGTTCTAGGCTGCAAAATCAAAGGGATAGAATCAAAGTCAAGTGAAGTCTTAATACCACTTTATAATACCTTGGTAAGGCCATACATGGAATACTGCATCCACGTTTGGTCACCATGATGTAAAAAAGATGTTGAGATTCTAGAAAGGGTGCAGAGAAGAGCAACGAAGAGGATTAGGGGACTGGAGGCTAAAACACATATAGAAGGGTTGCTGGAATTGGGTTTGTCTAGTCCAGAGGTCGCCAACCTTTTGGACCTCAGGGAACACCAAACTCATCATTTTAAATCCCACAGACTGGAGATCCTGGGAAAATCCCTCAAAAAAGCCTGCAGGAAAATTCCCCACCCCGTTTTCCTACCGATTGATCATTCTTTATTTGGGATCACAGAATACCGTCTCCAGCTCCATTCTCGGGGGCGGGGGAGAGAGAGAGAGACTTTTGGCTTCATGCAAGGAAAGCAATGGAAGTCGCAGAAGTTTTTCTTTCTCTCTCCCAAACTCTGCCAAAAATGAGTCATTGTGAGACTTGCTGGGCCGCCGCAGCCTTTTGGAGCAGGAAGCCTTGCAGGGTCCCAAAGACTCATTTCTGGCAGAGTTTGGGGGAGAGAAAGAAAGACTTTTGTTGCTTTCCTTGCATGCAGCCAAAAGCAGAAGAAGAAAGAAGCGGAATGAAGCAGCCCGGTGGCCAGGTGAGGCACATGGGGCAAGTTCCTCCCTCCGCCCTTTCCACCCTCTCCTCACTACCTCGTGTTGTTCGCAATGCAAGCGATGTAAGCCTTGTGTTCCCATGGCCATGGGCAGCAAAGCCTTGTGTTCCCACGCAGCCTGGATTAATTGTTTTTGAGGGAACATTTCTCTGAGGACCACCAAAATTTTCTCGCTGACCACCAGTGGTCCCTGGCACACTGGTTGGGGACCACTGGTCTAGTCTGATGAAAAGAAGAACTTGGGGTGACATGATAGCAATGTTCCAATATCTCAGGGGCTGTCACAAGAAAGAGGGAGTCAAGCCACTCTCCAAGCACCTGAGGGCAGGCCAAGAAGCAATGGATGGAAACTAACCAAGGAGAGAAGCAAACCGAGAACTAAGGAGAAATTTCCTGACATTTAGAACAATCAATCAGTGGAACAACTTGCCTCCAGGAGCTGTGAATGCTCCAACCTGGAAGTTTTTAAGAAAAGATTGGATAACCATTTGTCTGAAATGGTATGCACGGTTGGACAGAAGACCTCCATGGTCCTTTCCAACTCTGTTCTATTCATTCGATTTGATTTTGTCCCATCCCATCCCATCCTACTCTATTCTATTCCTATTCCCATCCTTATCCTATTTCTATTCCTATTCCTTCCTATCCCATCCCTATCCCATCCATCCTATATTCCTATTCCCATCCTATCCCTATCCCATCCCATCCCACCCACCCACCCCATCCTATTATTTTCTATTCCTATTCCCATCCCTATTCCTATCCCTATCCCTATCCCATCCCCACCCCACCACCCCACCCCATCCCATCCCATCCCATCCCATTCTATTCCATTCCATTCTATCCTATTCCCATTCCCTATTCTATTCCTATTCTATTCTATTCCATATTCTATTCCATTCTATTCCTATTCTATTCCTATTCTATCCTATCCCTATTCCTATTCCCCTATCCCTATCCCTATCCCTATCCCTAATCCACCCATCCCATCCCATCCCATCCCATTCCCATTCTATTCTATTCTATTCCTTATTCCCTATCTCTATTCCTTTTCCTATCCCTATCCCTATCCCATCCCATCCCATCCCATCCCATCCCATCCCATCCATCCCATCCCATCCCATCATTCTATTCTATTCCTATTCCTATTCCCATCCATCCCATCCCATCCCATCCCATCCCATCCATTCCATCCCATTCCCATCCCATTCCTATCCCATCCCATTCCATCCCATTCCCATCCTATTCCTATTCCTATCCCTATTCCCATCCCTATTCCTATTCCTATCCCATCCTATCCCATCCCATCCCATCCCATCCCATCCCATCATTCTATTCTATTCCTATTCCTATTCCCATCCCTATTCCTTTTCCTATCCATCCTATCCCTATCCCTATCCCATCCCATCCCATCCCATCCTATTCCTATTCCTATTCCTATTCCTATTCCCCTATCCCTATTCCTTTTCCTATCCCTATCCCTATCCCTATCCCTATCCCATCCATCCCATCCTATCCTATTCCTATCCCTATTCCCATCCCATCCCATCCCATCCCATCCATCTCCATCCCATTCCCATTCCCTATTCCTATTCCATCCCTCCCATCCCTATTCCTATCCCATCCATTCCCATCCCATCCCATCCCATCCCATCCCATTCCTATTCCCTATTCTATTCCTATTCCCATCCCTATTCCTCTATTCTATTCCTATCCCTATTCCCATCCCTATTCCTTTTCCTATCCCTATCCCATCCCATCCCATCCCATCCCATCCTATTCCTATTCTATTCCTATTCATCCCTATTCCTTTCCATCCTATCCCTATTCCTATCCTATCCTATCCCTATCCCTATCCCTATCATCCCATCCCATCCATCCCATCCCATTCCATTCTATTCCTATTCCTATTCCTATCCCATCATTCCTATTCCTTCCTATTCCATCCATCCCATCCCATCCCATCCCATTCCCATTCCATTCTATTCCATCCCATCCTATTCCATCCTATTCCTATATCCCATCCCTATTCCCTCATCCCCTATCCCTATTCCCTATTCCTATTCCTATTCCCTATTCCTATTCCTATCCCTATCCCTATCCCATCCATCCCATCCCATTCCTATTCCTATTCTATTCCTATTCCATCCCATCCCTATTCCTATTCCTATTCCTATTCCTATCCCATCCCATCCCATTCCTATTCCTATTCCTATTCTATCCCATCCCATCCCATCCCATCCTATTCCTATTCTATTCCTATCCCATCCCTATTCCTATCCCATATTCCTATCCTTCCTATTATCCCATCCCCCATCCCATCCCATCCTATTCCCTATTCTTTCATCCTATATTCCTATCCTATCCCTATCCCTATCCATCCATATTCCCATTCCTATTCCTATTCCTATCCCATCCCATTCCCATCCCATCCCATTCCTATTCCCTATTCCTATCCCTATTCCTATCCCTATCCCTATCCCATCCCTATCCCTATTCCCATCCCCATCCCATCCTATTCCTATCCTATCCCATCCCATCCCATCCCATCCCATTCATCCATTCTATTCCTATTCATCCCTATTCCCATCCCTATTCCTATTCCTATCCCTATCCCTATCCCATCCCATCCCATCCCATCCCATCCCTATTCTATTCCTATTCCTATTCCTATTCTTATTCCTATCCTATTCCCTATCCCTATCCTATCCTATCCCTATCCCTATCCCTATCCTATCCTATCCTATTCCTATTCCTATTCCCTATTCCTATTCATCCCTATTCCTATTCCTATCCCATCCCATCCCATCCCATTCCTATTCCTATTCCATTCCTATTCCATTCCATTCCCATTCCCATTCTATCCCTATTCCCATCCCTATTCCTATCCCTATTCCCATCCATCTATTCCTATTCCATCCATTCCATTCCTATCCCATCCCATCCCATCCCATCCCATTCTATCCCATCCTATTCTATTCCTATTCCCATCCCTATTCCTTTTCCTCTATTCCTATCCCTATCCCTATCCCCCTATCCCTATCCCTATCCCTCCCATCCCTATCCCTATCCCATCCCATTCCATCCCATCCTCATCCTATTCATCCTATCCCATCCCTATTCCCATCCCTATTCCCATCCCATTCCTATTCCTATTCCTATCCTCTATCCCTATCCCATCCCCATCCCCATCTATCTATCCCCATCCCATCCTATTCTATTCTATTCCTATTCTATCCTATTCCTATTCCCATTCCTATTCCTTTTCCTATCCCTATCCCTATCCCTATCCCTATCCCATCCCATCCCATCCCATCCCATTCTATTCTATTCCTATTCCCATCCCTATTCCTATTCCTATTCCTATTCCTATTCCTATTCCTATCCCCATCCCTATCCCTATCCCATCTCCATCCTATCCCATCCCATTCTTATTCCTATCCCATCCCATTCTATTCCTATTCCTATTCCCATCCCATTCCATTCCCATCCCATCCTATTCCCATCCCATCCATCCATTCCATTCTATCCCATCCCATCCCTATCCTATCCCTCTCCCATCCCATCCATCCTATCCCATCCCATCCTATTCTATTCTATTCCTATCCCATCCTATTCCCATCCCTATCCCTATTCCTATCCTATTCCTTTTTTCCTATCCCCATCCCTATCCCATTCCATCCCATCCCATTCCTATCCTATTCCTATCCCATCCCATCCTATTCCTATTCCTATTCCCATTCCCATCCCTATTCCTATTCCTATTCCTATTCCTATTCCTATTCCTATCCCATTCCTATTTCTATTCCTATCCTATTCCATCCCATCCTATTCCTATCCCATCCCATCCCATCCTTTTCCATCCTATCCTTCCCTATCCCTATCTTATTCCTATCCCATCCTATTCCCTATTCCTATTCTATTCCCATCCCTATTCCTATCCATCCCTATCCTCCTATCCCATCCCATCCCATCCCATCCATTCCTATTCTATTCCTATCCCATTCTATTCTATTCCCTATTCCTATTCCTATCCCATCCCATCCCTATCCTATTCTATTCCATTCCTATCCCATCCCTATTCCCATCCCTATTCCTATTCTATTCCTTTCTTCCTATTCCCATCCCTATCCCATCCCTATCCCATCCCATCCCATCCCATTCCTATTCTATTCCTATTCCTATTCCTATCCTATTCCTATTCCCATCCCTATTCCTATCCTATTCCTATCCCATCCCATCCCCATCCCATCCCATTCCTATTCTATTCCTATTCTATTCCTATTCCCTATTCCTATTCCTATTCCTATCCCTATCCTATCCCTATCCCATCCCATCCCATCCCATTCCATCCCATTCTATTCCTATTCCCATTCCTATTCCTATTCCTATTCTATCCCTATCCTTCCTATCCTATCCCATCCCATCCCATCCCATCCCATCCTATCCCATTCCTATTCTATTCCTATTCCCATCCCTATTCCTATTCCTATCCTATTCTATCCTATCCCTATTCCTATCCCTATCCCATCCCTATCCCATCCCATTCTATTCTATTCCTATTCCCATCCTATTCTATTCCTATTCCATCCCTATCCCTATTCCCATCCTATCCATCCCATCCTATCCCTATTCTATCCTATTCCCATCCTATTCCTATTCTATCCTATTCTATTCCTTATCCTCATCCTGATTCCTATCCCATCCCATCCCATCCCTTCCTCATCCCTATTCCTATCCCATCCCTATTCCTATTCCTATCCTATTCCTATTCTATCCTATTCTATCCCTATCCCTATCCTATCCATTCCATTCCTATTCTATTTATTCCTATCCCTATCCCTATCCCATCCCTATTCTATTCTATTCCTATTCTATTTTCCTATCCCTATCCTATCCCATCCTTCCCTATCCCATCCCATCCCATCCCATTCTATTCTATTCTATTCCATCCCTATTCCTATCCTATTCCTATTCCTATCTATTCCTTTTCCTATCCCTATCCCTATTCCTATCCCATCCCATCCCATTCCCATCCATTCTATCCCATTCTATTCCCTATTCCTATTCCCTATTCCTATTCCTATTCCTATTCCTATCCTATCCCTATCCCATCCCATCCCATTCATCCCATCCCATCTTCCCTATTCCCATCCCCTATCCTATTCCTATTCCTATCCCTATTCCTATCCCTATCCTATCCATCCTATCCCTATCCCTCCTATCCCATCCCATCCCATCCCATTCCATTCCTATTCTATTCCTATTCCCATCCCTATTCCTATTCCTATCCTATTCCTATCCTTATCCCTATCCCTATCCCATCCCATCCCATCCCATTCTATTCCTATTCCTATTTCTATCGCCCTATTCCTATCCCATCCTATTCCTATCCTTCCTATTCCTATCCCTATCCCTATCCCTATCCCATCCCATCCCATTCTATTCTATTCTATTCCTATTCCCCATCCTATTCCTATTCCTATTCCTATTCCATCCCTATCCTATCCCTATCCCTATCCCTATCCCTATCCCATCCCATCCCATCCCATCCCATCCTATTCCTATTCCTATTTGTATTCCTATTCCTATCCCTATTCCTTTTCCTATCCCTATTCCTATCCCTATCCCTATCCCTATCCCTATCCTATCCCTATCCCTATCCCACCTACCCCCATCCCATTCCTATTCTATTCCTTTTCCTATTCCTATCCCTATCCTATTCTATCCCTATTCCTATTCCTATCCCTATCCCTATCCCATCCCATCCATCACATCCATTCCCCTTCCCATTCCTATCTCCTATTCATCCCATTCCTATCCTATTCCTATTCCTATCCCTATTCCTATTCCTATTCCCTATCCCTATTCCTATCCCTATCCCATCCCATCCCATCCATCCCATCCTATTTCTATTCTGTATTCCTATTCCCCCCATCCCTATTCCTATTCCCTATTCCCATCCCTATTCCTATCCTATCCCTATCCTATCCCATCCCATTCCGTTCTATCCCTATTCCTATTCCTATCCTATCCTATCCCTCTCCTGTCCATCCCATCCCATTCTATTCTTCCATCCATTCTATTCCTATTCCTATTCCTATTCCTATTCCTATCCCTATCCCTATCCCTATCCTATCCCATCCCATCCCATCCCATCCCATCCCATTCTATTCCTATTCCTATCCCTGTCCTATTCCCATCCCTATTCCTATCCCTATCCCTATTCCCATCCTTATTCCTATCCCATCCTATCCTATCCCTATTCCTATTCATGCCCCATCCCATTCTATTCCTATCCCTATCCCATTCCTATCCCATCCCATCCCATCCATTCCATTCTATCCTATTCCCATCCCTATTCCTATTCCTATTCCCATCCCTATCCTATCCCTATCCCCTATCCCTATCCCATCCCATCCCCATCCCATTCCTATTCCTATTCCTATTCCTATTCCTATCCTATTCCTATTCCTATTCCTATTCCTATTCCCATCCCTGATCCTATCCTATTCCTATCCTATCCATTCTGATCCCTATTCCCATTCTCTATTCCTATTCCTATCCCATCCCTATTCCTATCCCATTCCATTCCCATCCATTCTATTCCTATTCCTATACCCATCCCTATCCTATTCCTATCCCCATCCCATCCCATCCTATCCCATCCCATCCCATTCTATTCTATTCCTATTCCCATCCCTATTCCTATTCCTATTCCTATTCTATTCCTATCCCTATCCCTATCCCTATCCCATCCCATCCCATCCCATTCTATTCTATTCCTATTCCCATCCCTATTCCTATTCCATTCCTATTCCTATCCTATCCTATTCCTATCACTATCCCATCCCTATCCCTATCCTATCCCATCCCATCCCATCCCATTCCTATTCTTATTCCTATTCCTATTCCTATTCCTATTCCCATCCTTTTCTATTCCTATTCCTATCCCATCCCCATCCCTATCCTTTTCCCATCCCATCCCATCCCATCCCATCCCATTCCTATTCCTATTCTATTCCTATTCCCTATCTGTTCCTATTCCTATTCCTATTCCTATCCCTATTCCTATCCTATTCCTATCCCTCATATCCCTATCCTATCCCATTCCATCCCATTCTATTCCTATTCCTATTCTGATTCCTATTCCTTTTCCTATCCCTATTCCTATCCCTATCCCTATCCCATCCCATCCCATCCTATCCCATTCCTATTCCCATCCCATCCCATTCCTATTCCTATTCCTATTCCCATATTCCTATTCCTATCCCTATCCTCATCCCATTCTGTTCTATTCCTATTCCCATCTCCTATTCCTGATTCCTATTCCTATTCCTATCCTATTCTATCCCTATCCCTATCCCTATCCCATCCCATCCCATCCTTATTCCATTCCTATTCCTATTCCTATTCCTATCCCTATTCCTATTCTATTCCTATTCCTTTCCTATCCCTATCCCTATCCCATCCCATCCCATCCCATTCCCATTCTATTCCTATTCCTATTCCTATTCCTATTCCTATTCCTATCCTACTTCCTATCCTATCTATCCCATCCTATCCCATTCCCATCCCATCCCCTATCCCATTCTATTCCTATTCCTATATCCCGTCCATCCCTATTCCTCCCATTCCTATTCCTATTCCTGTTCCTTATCCTATCCCTATCCCTATCCCATCCCATCCATCCTATTCTATTCCGTTATTCCTATTCCTATTCCTAATTCCTATTCCTATTCCTATTCCTATTCCTTTCCTATCCCTATCCCTATCCTTGTCCTATCCTATCCCATCCTATCCCATCCTATTCCTATTCCTATTCCTATTCCTATTCCTATTCTATTCCTATTCCTATCCCTATCCTATCCATCCATCCCATTCCCATCCCATTCTATTCCCTATTCCCTATTCCTATTCCATCTATCCTATTCCTATTCCTATCCCTATCCCTTATCATCCTATTCCTATTCCTTATCCCATCCCATCCTATCCTATCCCTATTTCCTATTCTATTCCTATCCTATCCCATCCCTATTCCTATTCCTATTCCTATTCCCTATTCCTATTCCTATTCCTATCCCATCCCATCCCATCCCATCCCATCCCTATTCTATTCCTATTCCCATCCCTATTCCTATTCCTATTCCTTTTTCCTATCCCTATCCTATCCCTATCCCTCATCCCTATCCCTATCCCATCCCATCCCATTCTATTCTATTCCTATTCCCATCCCTATTCCTATCCCTATTCCTATTCCTATCCCTATCCCTATCCCTATCCCTATCCCTATCCCTATCCCATCCTATCCATCCCATTCTATTCTATTCTATTCCCATCCCTATTCCTATTCCTATTCCTTTCCTATCCCTATCCCTATCCCTATCCCTATCCCTATCCCATCCTATCCCATTCCTATCCCTATTCCTATTCCTATTCCTATTCCCTTCCCATTCCTATCCCTATCCCATCCCATCCCATCCTATTCTATTCCTATCCCATCCCTATCCCTATTCCTATTCCTATCCTATCCCTTTCCCATCCCTATCCCTATCCCTATCCCATCCCATCCCTATTCTATTCCTATTCCTATTCCATCCCTATTCCTATTCCTATTCCTATCCCTATCCCTATCCCATCCCATCCCATCCCATTTCTATTCCTATTCCTATTCCTTTTCCTATTCCTATTCCTGTTCCTATTCTTTTATCCCTATCCCTATCCCTATCCTATCCCATCCCATCCCATTCTATTCTATTCCTATTCCCATCCCTATTTATTCCTATTCCTATTCCTTTTCCTATCCTATCCCTATCCCTATCCCTATCCCTATCCCATCCCATCCCATCCCATTCTATTCTATTCCTATTCCCATCCCTATTCCTATTTCCTATTCCTATTCCTATTCCACCTATCCCTATCCCTATCCCATCCCATCCTATTCCTATTCTATTCCTATTCCCATCCTATTCCTATTCCTATCCTATTCCTGTTCCATCCTATTCCTATCCCTATCCTATCCTATCCTATTCTATTCCTATTCCTATCCTATCCTATCCTATTCCCATCCTATCCTATCCTATTCTATTCCTATTCTATCCCTATTCCTATTCCTATCCCTATCCCTATCCCTATCCCATCCCATCCTATTCTATTCTATTCCTATCCCATCCTATTCCTATCCTATTCCTTTCCTATCCCTATCCCTATCCCTATCCCTATCCTATCCCATCCCATCCTATTCTATTCCCATCCTATTCCTATTCCCATCCTTTCCTATCCTATTCCTATCCTATCCTATCCTATCCATTCTATTCTATTCCTATCCCCTATTCCTTTATCCCTATCCCTATCCCATCCCATCCCATTCTATCCTATTCCCTATCCCTATTCCTATTCCTATTCCTATCCCTATCCCTATCCCATCCCATCCCATTCTATCCTATTCCTATTCCCATCCCTATTCCTATTCCTATTCCTATTCCTATCCCTATCTCCTATTCCTTATCCCTATCCCCTATCCCTATCCCATCCCATCCCTATCCATCCCATCTATCCCATCCCTATCCTATTCCTATTCCTATTCCTATTCCCATCCCTATTCCTATTCCCTGTTCCTATCCCTATCCCTATCCCTATCCCATCCCATCCCATCCCATCCCATTCTATTCCTATTCCTATTCCTATTCCTATTCCTATCCCTATCCCTATCCCTATCCCTATCCCTATCCCATCCCATCCCATTCTATTCATCCCTATTCCTATCCTATTCCCATCTATTCCTATTCCTATTCTATTCCTATTCCTATCCCTATCCCTATCCCTATCCCTATCCCATCCCATCCTATTCCCATCCCATTCTATCCCATTCCCATTCCTATCCTATTCCTATTCCTATTCCTATTCCTATCCTATTCCTATCCTATTCCTATTCCTATTCCATCCTATCCTACTCCTATCCTATCCTATCCTATTCCTATCCCTATCCCATCCCATCCCTATTCCATTCCTATCCCTATATCCCTATCCCTATCCCTATTCTATCCCTATCCCATCCCTATTCCTATTCCTATTCCTATTCCTTTCCTATCCCTATCCCTATCCCTATCCCTATCCCATCCCATCCCATCCCATTCTATTCCTATTCCTATTCCTATTCCTATTCCTTTATCCCTATCCCTATCCCTATCCCTATCCCTATCCCATCCCATCCCATTCCATTCCTATTCCTATTCCTATTCCTATTCCTTTTCCTATCCCTATTCCTATCCCTATCCCTATCCCATCCCATCCCATCCCATCCCTATTCCCATCCCTATTCCTATTCCTATTCCTATTCCTATCCCTATCCCTATCCCTATCCATCCTATCCCTATCCCATCCCATCCCATCCCATTCTATTCTATTCCTATTCCCATCCCTATTCCTATTCCTATTCCTATCCCATCCCATCCCATTCTATTCTATTCCCTATCCCATCCCTATTCCTATTCCCTATCCTATCCCTATTCCTATCCCATCCCTATCCCATCCCATCCCTATTCTATTCCTATTCCTATCCCTATCCCCTATCCCATCCCTATCCCTATCCCATCCCATCCATCCCATTCTATTCTCCTATCCCTATCCTATCCTATCCCTATCCTATCCCATCCCATCCCATCCCATTCTATTCCTATTCCTATTCCCATCCCTATTCCTATCCTATCCCTATCCCATCCCATCCCATCCCATTCTGTCCATCCCATCCTATATCCCTATCCCTATCCCTATTCCTATCCCTATTCCCATCCTCATTCCTATTCCTATTCCTATCCTATTCCTATCCTATTCCTATTCCTATCCTATTCCTATCCTATTCCTATCCTATTCCTATCCTATCCTATTCCTATTCCTATTCCTATTCCTATTCTATCCCTATTCCTATCCTATCCTATTCCTATCCTATTCCTATTCCTATCCTCCTTCCCTATCCCATCCCATCCCTATCCCCATTCCATCCCTATTCCTATTCCTATTCCCTATTCCCATCCCTATTCCATCCCATCCCATCCCATTCCTATTCCCATCCCTATTCCTATTCCTATCCCTATCCCTATCCCATCTCATCCCTATTCCCATCCCTATTCCTATTCCTATTCCCTATCCCTATCCCATCCCATCCCTATCCCATCCCATCCTATCCCATCCCATATTCTATTCTATTCCTATTCCCATCCCTATTTCCCTATTCCTATTCCTATTCCTATCCTATCCCTATCCCATCCCATCCCCATTCTATTCCTATCCCTATCCTATTCCTATCCCATTTCCCTATTCCCTATCCCTATCCCTATTCCTATTCTATTCCCTATTCCTATTCCCATCCTATCCCTATCCCATCCCATCATTCCTATTCTATCCTATCCTATTCGCCCATCCCTATCCTTCCTATTCCTATTCCTATCCCTCCATTCCTCATCCATCCCTATCCATCCTATTCCTATCCCTATCCCTATCCCTATCCCATCCCATCCCATCCCATTCTATTCTATTCCTATTCCTATCCCTATTCCTATTCCTATTCCTTTCCTATCCCTATCCTATCCCTATCCCTATCCCATCCCATCCCATTCTATTCTATTCCTATTCCCATCCCTATTCCTATTCCTATTCCTATCCTATTCCTATATCCCATCCCTATCCTATCCCATCCCTATCCCTATTCCCATCCCATTCTATCCCTATTCCTATTCCTATTCCTATCCCTATCCTATCCCTATCCCTATCCCATCCATCCCATTCTATTCCTATTCCTATTCCCATCCCTATTCCTATTCCCATTCCTATTCCTATCTTTCCTATCCCTATCCCTATCCCTATCCCATCCCATCCCATCCCATCCCATTCTATCCTATTCCTATTCCTATCCTATTCCTATCCTATTCCTATCCTATCCTTATTCCATCCCTATCCCTATTCTATCCCTATTCTATCCTATTCCTATTCCTATCCTATTCCTATTCCTATCCTATTCCTATCCTATCCCTATCCTATTCCTATCCTATCCTATCCTATTCCCATCCCTATTCCATTCCTATTCTATTCCATTCCCATCCCTATATATCCCTCCCATTCCCATCCCATCCTATTCCTATCCCTATTCCATCCTATTCCTATCCTATCCCATCCCCATCCCATCCCATCCCATTCTTTCCTATTCCCTATTCCTATTCCTATCCCTATTCCTATTCCTATCCTATCCCTATCCCTATCCTATTCTATCCTATCCCTATCCCTATCCTATTCCTATCCTATTCCTATTCCTATTCCTATTCCTATTCCTATCCTATCCTATTCCTATCCTATCCTATCCTATTCTATTCCTATTCCTATTCCCATCCCTATTCCTATTCCTATTCTATTCCTATTCCTATTCCTATCCCTATCCCTATCCCTATCCCATCCCATCCTATTCCCATTCTATTCCTATTCCCTATTCCTATTCCTATTCCTATCCCTTCCATCCCATCCCTATCCCATCCCATCCCATCCCATCCTATTCCTATTCCCTATTCCTATTCCTATTCCTATTCCTTTTCCTATCCCTATCCTATCCCATCCCATCCCATTCCCATCCCATTCCTATTCCTATTCCCATCCCTATCCCTATTCCCTATTCCTATTCCTATTCCTATCCTCCCATCCCTATCCCATCCCATCCCATTCCTATTCCTATTCCCATCCCTATCCCATCCCTATTCCTATCCCTATTCCTATCTCCTATCCTATCCTATTCCTATTCCTATCCTATCCCTATTCCATCCCTATCCCTATTCTATTCCTATCCTATCCTTCCTATCCTATCCTATTCCTATCCCCTATCCCTATCCCTATCCTATCCCATCCCATCCCATTCTATTCCTATTCCTATCCCTATTCCTTTTCCTATCCCTATCCCTATCCCTATCCCATCCCATCCCATCCCATTCCTATTCCTATTCCTATTCCCATCCCTATTCCTATTCCTATTCCTATTCCTTTTCCTATCCCTATCCCTATCCCTATCCCATCCCTATTCCCATCCCTATCCTATCCTATTCTATTCTATTCCTATCCCATCCCATCCTATTCTATCATTCATTCCTATTCCTTATTCCTATCCTTTATCCTATCCCTATCCCTATCCCATCCCATCCCATCCCTATTCTATCCCTATTCCCATCCCTATTCCTATTCCTATTCCTTCCTATTCCTATCCCTATCCCTATCCCTATCCCATCCCATCCCATCCCATCCTATCTATTCTATTCCTATCCCTATTCCCTATCCCTATTCCCATCCCATCCCATCCCATCCTATTCCATTCCTATTCCTTTCCTATCCCTATCCCTATCCCTATCCCATCCCATCCCATCCCATTCTATTCTATTCCTATTCCCATCCCTATTCCTATTCCTATTCCTTTTCCTATCCCTCCTATCCCTATCCCATCCCATCCCATTCTATTCTATTCCTATTCCCATCCCTATTCCTATTCCCATCCCTATTCCTATTCCTATTCCTATCCTATCCCTATTCCTATTCCATCCCTATCCCTATTCTATTCCTATTCCTATTCCTATCCTATCCCATCCCTATTCCTATTCCTATTCCTATTCCCTATCCCTATCCCTATCCCATCCCTATCCTATCCCATCCCATCCCATTCTATTCTATTCCTATTCCCATCCCTATTCCTATTCCTATTCCTATTCCTTCCCATCCCATCCATCCCATTCCATTCCTATTCTATTCTATTCCCTATTCCCATCCTATCCTTATCCCATCCCATCCCATCCCATCCCATCCCATCCTATTCCCATCCCTATTCCTATCCTATTCCTATCCTTCCCTCCCATCCCCATCCCATCCCATCCCATCCCATTCTATTCTATTCCTATTCCCATCCCTATTCCTATTCCTATTCCTATTCCTATCCCTATCCCTATCCCTATCCCATCCCATCCCATTCCTATCCCTATTCTATCCCTATTCTATCCTATTCCTATTCCTATCCTATTCCTATCCTATTCCTATCCTATTCCTATCCTATTCCTATTCCTATTCCTATTCCTATTCCTATCCTATCCCTATTCCATCCCTATCCCTATTCTATCCTATTCCTATTCTATTATATTCCTATTCTATCCCTATTCCTATTCCTATCCTATCCTATTCCTATTCCTATCCCTATCCCATCCATCATCCCATCCCATCCCATTTTATTCTATTCCTATTCCCATCCTATCCTATTCCTATCCCATCCCATTCCTATCCTTTCCCATTCTATTCCTATTCCCATCCCATTCCTATCCCATTCCTATTCCTATTCCTATTCCCATCCCCCTATTCCATTCCATTCTATTCCTATCCCATTCCCTCCATTCCATTCCATTCCATCCCATTCCATTCCATTCCATTCCATTCCATTCCATTCCATTCTATTCTATTCTATTCTATTCCATTCCATTCTATTCTATTCTTATGATAAGAAAAGTTGGCTTCACGCCTAAGGCAGGACCAGAACTCACAATCTCCTGCTTTCTAACCAGCTGCCTTAACCATGATACCAAACCGGCTTAGGAAGGGAGCTCTCGGGGAGGACTAAGGAACGGGGAAATTTTGCCAAATCTTTCAGGCAGGGGGTTCGGGACCGGGGATCAGATGACAGCTGGCACAGTGGTAGGACAAAGAGTGAAATCCTGGTGATCCGGGGTGGGAAGTTGTTTAAGTCAGAGAGCAGTGAGTCAGAGAGAAGGAAGGTCAGGCGATTTTTCTTTGCCAAAGCAACCATTCTCCCGTTTCTGGGTGAGAAGCCGTTGAAGGATCCCGTCATCGTCAATGCCAACCTTCCAGGAAAGGATCAAAGAAATCTAGCTCGAAGCAGCAATCTTGCCAGGAGAAAACTCCTTTGGTTTTGCAGGAGAAATAACTGGAGGGTTCAGTCACACCCTCCTTGGAAAAAAAATTAAAGCAGAACACTTCCTCCTCTTCCACCACAAAGCCGAAACCATCAAAATGAAGACTTATTCAGAAGCGACTCCTTAGTGACAGCTTCCCTTCAGCTCCTTGAGCCTTTCCCCGGATTTTATTAATAATATTTTTCATTATAATGTCACTGTTTTTCTTGGAGATCCAGGCTAACGTGTGAATTATTTGAGGATAGTTTTGAAGTTTAGGTTTAGGAATACAGAGATGACCTTGGAAAATAGCTGTATTTCTTTATTGCTGTTGAAATTTAATAGAATAAACCTTTCAATTGTGATATAAAACTTTAAATACAAGTAGCCCTTTACAACCATTCATTTAGTGATCGAAGTTACAACAGCACTGAAAAAAATGACCAGTTATCAAACTTACGACCGTTGAAGCGTTCCCCATAGTCATGTGATCAAAATTGGGGTGCTTGGCAACTGACTCATATTTATGACGGTTGCAATGTCCCAGGGTCAGGTGATCTTGCGACCTTTTGAAAAGCAAAGTCAATGGGGAAACTGGATTCACTTAACAACCATGTTACTAACAACTGCAGTGATTCACTTAACAACTGTGGCAAGAAATGTTGTAAAATGGGGCCAAACTCACTTAACAGCTGTCTTGTTTAGCAACAGAAATGTTGGGCCCAATTGTGGTCCAGGACAACCTGTAATAGTAAATTTTAATAGTATAAAAATATGATGATAATGAGTATAAAATGTTAAGATTTTACACTATAAAATTTTTAAAGTGGGTAGGGAATTTTGGAATAGATCTCAACATGTCCTAAATTTGCTGAGGTTGAGAAACACTGCTACGAAGGAAGAAATTCTAGAATTACGTGGGCATATCAACCAGTCCGCTGTGTATTTTGCATACTGAATGACACAGCAAAAATTAACTACATTTTGGATAACAGAGTCATGAATATCTAGGGAAAAAAATGCAATGGTCAGAATAACCAGGAACTTTGCTTAAACCTTATTAGTTTATTTATTAAATGTATATGCCATCAATCTCACTGTCAAGTGACTCTGGGTGACTTACAAATAGTTAAAAAATCAATGTTATAAACATTAAAACAGCATGAAAGCCAGCTGGGTGACTCTGGGCCAGTCTCAGACCAACAGACCTCACAGGGTTGTTGTGGGGAAAAAGAGGAAGAGGAAGGAGTATTATGTATATTTCCCACCTTGAGTTATTTATAAAGTAATAAAGGTGGGATAAAAATCCAATCAATAAAGTAAATAAGCAGAGAAACAAGCACTGTTAAAATATGCCGTCTTAGTATTGTGTGAATGCAAGCACCAAATGTTCAGTCTGACTTGCATTCACACAATACTAAGATGGCATATTCGGTTTCCACCTGTCTCAAGTAGTAAGCTAAACCTTACTGATACCAATAAAGGAGAATATTTGTTGCTCAGGGTTGAAATGAAGGGTTCTTGGTGATCTCTGTGCTTGCTTGTTTTCCTGCAGACATTTCATTTCCCTAATTAGGCAACATCATCAGGGATAATAAAAGGTCTGCAAGAAAATATGCAAACTCAGGGGGCACCAAGGACCTCTAAACCTTATTGAATTAATCCAGACATTAATCCAGACGAGCTGGATGAGGAATTCTGGGAATTGAAGTCCACACATCTTAAAGTAGCCAAGGTTGAGAAAAACACTGACCCAGTAAATGCATCTCCAAGATAAATCTCAAAAGAGGCCATTTGGCCAAACATTCTGATGTAGCTTTTATTTCAGTTTGGAACTGCAGACGTGCCTGTCTTTTGAGCTCTCGTGCAGAGGTGCTTCTCACCCTCTTTGCTAACAATGACATCTGAACAGGGAACGATCCAGAATGTGATTTGCAGGTTGGCACCTTCATAAACTTGCTTTTCCCATTCTTTTCTTTTTCTTTAAATGATCCATTGTCCACAGGCGGCCACAACCTCCAGGGAGAGGGAAGATGGAAAGATTGGTGGGCCGGGAGACAACAATTGCCCATGACATCAACTGTTTCTTCCACCACCTCCCATGCTGTATAATGGGGACAGCATGTCCCTCACAGGGAAGACTGAGTCACCAGCAGTGCCAGGAATCCAAAGCTATGGCTCCGACTCTTTTTCTTTTCGAACTTTTGTGGCATGAATCACCCAGCCCACGGACCGGGTGGCTCACTAAACCCGCCAGCTTAGCAGGGTTTAGAAAAAAAAAAAAGAAGAAGAAAGTTGCAAAGAGAAAGTTGTGTCTAAATCTTGTCCTGCTTTTAGCCAGTGTTGGAAGAAAATATCCTTCTGGGTTCAGTTCCAAGTGGGGGAAAAGACACTGGAAACATGGAGGCTGTTTGAAAAGATGGTTTAAGGGTGGACAGGACCACATGGCTTGGAGCTCCAAAGTGAAAAGGATGATCACATAATTCAAGATGTTGGGTGAAGGAAAAGAACAAGGGCTGAGATGCTGAGAGACCCTGAGTTTTATACCCTCTGTTGGGCCCCACCTTAGTGTTTCCTGTTCCTGTGTAAGAAATGCATCCCATTGGCTGTCAGACTCCCAAGGGCGGGGTCTTAGCTAACTTTGTAGGCTTTGTCTGGACCGCATGGCTTCACCTGAGTGTTGGCTGATGCAATCTTCCCAGGCCATGTGGTGAGATGGGTAGAGGGCTTTGTTATGTAGAATACTCTGGCCCAGGCCTTAATGGCCCGCCTGTTAAGAATATGAGTCCTGGATATGAAACCTGGATTGTCTTAGTCTTAATCTCAGAGGAGAGTGTGTCTCCGTCTCTGTTTCCTTCTGTTGGAAAGCATTGCCGTTCCTCCATTTCTTCTAATTGTCTGATATTACTGGATTTAATGTAAGTCTGTTATTGAACTGTTTTTGACACTGGACTTTGATATTTGGATTATCCCTGGATTGAAAAACTGACTGATTTTACCTGTGAATGACTTTGGACTGCCTATTTGGGACTTTGCTTAACGTTTCTGGAAGTAAAAACCTACATTTACTGTACAGTGTATCTGTGTGCTGTATGTGTATTATTCAAACACTCCTCTCAAATACGTCTCCCTGTATGCGCTCATTCTCCTAACGGGGAATTACCTTAACACCGCCCATTAACAAGCTTCTGCTTCTGAGGTAAGTTTCTGCTTCTGAGTTTCTACTTCTCTTTTTAGGGGAAATATTCTGCCTATTTAATATATCCTAAAATATTTCATTTTCTTAGGAGAGGGGTGGGTTTTAACTTCCAACACCAGGATTTGGGGAGGGCTCCAGGTCTTATAAATGGCTTCTCTCAGCATTCCCCATTTTTAGAATAGAATAGAATAATAATAGAATTATTGGCCAAGTGTGATTGGACTCACAAGGAATTTGTCTTGGTACAAATGTTCTCAGTGTACATAAAAGAAAAGATACATTCATCAAGAGTCAAGAATCATGAGGTACGACACTTTATAATAGTCATAGGGTACAAGTAAGCGATCAAATCATACTAGGAAACAGTCAGTATAAATCATAAGGATACAAGCGACAAGGTTACAGTAATACAGTCACAAGTGGGAGGGGATGGGTGATAAGGAGTGATGAGAAGATTAATAGCAATAGTAGTGCAGGCTTTGTAAATAATTGAACAATATTGAGGGAATTATTTGTTTAGCAGAGTTCGGTAAAAAACTCTCCTTGTGTCTAGTTGTTCTGGTGTGCAGTGATCTATAGCGTCGTTTTGAGGGAAGGAGTTGAAACAGTTTATGTCCGGGATGTGAGGGGTCTGTTAATATTTTCACATTTTTACATCTTTTCCCCCTGACCCAGATCTGGATTAAAATCAACATACAAATAGTCCTCAACTTTCAACAGTTTGTTCACTGACCGTTCGAAGGTACAATGGCACCGAACAGTGACTTATTATGACAGTTTTTCACACTTATGACCCTTGTAGCATCTCCATGGCTATGTGACTCACATTCAGGTGCTTGACAACTGACTCACACGTTAAAGCAGGGGTGGGCAAACTTTTTGGCTCGGGGCCGCATTGACTTTTAAAATTTGACAGACGGGCCAGGTCAGCACAAGATTTTTGGGAATCGCCCCCCACCCTTCCCCCTTCTCCTCCTTCCCCTCCCCTCGGAGGCCCCTGAGTCAGGAGTTGCTACTGCCGGGCGGCTCCGCGCTGCTCCAGTCCCGCGTTGCCTCGGGAAGGGAAAGGCAAAAAGGAAGAGCCGCGGCGGTGCTTTGCAACGGAGCAGCGGCACCGGAGGGCTCAGGCTCAGCGGCTCCTCGCTTTGCCTTTTCCTTCCCAAACGCTGGACTGGAGCCGCACGGAGCTGCGCCGGCGGTAGCAACTCCTCACAGCCCCAGCCAGACACCTGAGCGGAGCCCGGGCGAAACTGCCTGTTGCTGCTGCGGAGCACCGCCGGGTCGCCTCCTCCAAGCAGCTTGCCCGCCCGCCGGGCTTCCTCTGCCGCGGGCTCGGGGCCAGGCGCGCGCCCGCGAGTTAAAAGGAAGCCGAAGTTGCTGGGAAGTTGCTCGGGTGCTGGGAGCAGGCTTTTAAAGTGCCGCCCGAGCAAAGTTTAAGCAGCCCGCCGCCCGCCGGGGTGAACCCTTCCTGCTCCTCGGCGGGAAGACACTCCAGCCTGCAAACTTTGCCTTTGCAAAGTTTAAGCCTGGAAGCCCCGGAAAGCAAGCAACTTCCCAGCAACTTTCGGCTTCCTTTAACTCGCAGGCGCTCATGCCTGGCGGAGGGGAAGCCTGGAGCCTCCTCCAAGCAGTCCGCCCGCCTGCCCGCCGGGCTTCCCCTCCGCCGCACGGCTTTGGGGCCAGGCGCGAGCGCCCGCAGTTAAAGGAAGCCGAAAGTTGCTGGGAAGTTGCTCGGTTTCTGGGCTTCCAGGGCTTTGCAAAGGCAAAGTTTGCAGGCGGGAGCATCTTCCCGCCGAGGAGCGGGAAGGGTCTCCGTCCGGCGGGGCGGGCGGGCTGCTTGGAGCGGGCTGCTGTGCGGCTCGGGGGCGCAGGCGCGAGCACCCGCGAGTTAAAAGTTGCTGGGAAGTTGCTCGGTGCTGGGAGCAGGCTTTTAAAGTGCCGCCCGAGCAAAGTTTAAGCAGCCCGCCCGCCCACCGGGCGGAACCCTTCCCGCTCCTCGGCGGGAAGATGCTCCAGTCTGCAAACTTTGCCTTTGCAAAGCCCTGGAAGCCCCGGAAACCCGAGCAACTTCCCAGCAACTTTCGGCTTCCTTTAACTCGCGGGCGCTCGCGCCTGGTGGAGAGGAAGCCCGGAACCTCCTCCAAGCAGCCTGCACGCCCGCCAGCTGGGCTTCTCTTCGCCGCGCGGCTCGGGGCCAGGCGCGAGCGACCGCGAGTTAAAGGAAGCCGGAAGTTGCTGGGAAGTTGCTCGGGTGCTGGGAGCAGGCTTTTAAAGTGCCGCCAAGCAAAGTTTAAGCCTGAAGCCCCGGAAACCGAGCAACTTCCCAGCAACTTTCGGCTTCGTTTTAACTCGCGGGCGCCGCGCCGCCCTGAGCCGCACGGCGGAGGGGAAGCCCGGAGTTGGGGAAGTCGCACGGCTCGGGCCAGGCGCGAGCGCCCAGGCATGATATTCTTCCGATTAAAATCGGAATTCGATTTTTTGGGAATCGCCCCTCCTTTCCCCCACCCCTTCTTCTCCTCCTTCCCTCCCCTCGGAGGCCCCCGAGTCAGAGAGTTGCTGGCAGGCTTGCGCGGCTCCAGTCCGCGTTGCCTCAGGAAGGAAAGGCAAAAAGGAAGAGCCGCGGCGGCGCTTTGCAACGGCAGCAGCGGCTCCTGGTTTTGCCTTTCCTTCCCGAGGCAACGCGGGACTGGAGCCGCGTGGAGCTGCACCGGCGGTAGCAACTCCTGACAGCCCCAGCCGGATACCTGAGCGGAGCCCGGGCGGTGCGAGCGGAGGCCGCTGAGCGGCAGGAAAAGGGAGCTGGGCCAGCCACAGACCAGCCTCCGTGCAACACGCCGCCGCCCGGCCCCGGCGAGGAAAGCAGCGGGCACTCCCGGGCGCGCGGCAGGGGGTCTCTTTGGCCGGCCCCAATTTTTTTTTCAGAGCGGAATATCATGCCTGGCGCCCGCGAGTTAAAACGAAGCGAAAGTTGCTGGGAAGTTGCTCGGGTGCTGGGAGCAGGCTTTTAAAGTGCCGCCGAGCAGGGCCGCCGAGCCGGGAACGGGGCACCAAGGCAGGGCAAAGCTCCACCAGCAGCGGCCTAGCTTTAGGTGGCTCCAAGCAGCCCGCCCGCCCGCCGGGTGGAACCCTTCCCGCTCCTCGGCGGGAAGACGCTCCAGCCTGCAAGCTTTGCCTTTGCAAAGTTTAAGCCTGGAAGCCCCGGAAAAAAAAGGGGATCGGCGGGACTCACCTTCGGAGAGGTTGCACTCGAAGGTGATTTCGAACTCCCAGCCGAGGCCTTTGCAAATTTCTTTTCTTTCCTACCCTAGATCGCTCCGCACTGTTTTGCAGCTTTGGGGGCCACGCGGCACAGGGCAATACGCCACACTCAGCGATTTTTTTCAGGGGTGGGCCGGATTGGACAGACCAATGGCAGTGATTTTTTTCAGGGCAGGCCGCATTGGACAGACCAACGGGCCGGATGTGGCCCCCGGGCCGTAGTTTGCCCACCCCTGCGTTAAAGTGACATCATTTTATGACGGCTGCAGTGTCCCAGAGTCATGTGATCCCCTTTTGCGACCTTCTGGCGAGTAAAGTCAATGGGAAGGCCAGATTCACTTAACAACCGGGTTACTAATTTAACAACTGCAATGATTCACTTAACAAAAAGGTCGTAAAAGGGAACAAAATATTCACTTAACAACATAAATTTGGGCTCAATTGTGCTCATAAATTGAGGACTCCAAGTAAGAGCCAGAGGATTTGGAGTGAATACTTGTGTAAAGAGGGGAGGCCAGGTTTCATTGGCATCATCTCCAATGTGGATCAGATCAGAGCCTTGGCTGAATTTTAAAAAAATATTTTTTATTTATTATATGTTTAGCATACCTTTATTACTTTATAAGTAACTCAAGGCAGTTAATGTACATAATACTCCTTCCTATTTTTCCCGTAACAACCCTGTGAGGAGAATTAGGCTGAGAGAGAGCGAGTGGGCCCAAAATCTTCTACCAGGCTTTCATGCTTTTTAAGACTAGAACTCACGGTCACCTGGTGATGGGCCCAAAGTTCCCCATCTAGCTTTTATGCCTAAGGTGGGATTTGAACTCACAGTCTCTTGAAGTCTGTAGAGATTCTCAGTAATCCAGGTCATGGTTGTCCCAAAGGTGTTTTTTCAGGAGGCAACTGGACTTTCTTTGCTTTTTTTCTTTTGAAGACGTTTCACTTCTCATTCAAGAAGCTTCTTCAGCTCTGAGACTCTTAGTTAAGGCCAGCACCTTAACCGCTAATTCACTTCTGTCCTAAATCTTGGAGAATCAGTGGCTGTATTCACACAACACAAACCAAGACCTAGGAGATGCTGGCTGGAACTTGATGAGTGTTGATCTTAGTTGCATCTTCTATCGCTCCAAATGGCAGATGAGTCCAGCCCATCTGTCTGGTTAATGATTTGACATTGAGAACTTAGGAAATGAGATAACTCAACAACAGATTTCATTAGATTGTGGCAACACAGCCTGAGTGAGTCAGTGGAATCTGAGGAACAGTCCAAGAAAAATCTTTAAAAAACGGTTGTAAGTTAACAGATAACAGATAATCTGAGTTGGAAGGGACCTTGTAGGTCATCTAGTCCAACCCCCTGCCCAAGCGGGAGACCCTACACCATGGCAGTCCAATCTTTTCTTGAAAGTCTCTAGTGATGAAGCTCCCACAACTTCCGAGGACAACTTCTGTTCCATTGCTTGATTGTTCTCACTGTCAGAAAGTTTCTCCTTATTTCCAGGTTGAATCTCTCCTTGTTGCAGAACTATAGAAAAAGCCTCAAAACTCAAGGGGTTTTCTTGTAGGAACCCAAATATTTCCTCTCAGTTAGGGAGATCCAAGCTTTTTAGACTGGTACATACATTTGGAATTGTGAGAGCACACTCACAAAATGGTTGCCAAAATGGGACTAATCATTTCACACACTCTGAATGGCAACCTCTTATAATATTTCTGAATATATCTGGGGTCCAGAAGCTTTCTTAAAGATACAGGTAGCCCTCCATGTGACCAACCCAATGTTCTGACCTTTTTTGCTGCAGTCGTTAAGTGAACACAGAGATTATAACGCAGCTGCAGCCGTTGTTCAGCAAAAACTGGGATTGTTAAGCAAAGCAATGGTTTTCTACGGGTATGGTTTTGCCAAAACCCAGAAATGCGGGGTTTGGTAAAACCATTGTAAAATGCAATCATGTGACATTGCAAACAGCTGTAAATGCAGTGACGTTGTGGAGTGCCTGAAGTTCAGTTGCATGACTAAGTGTTTGGGTTGCAAGTTTGCCAGCTCATCTATGAACAGTCACTAAGCAACCAGTCGTAACTCGAGGACTAGTTGTATTATGGTTAAAGCTAGTCCATTTTTTCCCCTTGCCATTGGCCATCTTTCCACTTACTTAATTTTTTAATGAAAAGACTCTAAAAAAATTAAAATAAATTCAACAGGGCCATAAATGCTCCATAGGAGATTTTCTGCTTACAATGGATCCGGAAGCTGAAGATCCAAGCAAGCCACATGCTGCACCTTTAATATGTTACCGTACTTATGTCAAATATTGGGGTGTAAATCCAAACACATGTTTTTGCATGATCAGAGTTTGCAGCAGCAGGTGCATATGAACCTGACTTTAAATTATTTGGTTAAAACTGAACTTCTATTTTCCAAGCTTAAACTAAGGTATCCTCCATTTATGCAGACTTCAGCTCCCAGAATTCTCAACAATGGCGATGGATGGTGGCTGTGCAATTCTGGGAATTGAAGTCCACGCATGGTAGTTGTGGAGTTGAATTCTATATATGATAGCTGGAGAATTCTGGGAGTTGAAGTCCATATATCTTAAAGTTTGCTGAGATTGAGAAACACTGCTCTAGTGAATAAAAGTTCTAATGAAGTAATTACTGGCACAAACCATACTGATAAATTATTGCTAATATATTACCAATTAATTGAAATTCTCCAAAAAATATTCAGGATAGGAAGAGGAGAAGCAGTTTCTCTTTGACGTCGCACCAGAGTTTTTCCATTTTAGGGGTTGTTAAGCTTGTGCATTTACTCAAGAGTAAAGCTCACTCTGGAATGTAGGATTGCGACCTTCTCCAAATTCCCTAAATTTTAAGCTACAAAAATCCTTGGCCAGAGGTAAGATCTGACTGCAGCATGATTCTTTGCCTATTATGGACTGCGTTCTTTTAAAAGGACGACTGGGCAAATAAAAACATTAGAAATGAGAAAAACCTCACCACCGAGCCTTCCCTGTTCTGAAGATTTGCTCACAATGTGGCTAGATTAATGTGCGTTAAGTTCATCTTCTACGCTGGTTGTTTGGCTGCTATGTTTCTAGAAATACAGGATTAAAGCATAGAGTCATTTTGGCCTAGCAGTTAAGGCACCAGGTTCAAGTCCCCTCTTAGCAGTGGTGGGATTCAAATTTTCTTACTACCAGTTCTGTGGAAGTGGCTTGGTGGGCATGGTTTGGTGGGCATGGCAGGGGAAGGATACTGTAAAATCTCCATTCCCTCATCACTCCTGGCGGAAGGTTACTGCAAAATCCCCATTTCCTCCCCACCCCACTAACCTGCTTTCCAGCTCCATTCTCCTATGCAGGGCAACAAAAAAAGACCCAGCCAATCAGCTGGGACTCAGGAGGCAGAGAAGAGTTGGGGGCAGGGCCAGTCAAAGGTGGTATTTGCTGGTTCTCCGAACTACTCAAAATTTCCGCTACTGGTTCTCCAGAACTGGTCAGAACCTGCTGAATACCACCTCTGCCTCTTAGCCATGACAGCCAACTGGATAACTTTGAGTCAATCTCTCTCAGTCCAATTAATCTCCTAAAGGGTTGTTATTGTGAAGAAGGTGTGTTAAATATGTTCACACCTTGAGTTATTTGTCAGATAATACAAGCTGGATATATGTGTGTATATATAAATTATAATACGTGTATGGTATTCAGCTTTGTTTCGGGTATCTCATCTGCCATCATCAGGCTTCTGTATTGCAGTGATCCCCAACCTTTTTGACGCCGCGGCCCGGTACCGGCATCAGCTGGGCGCCGCGCCCGGTCCGGCATCAACTGGGCGCCGCCATCTTTTTGACGAAAAGTGCTTCCGGTGACCTCACCGGAAGCACTTTTTCGTCAAAGATGCGGCGCGTAGCCCTCGGTGAGCTTTTTCGGGTAGAAATGGCTTTCACCCGGAAAAGCTCACCGAGCGCTAGCGCCACCATCTTTTGATGAAAAAGTGCTTCCGGTGAGCTTTCACCCGGAAAAGCTCACCGGAAGCACTTTTTGCCAAAAAGATGGCGGCGCCCAGCAACCAGCGGCCCGGTAAGACTTGTTCGGTCCGCATGGACCGGCGGTTGGGGACCCCTGCTGTATTGGGTTCGTCTGTGAGTCTGTGAGACACAATACAGAAGCCTGATGATGGCAGATGAGATTCTGCCGAAACGTTGCTACAACTTTAAAAGCACAACTATAGTGACATGGGAAAATACCCGAACAAAGCTGAATACCATACATGTAAGTACCCATGAAAACTTAAGAAAACAAATTATAATACGGTATATATACATATATATAATAAAATAAAATGTTAAAATTGAGAAGGGGCATCAGAGACCATCTAGACTAGAACACCTCATCTCCTAACTTAGTGCTTTTACAAGTTTCCCTGACAAATTTCTGCTTAAGTACTACCAGTGCAGGGGACACACACACACACATCACCCCTTCTTAGGGCTTATCTTCCATATCTCCAATATTCTATTGATTAAAAGTGTATCAGATTATTTAGATGAAATTCACTTCCCTCCCATTTCCACCTATTGATTCCACTTCTGCCCTCTAAAATCGTGTTTGTTAAACTTTTTCCCCTCTCAGAACTCCTTTCCACTTTTAAAAAATATGGAGGACCCCCGTAAAAGAACCTCTGTTGGCATGGGTTTAATTTATCAATATTTACTGTATTAAAAATTAAAATGAATGCATTCGCTGCCACTACTGCTTTTTATGGCTGTCAGTTGGGATTTTAATATTGTATTGTTTTTTAAAGATAGACTGACAAATTGTTTTGATTTCATGGATGCCTGAGAGGGTTTTGTGGGACCCCCCCAGGGGTCTTAGGACCACACTTTAAGAAATATTTCTCTAAAGCTGTGTTTTTCAAATCTTGACAACATTAATATGGGTGGATTTCAACTCCCAGAATTCCTATAGCTGGCTGGGGAATTCTGGGAGTTGAAATCCACCCATATTAAAGTTGCCAGTATTAAAAAAAAAAACAACCCACTGCTCTAAAGCATCACAGAGTAAATATGCTCAGACCGCTGTCCAATGACTTTTTCAATATTGAAAGATGGCTATTTATGTCTACAACACTGGAACATGATCCAGCCAAGATTAAATGGTTTATGTGTCCCGATCTGGCTAAAATTAGTCTTGGTTGTGCATGGTTGGAAGCAATGCAGTTTAAGCAAAACAGACTGAGGAAGGAAAGCACAGGCCTATCACTAAATGTGGATTGATATCATAGTTGAATTGAATCGCCACATTCAAAAATAGCTTCAAAATGAAATAAACGGTAAAATACCCCAAAGCTTTCTCCTTCAGCCAGTTTGGCAGCTGCTGGACTGAGATTGTATTTTCAGCTATTTTAATAAAACTCCTTTTAAAGTGATGATGAAAACTCTGCTTAGATGAAATTTAAATGGCTGGAAATGAGGCTGGTTGCCAAGGATCCAAAATACAATCTTGAGATTGGCGTGGGGGGGGCAGCCAATACAACTGGGTCATCAGTAGCTGTTGGGTGGTGAATTAAAACTTTGAAGAATCACTAAGCAACCAGTCATAAGTCAAGGAGTACCTGTAAAATGATTATGAAAATTATATGCTTAGAGAAACAGCTTCTAAATTTCTAGCCTCTTGTTTGCAGTGGAGCAAACAAAATTGGGCTAAAATTATATAGTATATTGGAGCTCTGTGTCTTCAGCGGAACGATTTTTCCAAAAAGGAGACGCCAAGCTTGTTAGTGGCTTTGCTAATCTCAAGGCCGAGGTATTGCAAACCACCCCATCCCTTTCAAGACATTTCAAGAGCTTTTAGCAGGTTTGTTGACTTCACCTGCTTCTTTTGCTGCAGATCTAAGTGGTTTGTCCCCCGATTTTTGCAACAGGTTGGGCTAAGCTAAGCTTTGCTATTAGGAGACGGGTGGGGTTTGGAGGCCAGCCCAGAAAGGCACAGACTGCTTGGGCAAAGCAAATATCTGGGTAGGTTATGAGGGGTTTCTATTGCATTTCTCTTTTCACGGTAGAAATTAAGATGTCTTCTGGGGAATGTTTGGCACTTCATAAACATCAGCGCAGGATGCAAAATCTAAGTTTCATAGAACAAATCAAACCAAAATCTTCCCTCAAGGAGGCACAAATGATCAGACTCAAGTGGCAAGATTTAAACCCTCAGAATGGGGAATCATATTGATTAGATTACTAAGAATCTCTCTTCCTCAGATGAGGAAAGGATGGCAATAGCACTTAGATTTATATACCGCTTGACAGTGCTTTTTACAGCCCTCTCTTAGCGGTTTACAGAGTCAGCATATTGCCCCCAACAATTGGGGTCCCCATTTTAGCCACCTCAGAAGGATGGAAGACTGAGTCAGCCTAGAGTTACTCAGAATCGAACTCCTGGCAGTTGACAGCAGAATTAGCCTGCAATACTGCATTATAACCACTGCACAGATAAATGTGTCTTCCATCTAGGATGGTGTTTCTCAACCTTGGCAGCTTTAAGACATGTGGACTTCAATTCCCAGAATTCCTCAGGCGCCATTACAGTTGTAACTTGAGGACTACCTGATGACATTTATTCACAAAACATTCTGATGACATGGGCTTCCAGTTTGAAGGGCTTCGGTGACAGACAGAAATCCGTGATTGTGCACGGTTTCTGTCTGGGCTCGCCACTGGAGCGCCCCGAGCCGGCTGGTTTCGGGGCTAAGCCACCCCGTAGAGGTGGTGAAGAGTGGGGAGACCGCCAGCAGGGTCGAGGAGAGCCGCATCTCTTCTCCTCAGCTGGCCATTACTCCCTTTCCCAAAGGCGGTTGCAGCGGTGGTCAGAAATGGCCACCACAAAGGAGAACTCGACTGGAAAAGAACGTGCAGGAGGAAGATAAGAAGTGAAAGTTTTGGCTGACCGGGTTAAATTGTAAAAGCAACTACCAAGGTACCCTGGAATTTAAACTTACAAAAAATAACATCGCTCCCAAAGAAGAGTCGGAAGCAGTGAAGGAAAATGAAAAGGGAAAGGTTTGGCGCTTTTTTTCCCTTCTCTCTCCTTCCCTATACTGACAACTAAGAGACTTAAATAAGAAATCGGAAAAATCCGCTTTGGCATCAATAGGCAATTAAGCTGAAAATAAAACAAAATGCCAAAGGGATAATAAAGATTTCTGGACATTAAAAACTTTCTTTTTCATAAGCAGGAAGGGAGAGAAAAAGAATAAGGGCAGGATCTGGAAGAGGGAGGAGACTGCCTGGAATTAAAAAGAATCTAAAGTAAAACTTCAATAAGACTTCTAAAAGATACATTTTAACTGAAACTTTGCAACTAAATAGTAATCCCAGGAATAGAAAGTGAAAAAAAAAAAAGAGCAAAAAAGAAACAGCTTGCGTGTATTTGGATTATTTGGTGATCTTTGGATTTTTGGTTATTATATTTGAATGACTAAAATCAATTAGATGGTTGTTTAAAAATTTATACAATGGCACCACTTCTGGATGAATTGAAAATGGAACTTAAAAAGTACAAAGAAGATGCACAAAAAGGGAAGGGTTCTTTTGGCTTCGTTTTTCAATTCTTAGAAATGGAGATTTGGAACTATGAGAAACAACAAGAAAAGACTGCAAAACAAGACGACTGGGACAAAGAAGAAGCCATCTTTAATGAACAAGTAATTCTATGTGGGGAAGAAAAAGGAAAGTGGGGAAAGAGAATGGAGAATTTAAGACTTAAAAAAACAACCAAAGAAAAGAAAAATAATTTGAAAAATAAGTATAATACTGGAAAGCAACAGAAAAGGGGAATACAGAAGAGAGAAATAGAGGTAGAGAGACAAGGGGGTAAAAAGGTGAGAGAGAAGAAGAGAAGGAAGAAGGAAAGGAAAAGAAGTTACAAAGGACCGGAGCAAGATATAGAGAAACAGGACCTATTTAGAGATAATGAGTGAAAATCTAACTGAAAAAGGGATTCTGTAAAGGTACATAAGATTGTATTGTTATATTAGTAATAGAAATAACTTTAGAAAATTGGAAACATCGTATGATTAAAATGAGGGATAAAATAGTTACTGTAATTTAGTGAAATGTTTGTGAAATAAAGTAAATGAAATAAAATAAATGAGAAAATTGAATTAGGAAGGAATGGGAATACTTTAATTAGTCAGTGTTTTAATGTTTTATAAAATATAAGTGAAGGGGGGGGGAATTAACTATGGAAAGCTTATAATTGTTCCCATAGAAGTATGATATTTAATTGAAAAGTAATGTTAAAGATGTTAAGACTTTAATGAATATTAATATTAATGATAGAATTGAATTGGAATGGAATGTTGTTTTAATTATATACATTTATAATTTTTTTCTTTTTTTAAGAATACAGTGTGTATTTTAAGAATGTACCAAGCAGAATCCGGATGGAAGTTATGTATTATATTGAATGTTACAACTTTAGGGAAAAGATATAAAGGCGTCATACTCCAATCCGTAACTACAGGAGAAATTTTGTTTAATGAGAAAAGATAATGGATAATTGAAACAGGACAGACAAAAAATATAAATACAATGATTTGAATTGAAATGAGATAATTAAAATAAAATTGAGAAAATTAAAAGAGGGGAGAAGCTATGCAGAAAATGTAAAATAGTAATAAGATATGGAATAGAATATAAAAATGAGCATGAACCTGAATTTGTGTCTGTACGAAGATGAATGCCATTTGCGACCTTCCCAAAGGGGCTTCTGACAAGCCAAATCAATGGGGGAAACCAGACTGACTTAACAACCATGTGATTCACTTAACCACAGTTATTCACTTAGCAACCGTGGCAAAAAAAGGGTTGTAAAATTCAGGTGTGCTTCCCTTAAGGAGCACATATTGCTTAACAATGGAAGTGCTGGTCCCAATTGTGTTTATAAGTCAAGGACTACCTGTCCTATTCTCATAGTGGCATCAGGCGGTCAAAAAATTCAAAATGGTGGCAGGAATTACGTGATCCAAGCCCTGTAAAAAGGGAAAGGGTTTCAAAGACAGAGTGTGGCTGCCATCTTGCCTTTTTTGACCTCTCCCCCATGGATGCCTTTGTGTAACCTGAATCTTTTTAAAAAAAACAACAGTTTTTGAAGATCTGTTAACCCAACATTAGCTCTTCAAGGGTTGACTCTCAAATTGTTCATCATTAGTAAGTGCGAAATATTCAGCTGTTGGCACTTGTGCACAACTCCTACTGGTTTACACCCTATGTGAATTTATTCTTATTGCTTATTGTTTATCTGTGACCCTGTCTCTTGGCTTAAGTCTACATTGCATTGGAAAGCACTTTAGCTAATACTGATGATCGTGTTTTTCCTTATATCTTTTCTAGAGTAATGTTATATATAGGCAGTCCTCAACTTACAACCGTTCACTTAGTGACCATTCAAAGTTACTGTCAGGGTTCCAAGTAATACTTGGACCCATAACAAATAGAACTCCGAGGCAGGTAGATTCCTCAAAGAACTGTTTTATTGGATATATCATATTGGCACAGGCTGGTGAAAACCGACCCTGAATGTTCCCGCAGTTTTCACCTAATTAAAAGTAAAAGTTTCCCCCCTTCCTCACACAATCAGTCACATGGTCCAATCAAGATGCTTCCCGGTTGCCTAGTAACTTCTCCTCTTTCCAACCACCTGTGGAATTGTCCTTGGTTCCCAGGAGAAAGTATTTTGTTTTGGCTAAAAAAAGGCCAACTATCTCTATTCCTCCCTCCATGTCCCTCAGCTCCATTGTGGCAACACTGAAGCCTCAAAATGGCCTCAGCCGGTCAGCTTCAGGGTTGACAGTTACAACAGCACTGAAAAAAGTGACTTATGACTGTTTTTCACAAGTATGACCATTGCAGCATCCCCATGGTCATGTGATCAAAATTCGGATGCTTGGGAACTGTTTCATATTTATAACGGTTGCAGTGTCCTGGGGTCACGTGATCCTCTTCTGCAACCTTCTGACAAGCAAAGTCAATGGGGAAGCCAGATTCACTTAACAACCGTGTTAATAATTTAACAACTGCAGTGGTTCGCTTAACAACTGTGGCACAAAAGGTCATAAAATGAGGCAAAATTCACTTAACAAATGTTTCACTTAGCAACCAAAATTTTGAGTTCAATTGTGGTCATAAGTCAAGGACTGCCTGTAATATGTTGACAGAATGATTGAGAAAACGGGTTTTTAAAGAGATGTATATTGTTATTGAATTACATACTGACTCTTTGGAATGTAATTTTCAGAACAAAGATAAGTTGCTTTGCTCTCAGACAATAGTAGATGGAAAAATACTATAATTTCAGCTGCAAAGGACTGGATTTCAGACATATGTGATTTGGCCATTTTTGAGAAAATTATACGCTTGGTTAATCAGAAAATGTCACATGATCTATCCCTTTGGGAAAAATATTTGAACAGGATTGGTAAACATTAAAAACTTTGTTTTGTTTTTCTTAAGACTTACAAAATCAGCTGATATACCAGTAGCTATAATTGCAGTTTTTGTGTGTTCTTTTTATGCATTTTTTACATAAAGTTTTTTTTTTGTGTATAGTATACCGTTTATTTTTATTTCACATTATTTTATGTGTGTCTGATTGAAAAGGGATCATTAAAAGTATTTGGTTTTTTGAGGGAAAAAAAGACACATGAAACTAAACATCTATGGAGATTCTCAGTCATCCAGGTCATGGTTGCCCCAAAGATGTTTTTCAAGAGGCAACTGGACTTTCTGGTTTTTCTTTGAAGACGTTTCGCTTCTCATCCAAGCTGCTTCAAAAAAAAAAATAGCTTGATCCCTTCCTCCTCTCTGTGGCAGCCCCTCAAATATTGGAAGACTGCTCTCATGCCTCCCCTGGTCCTTCTCTTCACTAGACTAGCCAGGCCCAGTTCCTGCAACTGTTCTTCATATGTTTTAGTAACCTAATTACTCAATTAATTGATTTACACACAATGGTCCCAGGAAAATATGGTTTTGGTTTAAGAGTTTCCAATAGATGCATCCAATTTTTATTTAGGATTCCCTATCCAATCAGGGTGTCTACAGAGATGGGGAGAAAATAAAAAAAAATTAAGATCAAAGCCGGGCCCCAGTTTTATGATTGTCCAAAACCTGGCCCAATTTTAAATCTATGTCAGTACAAAACTGAACTGAGCTTATTTAAAAAGACAGCTGCTCCCTTTTTAACTGACCTGTTGAAGCACGTTACGCAAACTCTGCTGACTGATCAAAGGAAAGGAATAAAGTAAGTAAAACCTGACATCTGCTCAGCAGTGACTAACAAAATTCATTAACGTTGAATAAATCTTCACTTTGCATTTCCTCAGTTTCTCGTATTTCGCTGCTATAAATTCATTCTTTCTTAGTTTTGCTGGGAGGAGAAAAAAACTTTTAATTTTTTTAAAAAATCCACAAGATACAAGTTTGTCAAAGTTTTGTGAATTTTTTCCCCCTCCTTATTAGTCCTTGAGTTATGACCTCAATTGAGATCAGAATTTCTGTTGCTAGGCAAGGGGGTTGTTAGGTGACTCATGTCTAATTTTATAACCTTTCTTGCCATGGTTGCTAAGTGAATCACTGCTGTTGTTAAGTGAACTACATGGTCGTTAAGTGAATCTGACTTCTGCCGTTGACTTTGCTTATCGGAAGGTGGCTGGGACGGACTCAAATGGGATCACATGACCCCGGGATCCTGCAACCATCGTAAATATATGCCAGTTGCCAAACAGCTGAATTTGGATTGCTTGATCGTGGGAATGATGTGATGGTTGTAAGTGTGAGGATGTAAATCACTTTTTTCAGTGTCATGGTAATTTTGGTCACTAAATGAATGGTTGTAAGTCGAGGACTACCTGCCTACTCACAATTAACTCTAAAGCACATGCTATCTTAAAAGAATCAAAATGGAGAGACTGGGATAGGTTCTCTTACTGGATATTTGATTAAATTCGCTCGGGGAAGGAAAAACTGCCGAGAAATTTGTAATTCGACAGAAGTCCTAGAATAGGGGTGTCAAACTCGATTTCATTGAGGGCCGCATCAGGGTTGTGTTTGACCTGAGAGGGGTGGGCAGGGGTGGGATTCAAATATTTTAACAACCGGTTCTGTGGGCGCTGCTAGGTAGGCGTGGCTAGGTGGGTGTGGTCATGTGACAGGGTGGGCGTGGCTTCTTCTTTTTTTGCAGCCTCCTCCCCCGGTTTTTTTTTTGCCTTCTGGGCCTCAGGGGAGACTCCTGGCCAAAGCATTAAGACAGCGAGGGGGATCCCAGCACAGCTGATCATCGGAATAGCTGATGGTCAAAGGTCAGAACTGCCACTTCGCACCTGCGCTTTGCAATTGTTCAATGCCAGTCGGCCAAGGACCCTCGGGGGAGGGGAGGAGGGGAGGTGGGTGCTCAGGGGAAAGCGGGACCGATGGAAAGAAGCCTCAAGGCCGTTTCCCTGGGGGAAGAATGCAGCTGCAGGAGTGACTGTTCCAACAACATCTATTTTAAAACTGATTGGACAATGGAAGGGAGTCAAATGGGTTGCTTTACTATAATCCACTTGACTTTTAGTAAACTTTACTTTTCTCAAGAAATAGAATCAAGGATGGTTCTTACGTGAAGGTGCAAGTTGAGGCAGGACTGACAGCCAGGTACTGTACCGATGCAGGAGAAGCAGAAAATCCTGAATATGATATCTTGCGGGTTGGGAGGGTCTGACAACCAAGATTTGGGGTCTAACAAAATTAGAGTATAGATCAGGGGTGGGTCAGTCCCCTTTTTTGGCTCTCCACAGTCCTTACCTCCACCCCCAGGTCACACTGCTGAAATCAGACCCAGAGAGTTTTGAAAAAGAGGCTTTGGACTTGGGAATTCCCAGTTTCAGAAGTTACAATACATTTTAGCTTAGATATAGCTAGTCCTTGACTTATGACCACCATTGGGACCAGAATTTTCTTTTTTTAAAAAAAAATTTTTTTATTGGTTTTTAAAAACAAACATAAACAAACAAAACATAAAAGCATAAAAACATCAAGCTGTGTGTGCCGGTTGGTTTACAAATGTGTTGGTTATACAGTGTGCCGGTTGGTTTACAAATTGTTTTGTGCTTCCATTTCGTAGTCTTCAATTACAATTACATTACATATAATCTCATATTGTCAATCAAAAACTAAATACCTTAGTATCATTATTAATCAATCATTTGATTATACTTTTATTCATTCATGTTTTACAAGTTAACCATAATTTACTTAATTTATTGTATAACAGTTCATATTATCATCCCAAATCTATCCTAAAGTCATTTTGTAGTTATAATAAGAAAGAAGTACATCTTTATATATTTATTATTTTCTAGAAATCTACATATTTCATTACTGTACTTTGTTATCTAACCATTGATAGAAAAGATCCCAAATTTTATAAAATTGTTTATCCTCTTGTTCTCTAATTTCAAATGTTAATCTACTCATTTCAGCACATTCCAATATTTTCTTAATGATTTCCTCCTGTGATGGTGTTTTCTCATTTTTCCAGTTTTTAGCAAATACAATCCTAGCCGCTGTTAGGGACCAGAATTTTCATGACTAAGCAAGGCAGTTGTTAAGTGAGTTGCATCCAATTTTATGGCCTTTTTTGCCATGATGGTTAACCAAATCACTGCAGTTAAGTGAATAATGCAGTCATTAAACAAACTTGGCTCCCCCCCCCCCCCGTTCCGTTGTTGGTTGGAAGTCATCTGGGAAGGTTGGAAATTGTGATCACATGACCTGGGGATGCTGAAACCATGGTTTATGCGCCTGTGCCCAAATTTTGATCATGTGACCACGAGGATACTATGATGATCATAAGTGCAAGAACCAGTCAAAAGTCACTTTTTCAGTGCCATTGTAAATTCAGAGGTCACTAAATGGATGGTGGTAACTCAAGAAATACCTGTAACCACTTAATAGGTTTACAAGGTATGTGTTTTGCATTCCTTCCTTCCTTCCTTCCTTCCTTCCTTCCTTCCTTCCTTCCTTCCTTCCTTCCTTCCTTCCTTCCTTTCTTTCTTTCTTTCTTTCTTTCTTTCTTTCTTTCTTTCTTTCTTTCTTTCTTTCTTTCTTTCTTTCTTTCTTTCTTTCTTTCTTTCTTTCTTTCCTGTACATTGCCCGGAGTCACATTATCTTGGTTGGATGCCCATATAAATGTTTCCAATGAATAAATCAAGCAATTTTTAGGAGTACATTCTCTCTCTCTCTCTCTCTCTCTCTCTCTCTCTCTCTCTGTTGTTAGAAAAAATTGTCTGCAGGAGTGTAAGACAAAGCAGAAGAGATGGAAAAACCCGTTTTAGAATTGGAGGCCTCCAGGATTTTCTAGTTTATTGATTTGTTTTATTTGAAAAAATGTGTATGTTGCCAGCAACATATGAGAAAACATCACAAAAATTGTACAATCCATCTATCAGTTGAACAAGAAATAAATAGAATTATGTGAAATAGCTGCCATCAAACAAGCCAGAATGCTGTCTTAAGGTGGACTGGTTTTATAATCTCAAAACGTAATCAACGCAGGGCCACTGCTTATCTCAGGGAACAAGCTACTCTAGAGGCTGCTACACTGAATAAATCAATCTCCCACTTACAACCACCACCACCCCAGCACCCCAACTGCTTTGAGGGTGAAAACCAGAGCATAATCTGCATATGAGTTTATGTAGGTTATTTCAGACTGCATCTGAAGACAGTCCTGAAGTAGGGAAGGAGAGATGAGGGATTGAAAAAGTCAAATGGAATGGGATGGGATGGGATGGGATAGGACAGGACAGGACAGGACAGGAATAGAATAGAATAGAATAGAATAGAATAGAATAGAAGCTGGAAGGGATCTTGGAGGTCTTTTAGTCCAGGGGTCACCAACCTTTTGGACCCCAGGGTCCACCAAACTCATAATTTGAAATCCTGCAGACCACTAATATGAATTTTGACTGATGGTGGCTTGCTGACATTGGTGGAAAAGTTAGTCCCATATTCCAGAGCTGCAGTAGTTACAAGACTGGCCCTTTGGTCATCCCACAGCTGCCCAGGGGCTGCCACAAAGAAGAGGGAGTCAAGCTATTCTCCAAAGCACCTGAAGGCCAGACAAGAAGCAATGGGTGGAAATTAATCAAGGACAGAAGCAACTTAGAACTAAGGAGGAATTTCCTGACAGTTGGAACAATTAATCAGCGGAACAACTTGCCTCCAGAAGTTGTGAATGCTCCAACACTGGAAGTTTTAAAAAAGATGTTGTCTGAAGTGGTGTAGGGTTTCCTGCCTAAGCAGGGGGTTGGACTAGAAGACCTCCAAGGTCCCTTCCAACTCTGTCCTATTCTATTCAGAAACATCTGCCGCTACCTGGCTACCTAGGATTGAACTCTCAACTTTCTGAGTGGGAGGCAAAAGTCTTTACCACTAGGCCAGCACACTGCTCCTAAGTAAACATATAGACACAATCCACATAATTATATAAAGAACTTCTACGGGGGTATGGCACTGGCCTCATAACTGGATGTCCACTTCAGCCATCCAGGAGATCACCTCTGACATTACTTTGTGTAAGTCCTTTAGGGCAGGGGTCCCCAACCACCGGTCCGCGGACCGGTCCCGGTCTGTGGAACAAGTCCTACCGGGCTGCTGGTTTGCTGGGCGCCGCCATCTTTTTTTGATGAAAAAGTGCTTCCGGTGAGCTTTTCCGGGTAGAAAGATGGCGCTGCCATCTTTTTTTGATGAAAAAGTGCTTCCGGTGAGGTCACTGGAAGCACTTTTTCATCAAAAAAAGATGGCGGCGCCCAGCTGACGCTGGTACCGGGCTGCAGCGCCCAGCTGATGCCGGTACCGGGCCGCGGCATAAAAAAGGTTGGGGACCCCTGCTTTAGGGAACCAGAGAATACACATCGTAGGTGATCTTGCCCAATATGTTTAACAGTTTGCATATCAGCCCCACAATCTCACAAGGGGAAACTTTCCATCTCCATTGATATAGGATGGAGGCACTTTTTCCAGCGTTACACCTTAATTGTGGTCGATTTCAACCAGACAGAGGGAGGCAGGTCCAAATCAAGACAAATTAAGGATTTCCTGAAGGCCACACAACATGGACTTCCCAGTATTGTCGTATTTGACAAACGGCATGGGTCTCCTTGTATTTTAATTTGACTTATTTTTTTTTAAATGATGCGAACGGTTTATCAAAACATTTGCAGGCTGGAAAAGCACCCAACCGCAGGAGTTCATCGGCATTCAATTCTTTAACCTCGAGACAAATTGGTTGCAGGAATGCATTAACCCCCTGCCTCACTTTCTCCTGTGTACAAAAACAGACTTATTCTCCCCCCTTGCTCCAAACCTCAGGACTGGATTCCATAAGAACTGCATAAACCAGCCCCCCCCCCCCCCCACACACACACATACACACACCCATTTTATCATTCTCTTGCACCAGCTCCAATTTGCTGAACCTTCATATGTTCCCCATTACGTCCCTTGGCAGGCTCTGGGGGCGAGTGTGCACAATTGGCCATAAATTCCCTTAATAAGGATTGGTGCAGAAAGAGTGGAATCTACCAAGGGGGCAGGCAGGAGGTGTGGGGTAGATGAAAAGGAAAGTGGGGGTCAAGGGAGTGGACCGCAGGGGAAGAAAGGGGGGAGCAGAGCAGGTGGGTCTGCCGTGCTGTAAAACCAGAGCTATAAATTGTACATATCTGAGAATGGCATCCGCAGTGGTGGAAAACCTTGGAAAAAGTCAAGGTTCGGCTCAGGGAGTCCCTTGGGTTGAATCTCGCCTCTTTGGGGGCCCTCTTCCCTTTTTTTTAACTCCTGAAAAAGTTAGAATTTCCTTGAGTGATGGGAAACCCACAGAACGGGGCCCCGAAGAGCAGGAGCGAAGGCTTAGTAGATGAAAGGTAGAGCTTGCTGGATAGAGACGGAGATAAGTGGCAAAGCCTTTGAAGTGTTTATTACTGGAATTATTAGCAATATTTATAGCACATCCTGTAAGGGTTTCTCACTGTGGTTTCCAAAAGGAGCAAATTATTGCCTCGGTACAGCTGTGCTAAAGATTGGCTCCAAAGCCCAGAATCCATCAAAGGAAGAAAGGATAATCCGTGTAGGTCGTTGTGCCAGAATGAATAGAATTCGTGTGTGGCTCCAGCATCCAATCGCTAGTCCTGTTCACAGTATCACTTACCCAAATTTGTTCAAACACAAAATCATAGGGCTGGAAGGGACCTCAGAGGTCTTCTATTCTTCTATGCTCATGGCAGTAGACCTTATACCATCGGGGTCAAAGGGTTGCCATTCTGTTTTTGAAAACCTCCAGGGATGGGGCACCGACAACTCCTGGAGATCAAGGTATTCCTTTGATTAATTGCTCTCACTGGCAGAAAATGTATCTTTACTTCAAGGTTGGATTTCTCCTTTCCCTTTAAACTTAATTTCTTGGATTTCCCTTTAATTTCTTGTCCTGCTCTCTGGTGTCCTACAGCAGGGGTCTCCAATCCCCAGTCCGTGGACCAGCTGCGGTTCACGGCATGCCAGAAACCGGACCACACGAACAATCGAAGCCCCACACCCAGATTGCAAGCAGCACACGAAACCCTCCAGCCCACGCAAAAACCTCTCTGTGGAAAACTTCTGGGAGGAGGTTTCGAAGTACAGTATTTATAGCAGGACTACTAGATTCTGCCACAGCTTTGTTCCTTAGGCCACCCGTTTTGTAAATTTGCAGGATTCTTTTCCCCCACCCACCATATATTCAAAGTAGGCTGTGACTTTTCTCTATGTCATGTATGTGTGTGTATGTGGGTATATGCATGATAATGGTTGTCTTTTGAGAGCTGAATGCAATGAAATTTCATTTTATTGATGTTGAGTAGTGTAAATTTAAAGTGACAATAAAGTTCTATTCTGCTCTATTCTATTCTAGTCTAGTCTAGTCTGTTTTCCCTTCTCTCTTCTCTCTTCTCTTCTCTCTCCTCTCCTCTCCTCTCTTCTCTTTTCTTCTCTCTTCTCTTCTAGTCCAGTTCAGTCCATTCATCTAGTCTAGTCTATTTTCTCTTCTCTTCTCTTCTCTTCTCTTCTCTTCTCTTCTCTTCTCTTCTCTTCCATTCCATTCCATTCCATTCCATTCCATTCCATCCTCTTTCCACAGAACCAGTCCCTGGTGCCCAAAAAGTTGGGGGCTGCTGCCCTAGAGTCAAACCCCTTTTCTTTGTGTCAGCCCCCACAAGACACTTATTATGACTGGTAACTCTCGCTAAGAGATGCAGCTATAAAGTAAAATATTGCATGAGTGCGCCCAGTTGAGGACATCCGTTCACCTGCAGTCTTTAAGCAAACTGCCTGCTACGTCACTTAGCCACAACTTGTGATTTCCTGCCAGCTTCCCCACTGACAGCAGCTAGCTGTGAAGATGACAAATGGTAATCATGTAACTGTGGGACGCTGTGACCTACAAGTGCTCGACCATTGTCCAGTGCCTGAATTGCGATCGTCTGACTGCAGGGATGCTGCCACTAGCCACAGGCTGAAGGTCCAGTCATTAATCTACTTTTTCAGCTCTGGTGTAAATTTGAACGGTCGCTGAACGAACCGGTTGTTAACCTAGGATTATTTGATTGCATCTACACAATGTGTTAAAGTTGCCCTGTGTTCTGACCAAGGCTTCCAAAACTGTAATTAAGCACACGTTTAATCCAAACAACCCTTGTTTTATTTCAATGCTGGGAATTATGTTTATTCCCAGCCAGTAATGAGTCCCAAACAGTCCCTTGAGATAAGCACCCACCTTTATCTCCTTTGAATTGCTGCCAACAACAAAAGTGCCAAATTAACTGGAAAAAAAAAACAATCTAAGTATAAAGTCCACACAGAGCTTCAAGGATTTATCTGAACAGAATGAATGACTTTGCTTCCTGCAAAGGTTTCTCTACCTTTGCCTGTCTTTTATACCTTGGGTGGGGGCAATCACCTCCAAGCCTTACTCCCGAGTTGCCCCTTTTGTTTCAGCTGCTCTTGCCTTCTAGCAGCTCTGCGCATACGCACATTGGGAATAGGCTCCCCTTGTTCCTCTGCCTCGCTGCTGCCAGACTCCGGAGGCTCTGGAGTCAGCACCCCACCCCCAGATGGTCCTGGCCCCATCTCTGCATTGGACGCAGGACCCTCGTCTGAGTCCTCTCCAGACTCCCAGACTGGTCCCCGTTTTTTCCCACTGTCCAATTCCACTGCCGTCTGCACAGGCTGCTGGAGAACCACAACACCCTGCATACAGTTACAGTTGTTGTGTGAACTCATCCATTGGGTAAATGAGGGAAGCATTTTGCAATCCATCTCTTGATGTCGGTGCATAATCACAAATAAAAATGATACGTATTACTCCTTTCGAAGATCTTAGCTATTCCTTGTCACCTGTCACTTCCTCTTAACATCTGGATTTCAGGCTCACTCCTCCCACAATACATTCTCATTCCACAGATACTGAGAGGTGTCGGGCCTAAATGAGTAGCAATACATTCCCCCAAAATTTCCCCTAAGATTCCTACACTTTGCAAACATTGTAAAGATAAAGGTTCCCCTCGCACATATGTGCTAGTCGTTCTCAATTTGCAAACATGGCTTCCCCTTAAACCTGCTGATTTGATTAGAGTCCCTCAATCTCGTCTGCAAAAATCCAGGTGACCCTTAGATGTCAATAAGGAAATAAAAGTTCTATGCATTTCTTTGCTGCCATCTTGTGGCTGACTGATGTTTTGCAGCTGAGGTATGATAATCCTCGGTGTGATGCCACCTGCTACTATTTATTTATTTTGTTAAGCGATTATAAGATAACAGGTATGTATAAACATAGTTATGAATACATGAAATGGATACATATAAGAAAAATAAAAAGAAACAATAGGACAGGGACGGTAGGCACGTTGGTGCGCTTATTCACGCCCCCTACAGACCTCTTACGAAAGGGGTGAGGTCAATAGTAGACAGTCTAAGGTTAAAGTTTTTGGGGTTTGGGGAAGAAACCACAGAGTCAGGTAGAGTATTCCAGACATTGACCACTCTGTTGCTGAAGTCGTATTTCCTGCAATCAAGTTTGGTGCGATTAACCTTGAGTTTGTATCTATTGTTTGCTCTTGTGTTATTATGGATGAAGCTGAAGTATTCGTTGACAGGTAGGGCATTGCAATGTATGATTTTATATACTGTACTTAGATCGGACCGAAGGCAGCGTAGTTCTAGATTTTCTAGGTCTAGAATTTCGAGCCTGGTGGCATAAGGCATTCTGCAACGAGTAGAGGAATGGAGGATTCTTCTTGTGAAATATTTCTGGACTTTTTCAGCTGTATTGATATCAGATACGTAAAGCGGGTTCCAGGCTGATGAGCTGTATTCGAGTATCTGTAATGATCTATGTGACCTTGGGAGACAGGAAGAAGAGCGGCAAACAGGACAATTGGCATGTAAAAGATCTCTCTGCCCACCGAAGGAGGAAGGGTGTTCTATCGCCAGGACAAAGCAGACTCGAATACCGGAGTTGAAATCAGCTCTTTATTAGCAACCAGTAACTTCAACTGAAGTCGAGCCGCGGCAGCCCTTTTTATAGCGGCTGCTAGCGGCTCGCAACCAATGGCATGTGTTTAAACTTCCCGCCGCTTATGCGGCCAATCGGAACCTGTTGTTCTTAACCAATCATTACGCTGTGTTAACTAACCAATAGCAATGTAGTATTAGAAGTCTATATTTGAATACACTACAGAGGGCATGGGAAGCCCCTGAGAAGGGACCTTCCCTAGGTTTCCAGAGTGTAAAAGCCAAAGAGGAGAGAAATACTTTCAGCCCTGCAAGATTCCGCACTTCCATTTCCTTTTGCCACAACTTCTCATTCAATGTCTAGCTCAGGGCTGTCAAACTCAAGGCCCGCGGGCCGGATCTGGATTGTGGGGTGCTTAGACCTGGCCCGCGGGGCCGACCTTGGAAAGAAGCAAAGGACTGGCCTACAGTGCCTCTGACAGCAAAAACATAGCTGGGGTATGTATGTGGCAAGAAAGGACAAGAATGGAGAAAGGGAAAGAGGGACAACAAAGAAAAAGATGGGAAGATGGGAAGAGAGCAAGGAAGGAAAAATAAGGAAAGAGGGGAAGGAGAAAGAAGGGAAGGGAAGGGAAGGAAAGGAAAGGAAAGGAAAGAGAAAGGAAAGGAAAGGAAAGGAAAGGAAAGGAAAGGAAGGGAAAGGAAAGGAAAGGAAAGGAAAGGAAAGGAAGGGGAAAGGAAAGAGGAAAGGAAGGGAAGGAAAGGAAAGGAAAGGAAAGGAAAGGAAAGGAAAGGAAAGGAAAAGAAGGGAAAGGAAAGGAAAGGAAGGGGAAAGGAAAGAGGAAGGAAAGGAAAGGAAAGGAAGGGAAGGGAAAGGAAAGGAAAGGAAAGGAAAGGAAAGGAAAGGAAAGGAAAGGAAAGGAAAGGAAAGGAAAAGAAGGGAAAGGAAAGGAAAGGAAAGGAAAGGAAGGGAAAGGAAAGGAAAGGAAGGGGAAAGGAAAGAGGAAGGAAAGGAAAGGAAAAGAAGGGAAAGGAAAAGAAGGGAAAGGAAGGGGGAAGGAAAGAGGAAGGAAAGGAAAGGAAAGGAAAGGAAGGAAAGGGAAAGGAAAGGAAAGGAAAATAAAGGAAAGGAAAGGAAAGGAAAGGAAAGGAAAGGAAAGGAAAGGAAAATAAAATAAAGGAAAGGAAAGGAAAGGAAAGGAAAGGAAAGGAAAGGAAAGGAAAGGAAAGGAAAGGAAAGGAAAATTATAATGAGGGAGGGAGGGTTTCAGGGAAGGTCCTGTCTTAGCACGGCCACCACAGGTGCCCTTGACACGATTGATGTCGGGTTGGCCACACCCATTATGGCCATGCCCACCCCGGCCACACACATCCCCGGCCCTCCGAGGTCAAATACAACCGTGATGCGGCCCTCAGTGAAATCAAGTTTGACACCCCTGCTCTAGCTGAAGCAACCATTGCATGACAATCAGCATATAAATCCATCAATCATCTACCAAGGGAAAGTAAACTATTTATTTACAACGATTGTGGTCTCTTCACAGGTATTTAACTCTTCGTGTTTAGCCATCTTTCCCAAAAGCAATTTGGAGGCACGTTTTTCAGGGAATCTGCGGGGGAACCCCAAAACTTTCAGGGATAGCACACAATTTTAAGGGCTCAGATTGTTCAGCTCTGCCTTTAAGGGACTACCGATTTTGACTATTCCTTCTAACAGACACAGCCAACAATATTCGGGTAGTTCTCAACTTATGAGCACAATTGAGCCCAAAATGTACATTGCTAAGCGAGACGGTTGTTCAGTGAATTTTGCCCCATTTTACGACCTTTCTTGCCACAGTTGTTAAGTGAAACACTCCAGTTGTTAAGTGAGTAACATGGCTGTTAAGTGAATTTGGCTTCCCAATTGACTTCGCTTGTCAGAAGCAGGGGTGGGATTCTACTGGTTTGGCCCGGTTCAGCCGATCTGGTAGCACCGAAGATGAGAACGAACGATCTGCTTTTGGGCCCACCTACCCCCCTGGGCTCCCATACTGACCTTCATTCCCTGCTTTTTAAGTGCAGCTGCTTTGCGCGGCACACTCAGGGAGAGTGCAGGATTGCAGGAGGTGAGTAGGAAAGCCTCTGCGTGTGCGAAAAGCGTGCGTTTGGCACTTGTACAAAGCACGCCTATCCAACCACACCCACTGAACTGGTGGTAAACCACTTTGAAACCCACCACTGGTCAGAAGGTCACTAAAGGTGATCGCATGACTCCAGGACACAGCAACCATCAAAAATATGAATCAGTTACCAAACGTCTGAATTTTGACCACGTGATCATGGAGATGCTGCAATGGTCATAAGTGTGAAAAAAACAGTCACAAGTCCCTTTTTTCAATGCTGTTCTAACTTCAGTTACTAAATGGACTGTTGTAAGTTGAGGACTTCCTGTATGTGGCTATCCCTTTTTTCCCTCTTTCATGTACCACCTTTACTTTTCAATCTTTGTTTCTCTTACCCGCAACCGACTCACCCCAGCATATTTATAGGAGGAGAAAATATTCTTTAAACCAACAGCTAAAGATCCTCAGTGCACCATCCATGTTACAAATGCAATGCTCAGCTTCCAAGCAGGAAACCTCATCTCAGTTCTGAACCTCTTGGTTAATCATTAGTACATCATCCCTTGTCTTCCTGCTGCAAATTCCCTTATTACGCTGAAAAATGAGGCATCCGCCATAAAATCAGATTTAAGCCATGGGCTCCGTGGGAGAAGGGTTTACATTTGCTTGATGTCCCCCGCAGGCTAAGCATAGAAGTGCATGGGATGGCACCAGGGTGGCGCAGACTGTGGGAGGCCCAAAAAGCCCCCCCGCAGGTTATTATTTTATTTATTTATTATTTAAAATAAATATAGATCTAAACAAATAAATAAATAAATAAAATATATAAATAAATAAATAAAGATCCTCAGTGCACCATCCATGTTACAAATGCAATGCTCAGCTTCCAAGCAGGAAACCTCATCTCAGTTCTGAACCTCTTGGTTAATCATTAGTACATCATCCCTTGTCTTCCTGCTGCAAATTCCCTTATTACGCTGAAAAATGAGGCATCCGCCATAAAATCAGATTTAAGCCATGGGCTCCGTGGGAGAAGGGTTTACATTTGCTTGATGTCCCCCGCAGGCTAAGCATAGAAGTGCATGGGATGGCACCAGGGTGGCGCAGACTGTGGGAGGCCCAAAAAGCCCCCCCGCAGGTTGGTGCTTAAGCCGACTGGGGGCCTGTTGGGGGGGCCTAAGTGGGAATGCTGAGACACCCCGCTGGCGTCTGCCTCATGGTATGGAGATTATTGGCATATTGAACAGATGTGGATGATCAGGTGCCGAGTCCCAAGCATTCCTGGGTGACTAAAGGACGGTTTTCAAAGGTCCTCGAGGCCACCCCCAGAGACAGACAAAGCTTGCAAAGAATGCCAAGTTGTCATTCTTGTCCAAATGAAAAATGAAGGGGGGCAGCTTGTGATGACTTCATGATCCGGAAGCTGACACGCCTGGCTGCCGGAGTGTGACATCACTGATAGTTAACTGGAAGCCACTTCCAGAGCCCTGCAGTGCTAGAAGCATTTTGACCAACTGATATGGGAAAATAGCAGAGGAACATTTATTTATTTTATTTATTTATCTGATTTGTCAATCGCTTACAAGATAATAGATATAAGTATAAACATGAGTAAGAATACAGGAAATAGGTACGAATAAATGGGGACAATAGGACAGGGAGGTCAGTAGTGTATAGTTTGAGGTTAAAGGAGTGGGGGTTAGAGGATGTAACAACAGAGTCAGGTAGTGCATTCCAGGCATTGACCACTCTGTTGCTGAAGTCGTACTTTCTGCAATCGAGTTTGAAGCGGTTTACATTGAGTTTGTATCTGTTGTGCGCTCTTGCATTGTTGTGGTTGAAGTTGGAGTAGTCATTGACTGGTAGGACATTGTAGCAGATAATTTTGTGTACTACACTTAAGTCCAACTGTAGGTGGCGTAGTTCAAGGTTGTCCAAGCCCAAAATTTCAAGCCTGGTGATGTACAGTACGGCAGGGGTCCCCAACCATCGGTCCGCGGACCGGTACCGGTCCGTGGAACAACTCCTACCGGGCCGCGGCTTGCTGGGCGCCGCCATTTTTTTTCATGAAAAAGTGCTTCCAGTGAGCTTTTCCGGGTAGAAAGCTCACCGAAGCATGTTTTCATCAAAAAGATGGCGGCGCAGCGCTTCGGTGAGCTTTTCCGGTAGAAAGCCATTTCTACCAGGAAAAGCTCATCGAGCGCTGCACGCCATCTTTTTGATGAAAACGTGCTTCTGGTGAGGTCACCGGAAGCACTTTTTCATCAAAAAGATGGCGGCGCCCAGCTGATGCCGGTACCGGGCCGCGGCGCCCAGCTGATGCCGGTACCGGGCCGCGGTGTCAAAAAGGTTGGGGATCATTGCAGTACGGTATTCTGTTGCGAGCAGAGGAGTGGAGTACTCTTCTCGTGAAATATTTCTGGACTCCCTCGATTGTATTAATGTTCGATATACAGTGCAGATTCCAGAAAGATGAGCTGTATTCAAGTATTGGTCTAGCAAAGGTTTTGTATGCCCTAGTTAGCAATTCAACATTTCTGGAGGAGAAGCTTCATAAGATTAGATTTACAACTAACATGAGAAGGGCATAGACATGGAACCCTTTCTAGGGTAGGGAATATTTGAAGTATTCCAAATATTCTGCAAGAATATTCTGCAAGAAGTTTGAAACTTCTGTCCAGATAGTCCTTGACTTGCAACCATTCGAAGTTATAACGGCGCTGAAAAAAGTGACAACTGTTTTTCACGCTTACGACTGTTGCAACCCCCTCATTGTCATGCTTGGCAAGTACTCATATTTACGACGGTTGCATGGGTTCATATAATCCCCTTTTGCGATCTTCTGACAAGCAAAGTTAACAGGGAAGCCAGATCCATTTAGCAACCATGTTACTAATTTAACAACTGCAGTGATTCACTTAAAAACTGTGGCAAGAAAGATCGTAAAATGGGGCGAAACTCACTTTAAAAAATGTTACAGCAACAAAAATTTTGGGCTCAGTTGTTGTTGTAAGTGAAGGACTACCATATTTTAAACGGATTTTTTAAAAAATAAATATTTAAGATTAGGGTTCTGGATACTGTTCCCTCTTTTGAGTCTTTCTAAAATTTGGCAGAATTTGAGTCATCTGAATTTCAAGAGCAACAAAAGGCACACCTCTGAGTTCCATAATATCACAATTGGTAGGAATCTGAGCATTGCAACCATGTTGATTGTGGTTAAACAAGTGGCCAAATTCCTGGCTTTCAAGTTATAATGCCTTGGTTGCAATCATACAGTATCAAAATAAAACAAGTTACTTTAGTAAATCTATGTTTTGTTAACTTTAAGCTTGTTTAATGTTTAGTTTTAGAGGATTTTGGGAGTTGAAGCCTACATGTCAAAATTGGTGTGGTTGAGAAAGACTGGTGTCAGCATTCCAACTAACCAACTCCAAACCAATAAACTCCGAGACAAGCAATTTCTCAAAGTTCCATTTTATTACTGTTGTCATATTGCCACATCTAGGAAAACCCAAATCTGAGAGTTCCAGGTTTTCCCTTCCCAATTGAAAATCAAAAATCCCTCCCCTGCATCCACCAGTCCATGACATGGTCCAATCAAACGTCGTCCCAACTGGAGACATTCCTCCAGACACTCCTCTCCAGGTGCAGGGTAACATGTCCTTGACTTCCTGAGAAAGAATGTTGTTGAGTCTAATCTTCTACCTCTCTATGAAATCCCCCCTTCCAAATTCCCAGGCACTAAATGCCACAAAGCTTCCAAATAAAATATGGCTTCCAAGGCTGACAACTGGCTTAAAAGCTGCATGGACATTCTCAAATTCTTTGGAGCAGTAAATGTATGCATACACATATTAATCTGGTTAAAACAATGTTGCCTCATTTTATGATCTTTCTTGCCACAGTTGTTAACTGAATCACTGCAGCTGTTAAGTCAGTAACATGGTTGTTGTCATGCCCCTGTTGGAATCTGATTCAGAGGGGGAGGCTGAGCAGCTGACATGGAGTGGGAGTGTGGCTCCGTTGGCTATGGAAGAAACTGGGGAAGGGCAAAGTCCGGCTGGGCAGAGCAGGAGAGAAGTAGAGCAAGGCAGAGGAAATTTGGAGGAAGACCCAGGCCCACCCCCTCTTCATCCTAGGGCACGCAGGGAGGAACGGAGAAGGGAGCAACGTGAGTTGCGTGGCTTATGGGGGAGGAAAGGGCCCTGATTCCCTTCATTAGCTGCAGCTGGGAACAGAGTGTTTCAAAAGGGAAGCTGCGTGCAGCAAACTGTTCGGAGCAAATAGTGAATTATCTAGTATCGTGGAGGCTTATCTTTGTTCCTGGCATCTTCCCAATTGTGTGTATTTTGCTGGGCTTTCAAGTCTGCAATTCCTTCTCCTGCCCTGTCAAGTTAATTACTGCAGCGTGGTTTGTTTGGATTTTTAGTTACATTTTGTATGTACTTTGTTTTCGGACTGAATTTCCTCTACTTAAAGACTGTTACTGGGAGAGTTTTTCTCCAGCTGAAGGTAACACCCCAGGTCATCACAAAGTTAATCTGGCTTCCCCATTGACTTTAATTTTTTTAACTAGATTAACCACTTTTTCCAGAAAGTAACTATTGTACAAGTAGTTCTCATTTCTCAACTGCTCATTCAGTGACCATTTGCAATTATAACAAATGATCAAAAAATAACCTTGTAACCCATCCTTGCATTTAGGACCTTCACAGGTTTGAAAAGCAAAGGAAAGCTGAGGACAGATCATAAGCAGTTGTAGTTTCACTTAGTGACTGCTTTGCTTAATGACCCATTTGTAGGTTCCAATTTGCTAAACGAGGACTACCTATATACAATCCTATCTTCTTTTACTCCAGGAGAGTATGGATAAAGCTTCGCTAGCCACATTCCTATTGGTTAAAGAGGAAGGAATAGTTGTGATTTGACCGCTGCAGCCAATCAGCATCGTGGTCCATGCTGACCTGCCTTGGCAATGAATTCTAGGCTGGAGAGGTTTTCTGTTTCAACCCCTCTTTCTCTTCAGCTCTTTTTCTTGGAGGACTAGATATGCTAAATTAGCCGATTAGTTTGATTTAGGTGTTCTGTGACACACCAGACAGGATGAATTTAGTTTAATGTGACATGTGGCTGGATCGGTTGAGGATTACATTTTATCCTAGAGGATTAGTGGATCTAAATAATCTCTTTTTGGTGTTCTTACACCACGCTATCTCCGTCTTCTCCTCATCCACACAGTTAATCATGGGGTAGTAATAACGTTTGTGTGTGAGAGAGACAAAGGTGATAGATATCTCATAACTACCCTAAGAAAGGCCTCTGCATGTGTGCATGAGAAAGTTAAGATGGCGACCACAACCAAATGACAGAAGCCCCACCTTAAAATAGTGCAATTGTAGTCAGCATCTTGCTTTTTGGATAGGCGCCCTTGTAAAAAAAAAAAAAATCTATGAGCAGAGACATTTTTGGTTGGAACAACTGATTTTGTTTCGTTCACATGCAGCTATTTATTTAGATTTGTCTGCTGTCAAGCCCCCAAGTTTTTTTGGCACCTCCTTTTATTTACATTCCATTTTTCTGTTATAAACCATTCAAGGTGGCTTTGAAACTATAAAATCCAGAGCGAGTCCAAGAGAAAACCAAAACAGGCAAAGAAAGAAAGACCTTCCAAATTAACTAAAAGCAAACAAGAGGCCCAACAATCAAATCAAAGCCATCCACCACCCTTAAAACACACACACACACACACAGAGTGATGCATTATTGCACACCAAAAATATAATAACACTGGTGCTTTTTTATTCAGTCAAAAGACTGATCCATAGATTAATTTAGGTCAGGGGTGTCCCACCTTGGCAACTGGAAGACCTGTGAACTTCAACTTCCAGAATTTAGGCTGGCTGGGGAATTCTGGGAGTTAAAGTCCATAAGTCTTAAAGTTTCCAAGGTTGGACTCTCCTGATTTAGGGGCAATATTGTTTAGCAGTTGGGTTATGGATCAAAGAATTGTTGGTTTAGTTGATTAGCCCTTGGGCCATATCAAAGTGCAGAGTTCCAGACACAAATTATTACTAAAATCTGATAAAAACAGTTTAAAATGGAATTGGATAAAATACAATTTAAAATGGAATTGGAATAACCACAATAATTTAATATATGGATAAATAAAATATGATAAAATTATATTTCGGTATGAAATTGGAATAAAATACAGTTTAAAATGAAATTGGAATAAAATACAGTTTAAAATGGAATTGGAATAAATCACCATCATTTAATATATGGATAAATAAAATATTTAATTTGGTATCACCCTAACAATCTACTCCAATCAGTCCCACGCATGGTGATCTCAGCCAAACCATTTTGCTCAAGTACCGTGCTGTGTGAAATGCTATTTTCAGATTCTGGCCACACATAAGGTAAGTTATTTTGATATGGATATCCCAATGGGTCATTCGTTTAGTATATAAACCAAGGTATCTGTCTCTCACTCTCTTATACAGGTAACAATCAGATAGGATGTGAGCCAGGTCTTCTACTTCTGCCGCTCTGCAAATGCAGAGACATCCATTATAGGGTATAGAATGGAATCTCCCATATCTGACCATTGTGTCGAGTGGTTCGAATCTGAACAGATTCATCCATAAGTCTTCAAGTTGCCAAGGTTGGACTCTCCTGATTTTGGGGTAATATTGCTTAGCAGCTGGATTATGGACCAAAGAACTGAATAGCCAGAGTTCAAACCACAAAACTGCTCCAAAGCTCACAGGAGTTCATAGTTCTCAGCTTACTCTATCTCAGAAGGTTGTTGTAAAGATAAAAAGGGGAATAAGTTGATTGTGTGTGCCCATCTAATTGAAGAGTAGGATTAAAAGTGTCCTGCCATTAAATAAATTGTCACTTAATTGCAAGAAGGCTAATTAATTGCTGAATTAAATAATAATTAGGCTATACAGCTACTCCTTGACTTACAACCATTTGTTTAGTGCCCGTTTGAAGTTAGAGTGGGACTGAAAAAAGTGACTTACAATGGGTTTTCATACTTACAGCCACTGCAACATCCCCATGGTCACTTGATCAAAATTTGGATGCTTGGCAACTGCGGTGTATTTACGATGGTTGTAGTAATCACCATTTCTAATTTTGCCAGTCAGCTTTTGATGAACACAATCGATGGAGGAAGCCAGATCTGCTTAACGACTCCATCAGAGGTGATATTCAGCAGGTTCTGACCAGTTCTAGAAAACCAGTAGCAGAAATTTTGAGTAGTTCAGAGAACCAGCAAATACTACCTCTGACTGGAGATTTTACAGTATCCTTCCCCTGCCACACTCGCAGAACTGGTAGTAAAAAAAATTTGAACCCCACCACTGAACTGCATGATTCATTTAACCACTGCAGGGATTTGACAATGGTGGTAAAAAGGGGGCATAAAATGGGGCACAGCTTGTTTAGCAATAGAAATTCTGGGTTCATTTTGGTTGTTAAGTCGAGAACAATCTGCAGTGGTCAAAAGCCATTCATTCTAAACAGAGACTCTCAAAGCAGCTAACAACCCTTATGAAATCACAGTAAATAAAAGAGCTGAAAATTAATGGTTGCAATGGAACTGGTGGAATACTCTGGCTTTTTTAACCTGGTCCTCTGCTTTCCAGATGTCTTGGAATCCCCAACATTCCCAGGTAGTGCGGCCAAGTTGGCAAAGACTGGATTACTCAGCCAATTAATCAACCCAAATCTGTATGATTAATCAACCGAAATGGGACGACACCGCCTTAATTGTAACAGAAGATTTGGGACAGCTTTGATCTTTCTTGCAGCGCCTTTTTAACACACCCTCGATAATCCAAAATATGTTCTCCAGATGTGCCTGGAAAATCGCCTGCAAGATAAAATGGCACTTCCAGAAATTATTTGCTTCCTTATACCTCCCACACTTTTTATCTGGGGCAGGGGCTAGAAAATGGGGGTCCAGATTCTGTTCCCAATACTGTTCCCTGTTAGTAATACCTGTGTTAATACAGGTAGTCTCAACTTACAACCACAATTGAACTCAAAATTTCTGTGCTAAGCAAGAGAGTTCTTCAATTCATTTATCCCATTTTGCAACCTTTCTCGTTAAGTGAATCACTGCAGTGAATAAGTTGCTAGCATTGTTGTTAAGGGGCTTTCTCATTAATTTTGCTTGTCAGAAGGTTGCAAAAAGGGATCGCATGGTCTTGGGAAACAAGCAACGGTCATAAGTATGAACCAGTTGCCAAGTGTCTGAATTTTGATCATGTGACCACGGGGATGCTGCAACAGTTAAAGTAATAGCAATATTGCTTAGACTTGTATACCGCTTCACAGTGCTTTACAGCTCTCTCTAAGCAGTTTACAGAGTCTGCCTATTGCCCCCAACAAACTGGGTCCTCATTTTACCAACCGCTGGAAGAAATATCCATCTGGCTCAGTTCCAAGTGGGGAGAAAGACACTGGAAACATGGAGGCTGATTGGAAAGATGTTTTATTGATGGACAGGACCACATGGGTTGAGGTCCTGGGCAGCAGACCACCCTGGAGTTGAGAGAGAGAGGTATTTATACCCTCTCTCGGGCCTTGCCCTTGAGCTTCCTGTTCCTGTGGCAAGAGCATGTATTCTATTGGCTGTAGTCAGACTCCCATGTGGAGTCATGTTTGTCTGAATCAAGTTTGGTGGAACCTTGGGCTGATGTAATGTTCCCAGGTGATTTCACAATGCATTGAGCCCTGGGTAGAGGGCTAATCCTATTATATCCTGAGGGGTCATGTCTTAATCCCATTACCCTGGATCTGGAGGACATTTGTGTTGTGGATAGGCTGGCCCAGTCTTTCTTAATGGACACCAAATATCTGCTGTGGGAAGGGAGCTGCTTTGTCTTTAAAAACATGTTTCTCCTTTTCCCATCCAGGGAAATATAATATTCTGCCTTTTTAATATTTCCTAGAATATTTCATTCTTCTTGGAGAGGGGTAGGTGCCAGAGGTGGTATTCAGCAGGTTCTGACCAGTTCTTTAGAACCGGTAGCGGAAATTTTGAGCAGTTCGGAGAACCGGCAAATACCACCTCTGTCTGGCCCCCCTGCCCCCATCTATTCTCTACCTCCCATTGAGTCCCAGCTGATCGGCTGGGTCTTCTTTTGTTGCCCTGCACAGGAGAACAGAGCTGGAAAGCAGGTTAGTGGGGTGGGGAGGGATGGGATTTTGCAGTAACCTTCTCCCAGGAGTGGGGAAGGAATGGGGGATTTTGCAGTATCCTTCCCCTGCCATGCCCACCAAGCCAACCCCACCAAGCCAAGCCATGCCCTCCAAGCCACGCCCACAGAACCGGTAGTAAAAAAAATTTGAATCCCACCACTCGTGGGTGCTAACTTTCTATACAAACTTGGAAGGATGGAGTCACCTTTCAGCCAGTCAGGATTGAACTGCTGGCAGTGAGCAGAGTCAGCCTGCGATACTGCATTCTAACCACTGCGTTACCAGGGTGCAAATAAGTATGGGAAACTGTTTAAATCAGTTTTTTTCAGAGCCGTTGAAAAAGGACTGCCTGTATTCCCAGCCAGCTTCCAACAAAGTCAATGGGGGAAGCCGGATTTGCTTAACAACCATGGCATAAGATGTGGTGAAATCAGACATGGTCACATTATGACTCATTTAATGGCTGTATCACTTATTGATCAAAGTTCCAGTCCTGATTGTAGTTGTAAGTTGAGGACCACCCGTAATAGTTAATTTGAAAGGTACACTTAATATTTTTGTAAGAACCAAAGACCTTGGGGGCAGGGGACATATGACATATATTTAAGTGAACATTATTTTCTCTGTTTTTCTGACGGATTTTGGTGAGTTCCTTTGTTCTTTTAAGTTCTGAAGTCTGTTTTAGGGGTACGCTACTGCTTTTGGCCGTATTTATACAGCACATTGAATTGAGTCAAAATCCTACACAATACCGAAAACTTAATTCGTATTCATGATCCCAAGCTTTGTTCTGCTTTGCTTTACTTGTGTGTGAGAGAACTCGCCCATTTGTTGAGTTTGTGGTTCAATGCATAAGTGTGTGAAGTCACCCAAACAAGTTCAGTCCCCAGGTTGAATGTTCGCTATTATGCATGGCTCTGGAATTAGGGCTGGGAGGGATGTAGTGTTTGCAAGGGAATTAGTGTTTGCAAGGTTGAAACTCCAGAAAGGTTGAAAAAATAGATTTCTAAAAACAAACAAACAAACAAACAAACCCCACACACAACCCTGGAGCTCAAAGGAAAGAGATTCCTACTAGCAGGTATTTTCATGCCCACCGTTAGAATAGAATAGAATACCTTTATTGTCATTGCATTCTAGAAATACAATGAAATTTTAAAGCTACTCCAGCACAGTGTCCCAAGCACCACATCCCAATCACACTACAGAGTATTTAAAAATTAAAATAATTAAATAATAATTAAAAACCTAGATTAAAACCTATCTAAAACGTACAGTAACTTAATGGATCCTCAACTCTCCCTGTAGATCAGGGGTCCCCAAACTTGGCAACTTTAAGGCTTGTGGACTTCAAATCCCAGGATACTCCAGCCAGCATAGCTTTTTTATATTCGCCTCTAATTATCCCTAATAAAAACATTTCCGGTTTGAATTCTATTTTTTCCTTTGTTATTTCTTGCAGCCAGATTTTTATTTTGTTCCAGAATTTTTTGGCTTTGGGGTACAACCACCACATATGAAAGAAGGTACCTGTTGTTTGTTTACACTTCCAACATATTGGACTCAAATTTGGATATATCTTCTTGATGGTGCTAGATGCCAACGATAGAACATTTTATAAAGGTTTTTTCCCTATACGAGGCTGCCATTGTTAATTTATAATTTCTCTTTCAAAGTCTTAAAGTTGCCAGGTTTGGAGATAAAAGGCTATAGGGCAGAGGTGGGGAATGATGGCCCTTTTATGACTTATGAACCTTAACTCCCAGAATTCCGGGGCCAGGAATTCAGAAGGGCCATCGTCCCCCACCCCTGCCATAGCATCACTTTCATTGAGACTTTTATACAGAGCAGTGGGTGTTTTCCTGGCCTTCTCATAGTGGCTACTCCTTTTTTCTTTTTCTTTAATGGGGGCTGCTTCTTGGATCTTCCTTGTTAATCAACTGGAAAAGCACACCACCTGTGCCTCCAAGGCCCACTTGCCTGCCCTTCAGCCTCCCAATCCTTTTCTGCCAGCACCTCACCCTTCCCAGCCCAAGATGTTCAAGCACGATTTTCCTCCTCGTCTATCCGCCCTCCACCTGATCTTTCCCTTTCAGGCCTGGTCTTCCTTTCCTTTGAGTCCTCTTCAGTCCAGGGCAGCCCCTTTGCCTTTTCTTTCTTGAGCCTTGCAGCTGCTAGCCTTTCCTCCTTTGTGCCCTTCTCTTCTCTTGGTCCATCCTTCCATCCATTTCATCCATCCATCCACCTCTCTTTTCCTTCCCCCCCTTTCTTCTCTTCTTCTTCCTCTTCTCCCATTCAACCATCTGATACCTTCTCTCTTCTCTTCTCTTTTTTCTTCTCTCATTCAACCTTTTGATGCCTTCTCTTCCTTTCTTTTCTCCCATTCAACCATCTGATACCTTCTCTCTTCTCTTCTCTTTTTTCTTCTCTCATTCAACCATTTGATACCTTCTCTCTCTTTTTTCTTCTCTCATTCAACCATTTGATACCTTCTCTCTTCTCTTTTTTCTTCTCTCATTCAACCATTTGATACCTTCTCTCTTCTCTTCTTTTCTCTTCTCTCATTCAACCATTTGATACCTTCTCTCTTCTCTTCTTTTCTCTTTTTTCTTCTCTCATTCAACCATTTGATGCCTTCTCTTCTCTTCCTTTCTTTTCTCCCATTCAACCACCTGATACCTTCTCTCTTCTCTTCCTCTTCCTCTTCTCCCATTCAATCATTTTATACCTTCTCTCTTCTCTTTTTTCTTCTCTCATTCAACCATTTGATGCCTTCTCTTCTCTTCCTTTCTTTTCTCCCATTCAACCACCTGATACCTTCTCTCTTCTCTTCCTCTTCCTCTTCTCCCATTCAATCATTTGATACTTTCTCTCTTCTCTTTTTTCTTCTCTCATTCAACCATTTGATGCCTTCTCTTCCTTTCTTTTCTCCCGTTCAACCACCTGACGCCGTTCCCTTCCCTTTCTCCTTCCTTTCAGGTCCATCTTTTTCCCCAACCCCCCAAAAACTTTAACCTTAAGACTGTCTACTATTGACCTCACCCCTTTCCTAAGAGGTCTGTAGGGGGCGTGCATAAGCGCATAAGTCCCTGTCCTATTGTTTCTTTTTATTTTTCTTATATGTATCCATTTCATGTATTCACACCCATGTTTATCCTTATCCCTGTTATCTAATACTTGCTTGACAAATAAATAAAAAAATAAATAAATACCATAAAAATAAAAATCCACTTGATCCATCCTCTCCTCTCCTCTTCCTACCCACCCCACCCCCGGGCCCTTTTACTCGGGACGCTTCTCCCGGGGCATCCCTTCCTCGGGGGCAGACTACTTTGTCCCGCCTCGCCTCCTTGTCTGCCCCCCTCGCCCGTCTTGCGCCCAGCCTCCCCCCTCGCCCGGCCCCGCTCCCGGGCACGGCTGCTGCTTCCTTCCCTCCCTCCCTCCCTCCCTCCCTCCGCCGCTCCCAGGCTGCTCCGCTGCTCGCCCGGCGCGCCCCCGACGCCTCCCCGCTCCTCCTTGCGCCCGCTTCTGCCTGCCTTGCCGTCGCCCGGCTCGCCCCGCTCTCCGCAGCCTCCCGTGGGCAGAGAGAGGCCCCGAGCGCCTTTTCCCTTCTCCAGCAAGGACCACCACCCCGGCCCCCACCCCCACCCCCGCGCTTCTCCGGCCGGAGCGATGGCAGCGAGCGCCGCGTTCTTGCAGCTGCTGGCCGCGGCGGTGGCCCTGGCGTGCCTGGCTGCGGCGGCTCCTTCCTCCTCGCCGCCTCCTCCTCCTCCGCCGCCGCCGCCTTCCGAGGACGCCGATCCTTTCGCCGCTCAGCTGGGCGACATCTCGGCTTGCCAAGCGCGCTGCGCCCAGAGCCTCCGGCAGAGCCCCGAGGCGGCCCCCGCCAAGGTAGCCGTCGCCGCGGGGAAGGGGATGGAGAGAGAGAGAGAGAGAGAGGCTGGGGAAGGGCGGGGATGGTGGGGGGGACGGGGGAGAATATTTGCAAATCCGATTTTAAAAAGCCCCATAGTCGAATAATGGTGGTGGGGAGGGGAGAGACCACCCTCCAAAGCAATCCCCCCTCCCTTCGCTTCGAAGAGGGGGGGAGGAGGAAATGACACCCCCCTCCCCGCAAAGCATCCGTATTTCGGGATCTGTTATTTTTGTGGATCCCGCATCCATATTTCTGGCCTCCGCATATCCGCAGCTACCTTGGAATAGCTGGGGGCTGCAGGCAGTAAAAGGCAAGGGGAGAGAAGCTCAGCGGCGTTGGGGCGACGAAGGTGCGTGCAAAATGGGGAGGTGGGTGGTGGACGACACACATCGCTAAGCTATCTTTTTCCTTGCAGAAATTGGGTGGGATAAAAGCGACCGTTTCTCCCCCCCCCTCCCTTAAGAAAGGGAGGCAGAGCTGGACAGATTTGCAAAAATTGAGATTTTTTTTAAAATAAATAATACCCATTTTCCTTTATAGTTTGGAATACTTATTTTACCCAAAGGTATAATTCTGCAGCCTTCCTTCCTTCCTTCCTTTCTTTCTTTCTCCCTCCCTCCCTCCCTCCCTCTTCCTTCCTTCCTTCCTTCCTTCCTTTCTTTCTTTCTCCCTCCCTCCCTCCCTCCCTCTTCCTTCCTTCCTTCCTTCCTTCCTTCCTTCCTTCCTTCCTCCCTCCCTCCCTCCTCCCTCTTTCTTTCTTTCTTTCTTTCTTTCTTTCTTTCTTTCTTTCTTTCTTTCTTTCTTTCTTTCTTTCTCTCTCTCTCTCTCTCTCCCTCCCTCCCTCCCTCCCTTTTTCTTCCTTCCTTCCTCCCTCCCTCCCTCTTTCTTTCTTTCTTTCTTTCTTTCTCTCTCTCCCTCCCTTCCTCCCTCTTCCTTCCTTCCTTCCTTCCTTCCTTCCTTCCTTCCTTCCTTCCTTCCTTCCTCCCTCCCTCCCTCCATCTCTCCATCTTTCTTTCTTTCTTTCTTTCTTTCTTTCTTTCTTTCTTTCTTTCTTTCTTTCTTTCTTTCTCTCTCTCTCTCTCTCTCTCTCTCCCTCCCTTTTTCTTTCTTCCTCCCTCCCTCCTTCTCTCCATCTTTCTTTCTCCCTCCCTCCCTCTTCCTTCCTTCCTTCCTTCCTCCCTCCCTCTCTCCATCCATCCATCCATCCATCCATCCATCCTTCTTTCTTTCTTTCTTTCTTTCTCTCTCTCTCTCTCTCTCCCTTTTTCTTCCTTCCTCCCTCCCTCCCTCCCTCTTTCTTTCTTTTTTCTTTCTTTCTTTCTCTCTCTCCCTCCCTTCCTCCCTCTTCCTTCCTTCCTTCCTTCCTTCCTTCCTTCCTCCCTCCCTCCCTCCCTCCCTCCATCCCTCCATCTTTCTTTCTTTCTTTCTTTCTTTCTTTCTTTCTTTCTTTCTTTCTTTCTTTCTTTCTTTCTTTCTTTCTTTCTTTCTTTCTCTCTCTCTCTCTCTCTCTCTCTCTCCCTCCCTTTTTCTTTCTTCCTCCCTCCCTCCTTCTCTCCATCTTTCTTTCTCCCTCCCTCCCTCTTTCTGCCTTCCTTCCTTCCTCCCTCCCTCCCTCCCTCCCTCCCTCCATCCTTCTTTCTTTCTTTCTTTCTTCTTTCTTTCTTTCTTTCTTTCTTTCTTTCTTTCTTTCTTTCTTTCTTTCTCTCTCTCTCTCTCTCTCTCTCCCCTCCCTCCCTCCCTTTTTCATTCTTTCTTCCTCCCTCCCTCTCTCCCTCTTTCTTTCTTTCTTTCTTTCTTTCTTTCTTTCTTTCTTTCTTTCTTTCTTTCTTTCTTTCTTTCTTTCTTTCTTTCTCCCTCCCTCTCTCCCTCCCTCCCTCCCTCCCTCTTTCTTTCTTTCTTTCTTTCTTAAGCCTAATTTAGCTTATCCTCTGCCTCTTTGGCTTGCTGGAGGATCAGTGTGACCCCTGACCTCTCCCTTCCTCGGTGGACACCCATTTTAATAAGGAAATTCTGCATTGCTGCATTTGAATCCAGCCTTGAATGAATGTCACATCGGAACTCTTATTATGCGCCTGCTTGAGTTTGCAATGGCATTTCCACTTGCCTGAGAGTAAATCCTATTGAACTCCAGTGAGATTATTAATACAGGTAGTCCTTGTCTTAAAACCATCCCTTTAGTGACCGAAAGCACAACAACACTGAAAAAAGTGACTTATGATTGTTCCTCACACTTATGGCTGTCACAGCATCAAAATTGGGGCGCTTGGCAGCTGCCATGTACAGGTAGTCCTTGATTTACAACAGTTTGTTTAGTGACCGAAGTTAGAATGGCACTGCAAAAATTGAGTTATGACCATTTTTCGCGCTTATAACCATTGTAGCATCTACACAGGGTCACGTGGTCAAAATTCAGGCACTTGGCAACAGACTCATATTTATGACAGTTACTGTGTCCCTGGATCATGATATCATCTTTTGCGACCTTCTGACAAGCTTCACTTAACAACCAGGTTACTAACTTAATCAACCACAGTGATTCACTTAACAACGATGGCAAGAACGGTCATCAAATGTGGCCAAATACCCTGAACAAACATCTCACTTAACAACAGAAATGTTGGGCTCAGTTGTGGTCGTAAAGTGAGGACTATCTGTATTCATGAAGGCTGCAGTGTCCCGGGTTCAAGGGATCGTCATTGGCGATCTTCCCTGGAGGATTCCCACAAGGAAAGTCAAAGCCAGACCACAGCAGAAAGATTATAAAATCGGACCTGACTCACTTAACAACTGCATTGCTTAGGGATGGAAGTTCCGGTCACAATTGTGGTCATAAGTGGAGGATAAGTGGAAGCAATTTTAAGCTGCATTCAGGCCTGTTTTACTCTCGTGCAAAGCAGGGCTGAGCTTTTGCACTTTTCAGCCTTCGTTTCTGCAGGGAAATAAAAATCCGAAACCCTGTTCTCAACGCCAACATTTCAATGAAGTTTGTTCCCATGCAGGATGAAGGGTCTTAAATCACATTTATCTTCTGCAATAGATATGAAGGGATTTCCTCTCTGTCTCTCGCCAAAATGCATCTGTCATGCTCGAATAATGTCATGTCATCCCGAAGGAATTCATAATATGAAATGCGGGCATTTTTTAAAACATAAACAAGCAAAAGTCCTGGAACTTGCTACTTTTCTTTTTCTTTTTCTTAACAACCAGCATACCTTGTTGGAGAAATTTAAAAGCCCGTCTGATAGAGTTTAAATTCCAAAGTGGTGGTGTCCAAATTCTGTTTCCGGTTTGGAAACTTGATGATCAGGCAGCATGGAGAAAACTCTTTTTCCTGAGTGGCTCCTGATTATTTATTTTTATTTACAGCGCCTGCCTTTATGCCACTTAAAGAGTTGGATGGGACCTTGTAGGTCATCTAGTCCAACCCCCTGCCCAAGCAGACCCTACACCATTTCTGACAAATGGCAGTCCAATCTCTTCTTGAAAGTCTCAAGTGATGGCGCTCCCACAACTTCCGAAGGCAACTTCTATTCTCCTTATTTCCAGGTTGAATCTCTCCTTGTTCAGTTTCCATCCATTATTCCTTGTCTGGCCTTCAGGTGCTTTGGAGAATAGCTTGACCCCTTCCTCTCTGTGGCAGCCCCTCAAATATTGGAAGGCTGCTATCATGTCTCCCCTGGTCTTTCTCTTCACTAGACTAGCCAGGCCCAGTTCCCGTTCATTGAACTGGTTGGGGACTTCTGGGAGTTGAAGTCCTCCAGGCTTAAAGTTGTCATGGTTGGAGACCCCTATCATAAACAACCAGCCCCAAAGCGATGTAGGATTTAATATTCGACTTGAAAAATTATAACCAGTGCAGCTCATGAATGCTGGTGTTGTAGGGCAATATTGGTTTGTGTCCGTTTTGTATTCCAGAGAGTCCTTGAGTTACGACCATTCGTTTAATGACAGTTTGACAGTGTTGAAAAAAACACACACACTGCCTTGAAATTATGACCGTCACACCATTCCCACGGTAAACAGGATTGCAATTCGGGTGTGTGGCAATTGGCTCACATTTATGACAGTTGCAACCTTCCCATCCGGTTTTCAAAACGCAAAAGTCAATGGAGGAAGCTGGAAATTGCTTAATGACCACAGTGATTTACTTAATGACCGTGGCAAAAAAGGTTGCAACCTTAGGTGCAGTCACATGATGCCTCACTTAACGACTGTGATGCTAACCAACAAACTTTCCAGTCCCAATTGTGATCTAGTATATAATCTGTTATGTTTTGCACCAGTTGTAGCTTCCAAATAGTCTTCAGGGGCAGTCCCTTGTAGAGCATATGGCAGTAGTCTATATCTGAGGTGACAAGGTTATGACTGAATGTTGCCAGTGCCTTCTTTCCCGGTAAAAATACCAATTAGCTTTGTTATTGTTTGTAAGCCACAATTATGGAATAAAAATATAAATAAATACAGGCAGTCCTTAACTTACGATCACAATTGAGCCCAACATTTCTGTTGCTAAGTGAGACAGTTGTTAAGTGAGTTTTGCCCTTTGTTTTGCCCTTTCGTTAAATGACCTTTATTGCCACAATTGATAAATGAATCCCTGCAGTTGTTAAGTCAGTAACATGGTTGTTAAGTGAATCTGGCTTCCCCATTGACTTTTGCCTCTCAAAAGGTCACAAAAGTGGATCACAGGACCCCGGGACACGGCAACCGTCATAAATGTGAGTCAGTTGCCAAATGCCTGAATATTGATGACGTGACGCTGGGGATGCTGCAATGGTCATAAGTGTGAAAAATGGTCATGTCACTGTTTTCAGGCATGACCTATTTAGCAACCTCCTTGCTAAGTAATGGAAGTTCTGGACCCAATAATGCTTGTAAGACAAAAAAAAAAAAGAGTGCTGAGAAGAGCAAGAAAGATGATTAGAGGACTGGAGGCTAAAAGATATGAAGAACGGCTGCTGGAATTGGGTTTGTCTAGTTTAATGAAAAGGAGGACTAGGGGAGACATGATAGCACTGTTCCCAATATCTCAGGGGCTGCCCCAAAGAAGAGGGAGAGTCAAGCTATTCTCCAAAGCACCTGAGGACAGAAGAAGAAGCCATGGATGGAAACTAATCAAGGAGAGAAACAATCTAGAACTAAGGAGAAATTTCCTAATAGTTAGAACAATTAACCAGTGGAACAACTTGCCTCCAGAAGTTGTGAATGCTCCAACACTGGACGTTTTTAAAAAGATGTTGGATAACCATTTGTCTGAAGTGGTGTAGGGTTTCGTGCCTAGGCAGTGGGTTGGACTAGAAGACCTCCAAGGTCCCTTCCAACCTATTCTATTCTATTCTATTCTATTCTATTCTATTCTATTCTATTCTATTCTATTCTATTCTATTCTATTCTATATATTTATGTAGAACCTCAGAGACCAGTTTCAAAGGACTACCTGTAGCTCCACCTTACAAGAGATACACATAATGTGCGGCATGTTGAAGGCGTCCAACATCTGTGGCCTAGCATGGTGGTTTCATTCTGCCTTGTGGCCAGGCGGGTCCTGCCTTCAAGGACTCTACCAAGAAGGTTCCAGGAAGGTTCATATAATATGTTAGTTAGTTACACATGGCTTTAAGCCCATACAGGTAGTCCTCAACTTATGACCACAATTGAGCCCAACATTTATGTTGCCAAGTGAGTAATTTTTAAAGTGAGTTTTGCTGTATTTTACTACTATTATTGCAACGTTTAGAATAGAAGTAGTACTTTAGCCAATATGAATGAACATCGTTTATTTAGAGTAGGAGAGGAGAGGAGAAGAGAAGAGAAGAGGAGAGGAGAGGAGAGGAGAGGAGAGGAGAGGAGAGGAGAAGAGAAGAGAAGAGAAGAGAAGAGAAGAGAAGAGGAGAGAAGAGGAGAAGAGAAGAGAAGAGAAGAGAAGAGAAGATGGAATGGAATAGGAGAGGAGAGGAGAGGAGAAGAAAGAGAAGAGACGAGAAGAGATGTTGGAAGGGACCTTGGAGGTCTTCTAGTCCAACCCCCTGTTCAGGCAGGAAACCCTATACCATTTCGGACAGATTGGAGCAGTTGTTATTCACTTTTTCAGTGTCGTCGTAATTTCAAAATAACCAGTTGCTACACAAATGTTTGTAAGTTGAGGACTTTCTATACTCTTTCGGTGCAAAGCTCAGGGGATAACGGACATTTACTGGAGGAAGTGAGCGGAGACCCTGTATTCCCAATATAACGTTTTCTGATGTTGCCAGAACCATAATAGTGGTTAACCAGGATAGTGGCACAAATGAGTTTAAGAGAATTGTGTGAATAGGTTAAAGCTGTCTATGTCTAATCCTAAAAAAAGCAAGGACAAGCCCAGAAATCATAGTTAAACCAACCCCCAAGTGACTGTCTAGTCCAAGGGTCTTCAAACTTGACAAATTTTAAGACTTGTGGACTTCAACTCCCAGAATTCCTGAGCTCACATGACTGGAGGAGGAATTCTGGGAGTTGAAGTCCACAAGTCTTAAAGCTCTCGAGTTTGAAGACCCCTGTTCTAGTCTCTTCTTAAAAACCTCCAGTGATGGAGTGCCCACAATTTCTGGAGGCAAGCTGTTCCACTGGTTAATTTCCTCACTGTTAGGAAGTTTCTCCTTAATTCCAGGTTGCTGCTCTCCTTGATTAGTGTCCATCCATTATTGTCCTGCTCTCTGATGTTTTGGAGAATAATTTGACCCCCGCTCTTTGCGGCAGCCCCTCAAATACTGGAGCTTGTTAAATGAATTGCTGCAGTTGTTAAATTAGTAACACAGTTGTTAAGTACATCTGGTTTCCCCATTGACTTTGCTGGTCAGAAGATTGCAAAAGGTGATGCCATGACCCCAGGACACTGCAACCGTCATAAATGTGAGTCAGTTGTCAAACGTCTGGATATAAATCATGTGACCCTAGTGATGCTGACATGGTCATAAGTTGAAAAATTGGCCATAAGTCACTTTTTTCACTGCCATTCGAACTTTGAACGGTCTCTGTTGTAAGTTGAGGACTGACTGTACATCCCCGAGAAAGCACTTTAAAAGCAAATAAAATGGAGACAATTCCTCAGCTTACAATGATTCATTGAGTGACTATTTGAAATTACAACGCCACTGGAAAAACCTAGGACCGTTTTTCACACTTACGACTGTTGCAGCATCCCCTTGGTCACACAAACAAAATTCAGATGCTTGGCAACTGGTTCATATTTATGACAGTGGCAGCATCCTGGGGTCATGGGATCACCATTTGTAACCTTCCCAGCCGGCTTCCCACAAGCAAAGTCAATGGAGGAGGGGAGCAGATCCACTTAACGACCGCATTATTCCCTTAACAATTGCAGGGGTTCCTTTAAAAATTGTGCCCAAAAAGGTGATAAGCAGGGGTGGGATTCTACCAGTTCGCACCTATTTGCTAGAACCGGTTGTTAACATTATAAGCAGTTTGGAGAACTGGTTGTTAGAAGAAATTACTGGCCTAATCCTGTAAGGAAGGCAGGAAGGAAACATTCTGGTGTTGCTTACAGAAACTGCCTCTCCGTTAACCCTTATTACATTCTTGGCAGGACTAGACTTCCTGTCCCTGGAACTTCTCTAAAGTTATTTTTCCCCTCCTTTGCTGGTACTTTGCTTGTGTGGAGTGACTATTCAGAGTTACAATGGCACTGAAAAAAGTGACTTATGACCATTTTTCACACTTACGACTGTTGCAGAATCCCCACATGAGAGGCCAGGCGAGATGCGTGCCTCGCCACACCCAGCCAATAACATGACCACCAAGCCATGCCCACCCAGTCACATGACTACCTAAACCATGCCCATAGAACCGGTTGTTAAAATTTGAATCCCACCCCTGGTGACAAGATGAGGCACTTAACTCACTTAACAACTTCCTTACTTATAAGAGAAATGTTGGGCTTAACTGTGGTTGTAAGTCAAGGAGTACCTGTGTGAACTCACTCTTTTAAAAGAAACCAGGTGTTCCCTTAGTCCAGGGGTGTCAAACTCGATTTCATTGAGGGCCGCATCAGGGTTGTGTTTGACCTTGGGGGGACCAGGGTGGGTGTGGCCAGGATGGGCGTGGCCAGCTTGACATCACTCATGTCGGGGGCGCCTGTGGCGGCCTGAGCACTCTGCCAGCGAAAACGGGTTCCCGAGCTCCGTTTTAGGCTGCAAGGGCCTCTTGCCACCCTCAGCCAGCCAAAACGGCACGCAGCCCTCCCGACCTCTGGTTTTCACTGGCGGAGGTACCATGGGGCGGTCCTTCGCTGTTTCCAGGGCAGCCTCGCAGGCCTGATCTACGCCCCTCTGCGGGCTGTAAGTTTGACACCCCTGTTTTAGTCCAATAGGTTGTTTCCATCAAGGATCGTCTTAATGCATTTTGCAGATTTCAGATGGTTAACAAAAGGTAAGGCAATTTAAGACTTTTCCATCTCAACTGGCTGCTATCAGGGTTGGCAGGGTGTACTTCCCTCCCTCTTTGGATTATCACATCCTCTGATTAATTTTAATGATGTTGTTTTGGATGTTTGTCTTAATTAGCCTATTGTTCAACAGCTTGAGAAAATGAACCCCATGAAAGAGGAATGTAGATGTTGATAATATGGGTAAATAAACCATATAAATACATTATATAATGTTTCCTTTCTGAACAGCAGCTAGGAGTTGGAACTTTTTTTAAAAAAACTTGCTTTCTTTATCAGAATAAAAATGTTACCAGATGAATCAGCTGAATTTGATTCACGTAGCCAGTTAAGCTATAATTTGTTTTAACCATGGAAATAAACCACAGTGTCTGCATTTCCAATACAGGTAGTCCTAGACTTAACAATGATTCATTTAGTGACCGTTCAAAGTTACAATGGCACTGAAAAAAAATGATTTATGACCATTTTTTCACGCTTTACAACCTTTGTAATGCTCATGGGATCAAAAATCATGCTTGGCAACTGGTTCATACTTATGACCATTGCTGTGTCCCAAGGTCACGTGATCCGCTTTTGCGACCTTTTCTATGGGGAAGCCAGACTCACTTAACAACCATGTTACTAACTTATCAACGGCAGTGACTCACTTAAAAAATGTGCCATGAAAGGTCATAAAATGGGGCAAAACTCATTTAAGAAATGTCTCACTTAGCAACATAAATTTTAGGCTCAATTTTCCTTGACTTCTTACAGGCACAATGGAGCCCAATATTTCTGTTGCTAAGCAAGGCAGTTGTTGAGTTTTGCTCCATTTTACAACCCTTTTTGCTGCAATTGTTAAGTGGATCACTGCAGTTGTTAAATGAATCATGCAGTCGTTAAGCTGGAATCTGGCTGGGAAATTACAGATGGTGATTACGTGGCCCCGGGACAGTGCAACTCTTGTAAAATACATGCCACTTACCGCACACCTGAATTTTGATCACATGACCATGGGCATACTGCAACGGTCGTAAGTGTGAAAACTTGATAAATTTTGGTGGAAAACCGAAGTCCTTCAAGCCAATATTACTTTTATTTTAACATTATAGTATAACTAGTCCTCCAATTACAACCATTCATTTAGTGACTATTCAAAGTTACAACAGCCCTGAAAAAGTGACATATCACCGTTTTTAACACTTAATGACTGTTGCAACATTTCCCATGTTCAGGTGATCAAAATTCAGATGCTTGGCCACTGGTTCATATTTATGACCGTGGCTGCTTTCCCAAGGTCACGTTATCCCCTTTCGTGACCTACTGAGAAGCAAAGTCAATGGGGAAGCCAGATTCACTTAACAACCTCGTTATTAACTTAACTCCAATGATTCACTTAACAAGTATGGCAAGAAATACCGTGAGGCAAAACTCACTTGAAATTGTCTTGTTTAGCAACAGAAATGTTGAGCTCAATGGTGGTCATAAGTCGAGGACTGCCTGTATTTCTTTACAGTTTGCCAAGTCTACTTTAATGCTTATATTGCCTTTTCGATGTGCTTCCTGCTTCAAAATAGCTATTAAATTAAGCCCCAGGTTCAAATCCAACCTCAGCCATGAAAGCTCCTGGGGTGTCTTTGAGCCAGTTTATTTCTTTAAACTATCTAACAAGATGATAGATGGGAAAAATGAGAGGAGGGAATCCTATCTCTATTGCCTGGAGGTAAGCTAGGGTACATGTATGAGAAATAAAGAGTATTTTTTTTAATATAGTAAGGAGCCATACCACCAATTTCCAACAAGGGCATGCCAAAATTTAGGCACCAAATGTAGCCTGGGAGCTTTAGGTTCCCCTCACGTCATATTCTATATTATATCTTTCTTCAAAAAATTTAAAGCAGAGCTTCTCAGCCTTAGTGACTTTAAGTCATGGGGACTTCAGCTCCCAGAATTCTCTAGCCAGTATTTTGGCTGGAGAATTCTGGGTGTTGAACTCCACGCATCTTAAAATGGTCAAGGTCAGTGGTGGGATTCAAAATTTTTTACTACTGGTTCTGTGGGCAGTGGCTTGGTGGGCATGGCAGGGGAAGGATACTATAAAGTCCATTCCCTCCCCACTCCAGGGGGAAGAATACCGCAAATCCCTCCCCACCCCACTAACCTGCTTTCCAGCTCCGTTCTCCTGCGCAGGGCAACCAAAGGAGACCCATCCGATCAGCTGGGACTCGGGAGGCAGAGAATAGATGGGGGCGGGGCCAGTCCGAGGTGCGATTTGCTGGTTCTCTGAACTACTACAAATTTCCATTCCCGGTTCTCCAGAACTGGTCAGTACCTGCTGAATAACCACCTCTGGTCAAGGTTGAGAAATACCAATTTAAAGGACTGTTAAGAAGAATATGGTGGTTTGACATTGAAATGAGACACAGGGAACTGTCTCTGAGAAAAATGCCAACCCTGAGAGAACTCAGGTAGCAGTATTTATTGAGAAAAAACACAAGCAAAATATACAGTATGCATATTCAGAAAACAATGACCTCAACAGGAGATTACTTCACCAGCATGAGAACACACAATCTTGGAAAGTCCCAGATGTTACCTTGCTAGGGTGAGATCATACAGCCACGGAAAGTCTCATGGGAAAGTTTGGAAAGTCCCATGAGAAAGCACAACTGTGTACCTTGAACTTTCACCCATTTTCCTATTCCTTCTAAACTTGCAGAATCAAAACAGGATGAGTCACTCTGAGCAAAGGTACTCCTACCCCCACCAAGAATGCCCACATTTCCCTAGACTTACTGCTAGTTATACAAAGGCCTTACAGAAAATGATAAAATGATTAATAAAATATATTACCACATTCCCTCCTTTTTTATTTATTCAAAGATAGGGGTGTTTTAGTGGCATAGTACACAGTTCCCTCATGACCTGATCCCACACGCCGGAAGACTGAGGTACACATTTGTAATAGATTAGGAATACATTGAATAAAACAACATAATAAGATACATATAGCAATAATAATAACAACCCCTTGCAATAAGGAGCGAAACCATGATCCATCAGGAAGCCAGGACCACAGACTGTCCCAGAATGATGCATTAAACCCATCGGCTCCAGATTGATGCTGAGCAATACGATCTTCCATGTCCTGAACAGTTTTTGTAATGTTTGGCTCATAATTATGTATAAAAACACAACAATGCGAATGAATTAAAGCACAAACTCCTCCTTGAGCAGCTAACATAATATCTAAAGCATATCGATTTTGCAAAGTAACTGTCACGAATTTCAGACATTTCTACATTAATCATCTTAATATTCTTTATAGTATCATTAAACATAGCAACAGTAAAATTATTTAAAATATGAATATCCCTATAGTTCATAGCAATTCCCAAAGGCGGGATAAGACCTCGAGAAATTTGTGTCCATAGATTACCTCCCTGGCTAGGATCTGGAATTGCTCTGTTGTAGCACAAGACAACTGTTTTCTCCAGGTTGCATTCTTTATTAAATCTTTTTCCTCAAAAGGCACTCCATGCAATGTTAGTCCTTCTCCCACTCTCCCAGGAAGGTGCATACACAACCAACAATTGGTGATGTTCAAGTTTTGGCAGTTGAGCGCAAATCTTTAATGTAATTATTATCTGTCCACAAATCATCGCCCAAATCTCCGGCACGCTGAACATGCTGTCGCTGCTCTCTCCGCACCCGAGCAGCCCAGGACAGATTAGGCAGAATCAGCAGGATCAGGAACCACAGATGCGCCATCCTGCTCCTCCGAAACTTCCTTCACAGGTGCCTGCGAATGATCAGGCCGAACACACCGACCAGGAACCCAACGAATTTGACCAAGATGTTCAACTGCTGCATAACCACGTCCCCACGTTATCAGCTCAGCAGGAACCCATGCTGGATCTGGAAGGAACCGCACCAACACCCGAGGTCTCACCGCATCTGTAGAAGGAGAAGAAAAATGCCTGCTGGCGCGCCGCAGGGGGTTACCAGACAAATTTTAAAAATTTAAAGTATATAAAGCTAGATTTAATTGATCTTGAATCGCTCGGAAGCCCCAGGAGCTTCCCTCCTTTTTATTTAATTTAGTCAACATGGTCTTGAGCGTGGCATGTGAGCAACAAAACACACATTCACACGCTGCTCCAAACATCCTTGTAACAACAAAAGCAATCTTAAAATAGCAGGTGATATTCCAGGAGACAAATAAGAACCTGCTACAAAGGGTAACAATTTATACACATACAATGAATCCACTATTAAATTAAAATCCTGATTGTGAAAATTTTGAAAAGCCAAAACTACAGCAGCAAGTTCTGCCTGCTGGGCAGACTTCTGCTCTGAAGTCACTTTTGTATGCCAAATTCCAGATTTATCTTTCCAAACACAAGCACCAAAAACTTTCCCTCCATCAGTAAAAACTGTAGGAGCATCTGATATGCCCAATGGTATCCTTTCTTACATTTTGGGCACACTGATTTAGGACGAACACCCTGTCCCATTGATCTCTTATTCTGCTGACTTTGACCTCCTCCAGGAGCCCGACATTGCGCTTTAAAATGTCCAGGCTTCCCACAATTGAAACAATTCCCCTTCTGAGCATGTCCTGTTTGCAAAGCCAGAGCTAAAGTTTCCATGTTAAAAGACTGACTCCCAACCTTCCTACATGCATTAATCAAATCTGCGATTTCTCGCTCCCCACTTGCTACCAGTGGATTTAAAATCTTTTGCAATCTGTGTTAGCTTGTTCTACTGCTAACTTAAAAGCAACTCTTTCTGGGCGAATTGATTATCAATTTGTCTTTCAATAGCCAATTTCAATCTGCTAATGAAATTTTCATAGGGTTCATTGTTCCCTTGTTTGATGTTAGTAAAGGTCTTCTCACCACCTTCGCGTCAGGGAGAGACCCTATGGCTTGAAAAATTATTTGTGGGAGAAGAATGAACCCTTCCTCAGGCATACCATCTCTCTGTTGTTCCACTGTTGTAAAATTACCAGCTCCGTAAAGCTGATCTGGGGTAACATTTGCTGTTCCCCTCTGGACTGCCAGCTGTCTCCATTTCTGATCTAACACCAAATATTGAGCTGGAGTTAAAATCATATTCAACAGAGCTTTCCAGTCAGCCGGAATCATTTTATTTCCATAACCAACTGCTTCTAACAATGCCTGAGTATATGGCGTTCTAACACCATATTCTTTTGCTGCTTGCTTAACTTCCCTCAAAATTCTGAGCTGTAAAGGCTTCCACTCCGCTCATGGATTTAATGCAGCATCCATGACAATTTCTACTGGATTAAGTTGAACTTCTACTCCAAACTCCACCAAATCATCTCCTGATAATTCCCCTCTATTCTTTGCTTCTTGAATAGCTGCAGTAACAGCATCCACCTGAACCCTTAAAGGTAAACTCTTATCCTCTGACAAAGTATTTCTAGCGCCGGACAGTTCCCCAGATTTATCTGGAGGTGCCGTCGGCGGCAACAAACGTACCGCATGGTAAAGCGGCAAACCTTCTTCGGGGGTGATAGGAGCGGTTGTTCATAAGTAGCTAACGCATCCATAATCACCCTCCAGGTTAACAAAATTGAAGAAGGGGCACGAGGTTCCTCGTGCAAAATTTCCTATCTTTTTCCAGGACTCTACTTTAATACTACCTCCCTCCGGATATGACTTAATATTTTTCCAAACATACTGTAGTAAGTCCTCAATTTCTTTCTTTCCTACAGCACAACCCCTACTGCCAATTCCAAACCCAAAACTATTCCCAATGATCCTCTCAATTCCCTGATGTGCTCTTTCTGAGCCTTCGAGAGATCTCCCCCATACTCACGAAAGAATCTATCTTCGTCCAGCGAAGAAGATGAGGGCCCAGTCGACGTCGCGACGATGAGTATAGGATGCGGGAAACGATAGCTTTCCAAGCTATCACGTCGGGTCACCATTTATGGTGGTTTGACATTGAAATGAGACACAGGGAACTGTCTCTGAGAAAAATGCCAACCCTGAGAGAACTCAGGTAGCAGTATTTATTGAGAAAAACACAAGCAAAATATACAGTATGCATATTCAGAAAACAATGACCTCAACAGGAGATTACTTCACCAGCATGAGAACACACAATCTTGGAAAGTCCCAGATGTTACCTTGCTAGGTGAGATCATACAGCCACGGAAAGTCTCATGGGAAAGTTTGAAAGTCCCATGAGAAAGCACAACTGTGTACCTTGAACTTTCACCCATTTTCCTATTCCTTCTAAACTTGCAGAATCAAAACAGGATGAGTCACTCTGAGCAAAGGTACTCCTACCCCCACCAAGAATGCCCACATTTCCTAGACTTACTGCTAGTTATACAAAGGCCTTACAGAAAATGATAAAATGATTAATAAAATATATTACCACAAAGAAGATGAAACAGGCCTATATGTGGGGATGCAGACGCAAGGATCAGAACTGAAGGTGGAGATTTCAGGGAAAACCTTAGGAGGAAGGTCTTAGCCATCAGCGCTGAAAGGGACAGGGTCTCCTTCACCGTTGGACCACCCACTATTAGAAATGATATACAGCCACAGCCTGCTATGCAGATTCTGCCCCGAGCAGAGAGGTTAGTCTAAAATAATGACCCCCAGAGCACCTCCTGGTTCTATGATTCTGTGCATTGGTGTAAAAAAAAAACAACAACAACCCCGCTGTGTTTTGTGGACCCTGTTTTGTGTTAAATTTGGAGACAGACCATTGCAGTTGTAGCATCTCAATTCTCCCTCCCGCTCTGCAATTTCCTTTGCCTCCCTCAGGATGCTATTCTCAACGCCTGTTACCGGGGCTGCCGGCTGTTTTCCATCTGTCATTTTGTGGATGCCACTGCTGAGCTGAATGCAACCAGAGCCGAGTGCGAATCGGGTAAGGCAGTAACCCTGTGCGTCTCCTCCTCCTCCTCCTCCTCCTCCTCCTGGTTTTCTACCTCCCCCCCCCCGTCCCCCTCTTTAATCCACACACCCCTCCTCCCCCTCCCCTCTTTTACATTATCCAGAACCTTCCCCCCACTTAAGAGGGTCATCTCCCTTCTTTCTGAGCTTCTGAAACAAATTCCCACCAACAGTCTAGGATAATGGAAAGTGCAGGTGGGAACGGCGCAGCCTTCCTCTCCTGGTCTAAATCTGTCAAAGCAGAGATTTCAAAAGGCTGCCTTGGCCAACATGAATGGTTTTGATAACTTTTCGGGGCCTGTTTGAAAAGTGGGGGTACCCAGTCTTTAAAATGAAACAAATCCTATCCCATCTGGAATTGAGGCTTGATTGGACCTCCAGTTCCTACGTTCCCAAGAGGCACCATCTGCCCCGTCGGGCCAGCAACCTGTTTCCAACAGCCACATTCTTCTGGATTTCCAGCAGCTGGTCCTCCAGATGTAGCTGCCTTTGAAAACTGAGCACCATCGAGCTGTCACGAGGTGCTGATGTATTTATTAAAGAAGCTAGAAAATCGTCTCTCACTATCGGATGGAAGGTCTTGTCAGCTTGTCTGGGCCAAACCTGTGTCTCTGGGAAGCGGAACTTAAAGGGAATTTAGTAATTTAATAAATGTATTTATTCGATTTCTATAGCTGCCCAACTTATACCTCCCATAGCAAACAATGTGTTTGCTCACCCGCTGCCATGTTTGCTTAACTACTGTTGTGGAAAAAGTAGTGACATTGGATCCGGTCATGTGGTGATCTGCTTTAACATTACTTTCGACTGTACAGGTAGTGCTCAACTTACAACAGTTCATTTAGTGACCATTTGAAGTTGCAACAGCACTAAAAAAAGTGACTTATTGTTGTGGTTTGCCGGCAGCCGGTGCAGATGGCAGCGGGATCAGACAGTGGGGACGAAAGGGAACCAGGCAGGGATTCTGGAGAAGACTTGGAGGAGGGTCCTGCGTCCGATGCAGGGATGGGGCCAGGACTATCTGGTAGTGGGGTGCTGCCTTTGGAGCCTTTGGAGTCTGGCAGCAGCAAGGCAGAGGAACAAGGGGAGCCTGTTCCCAGTGCGCGTGTGCACAGGAGAGAGCAGCTGAAGTAGAGGGGGCGACTCGGGAGTAAGGCTGGAAGTTGATTGCCACTCCCATAAGGGGTAAAAGTCAGCCCTCGGTGACGTGCTCTTTTCAGGAAGCAAGTTCATTAGATTCTGATTCCTCAGTGAAGCCCTGCAAGCTCTGGTTTGTTTTTGCTGGAACTCCTGTTGGCTTAATATTCTAAGTAATTGGACTTCTGTTTCTTGGTAGCCTTCTACAACCCTGAAAGGCGTGAGCTTATCTCAGGGAATTGTATATAATTAGTTCTGGCTGGGAATGCAAAAAATTCCCAGCGTTGCATTAAAACAGGTTTGATTTTACACTCAGTTTGTGTTTCCTTAATTTGGATGAAGCCTGGGTCAGAACACTTATGACCATTTTTCACACTTACGGCCATTGCAGCCTCCCCATAGTCACATGATTTATATTTGGATGCCTGGCAACTCACTCACATTTATGACGGTTGCAGACGGTTGTGACTTTCTGACTAGCAAAGTCCATGGGGAAACCGGATTCATTTAGCAATTGTGTTGCTAATTTAACAGCTGCAGCGATTCACTTTACAAATGTGGCCAGAAACGTCATACAATGGGACAAACTCACTTAACAAATGTTTCACTTAGCAACATTAATTAGGGGATCAATTGTGGTCGTAACTCGAGGATTACCTGTAATTGCCCAGCTTAATTATGGTCATAAGGAATACCTCTATTTTACAGTGCTCTTGGGGGAAGATAATGAAGGCTGTCTCCATGCAAACTATCTTAGGCTCCTGGAGTAAAAGCAGGATATAAATCTCACAAATAATTCCATAAATAAGTAAAATAGATTGCAGGGTGAAGAAATAGGGGTTTTCCAAGAATTGAAATCCATCACTTCGTAGGGCACTAGGCTGAAGAAAGGAATCGTGGCTAATCCTGGAGCTACAATTTTACATTTGATTGCCACTTTTGAACTAGATTTGAGATTTCAGCTGGAAACAGAATAGATTTCCGAACCCTGAATTTTATCCATTTGTTGCTGAATTCTTCCTTCCTTTCCTCTCTCTTGGATACTATATAGCCTGCATGGAAGCCTACACTGGTGCAGAAGAGCAGTTTGGGTGTACAACCGGATGCAAGACGCAGCTGCCGGAAATGGAAAACAGAGGAGAAAACATGGTAAGGCAGAATGCAGAGGATGATGAGCGAGAGAGAGAGAGGGAGAGAGAGAGAGAGAGGGAGAGAGAGAGAGAGAGAAAGAGAGAGAGGGAGACGGAGATTATTATTAAATATTATAGCATCATCTAATGCAGGGGTCCCCAAACTTGGAAACGTTAAGACTTGTGGAGTTCAACTCCCAGAATTCACTAGCCAGCATAGCTAAGTTTGGAGACCTCTAATCTAATGGCAAGGCTTTAACTAGCTTAAAAGCTCCTTTTTCTGACTGAGATTTTGATGGAGGGTTGGGTAGGGTTTTGTTGCTGATGAAGGAAGTGTACTCTGCACATGAGCAGGGAAGGTCTTTGTTACAGCTTCATCTCTGGATGGCCATCTCGCCATAACACATTTTACTGAAATGGAAAAGAAATAGGGGCTTGTTGTGCAAAGCCTGCCCTCTCTCTCTCTCTTTGATGCAGTAAAAATAGATGGAGAGGATGAACACAACCCCTCTGTCCTTGCTGCCACAGTGTGACCCCAAAAACATCTTTTGCAAGCACTGGCAAATGGTTCCTGGGCTCCAGCAAAGGCTCATGGGAGTTAGACAATTCCTAGGAAAAGGGAGTGACTCTGTATTCGTCAAATAGCAATTTATATCCCAGTTAGTGTCATTCTGTGCTGCCAAAATCACCAGAAAGGTTATATGACTAGATGAGTGCTAACTGCAATGTTTATTGTAAGAATGAGCCTGAAAATAATTTGGTAAAGTAGTAATGATAACGTTGCCTTAAAACCAGGAATTAAATTTGGTGAAGTCTTCATTAGAAGACCAGTCTAAATAAGGACTTGAAGGTATAGGCAATCCTCAACTTAAGACTTTAATCGAGCCTGTAATTACAGTTGTGAGTCCATAATTTATTTATTTTTTATTTTTATTTTTATTTATTTATTTATTATTGTCAATTGCTTGCAAAATAACAGGTATAAGTAAAAACATAGTTATGAATGAATACATAGATACATATAAGAAAAATAAAAAATAAAAATAAAAGAAACAATAGGATAGGGATGGTAGGCACATTGGTGCACTTATGCACACCCCCATAATGGTCATTAAACAGGCCACCATGAGACCACCCAATTTTACATTTATTTTTTTGTGTGGTGATCATTAAGAGAACATTACAGTCACTGAGCAAACCTGTTCTCCCAATGGGTTTTTTTCTGGAAACTGGAAGTAAACTTTGGAAGCCGATTTAAAAATGCCAAAAATTGTGGTCACATGACCGCAGAATGCTACAAACGGGGGCAACTTCGAGTGGGTTGCCAAGCACCTAAAATGTGATCAGATGACTTCTGGGGAGGTTGTGGCCACCAGAACTTAGAAAACAGGTCATAAATAGTTCTGGGAAGGTTTGTCGTAACTTTGAATGGTCATTAAGTGAGGACTACCTGTAGATAGGTTTATAAACATTTATGCAAAGAGACCTATATCAGTTAAAAAAACCAGTATCAGGGCCATCAGCAGCATATTGTTTTTTATTTTTATTTTTTGTTTTAAATATGGTTTTACATTGTGTAAGCCACCTCCAGTCACCATGGGCGAATAGGTGGTAATATTAATTAATTAATTCAATCAATCAATCAATCAATCAATCAATATGTGGTTTAGATTTCTGATTGTAATGGAAATGGAAATAAACTTGGGAGACAGAAGGGAGAACTGCAGACTAGGTAGCCAGAATATAAAAGGTATCTCTGTGGTGGCGCAATGGTTAGAATGTTATATTGGAGGCTGACTCTGCTCACTGTCAGGAGTTTGATTCTCACCGGCTCAAGGTTGACTCAGCTTTCCATCCTTCCGAGGTCAGTAAAATAAGGACTCAGATTGTTGGGGGCAATATGCTGACTTTGTAATCTCTGTAAAGTACTATGGGGCAGTATATAAGTATGAGCACTATTGCTATGTCAGCCCAGTGGGAGGAAAGTGGGGAAATGGAAGTGTTTTAGAAGGAACCCTCCTTAGATTTTTGGAGAATAAAAGGAAAGGAGGGAATATTTTCAGACTTGCAAAATTTTGTGAATGCAAGCTTAGAAGAAGAGCTAGAAAGATAAAGCTAGAACTGGACTATCTTGCAGCACTAACACTTATTCCTTGGTCAATTAATTTTATGGTTTTGATTTATACATGGGTCCTATTCCTGCAGCATCATAACTGAGTCAGTGGAGAGGTCATGTGTTACTAAAAATACTAAATAGCCCTGTCAAACCATCCCTGGAAGGTTAAATTTAATTCAATGTAGACGGAATCATTGATGGGGTTGAAACTAACTTTATATAATCACAGGTGCCATAAGATGACCAATTCATCTCTTTCAAATCTATAGTCTTCCGAGAAAACAAGCTGAAGAAAAAGAGTGGCCCCAAGGAAACCTCTCTAGGACTGAACCTGATGCCAAGATTTGGCAGCCTAGAACACTTCTCCCAAATGCTGATTGGCTGCAGTGGGCAAGCCACTGGTTGGTTAGTTGGCCAATGGGAAGGGCTAGTGGTCTAAGGAAGTTTTGCAGGGTTTATAGGACAGCAGGCATATAGCAATATAGCCCTCTCTAAGTGGTTTACAGAGTCAGCCTATTGCCCCCAACAATCTGGGTCCTCGTTTTACCCACCTCGGAAGGAGGGAAGGCTGAGTCAACCTTGAGCCTGGTGGGATTCGATCTGCCAAACTGCAGTAGGACCAGCATATAGTACTGCACGCTAACCACTGTGCCATCGAGGCTCACTATATTCTCGAAACACCAGTGGGATCTTACTTCCCAAATGGTTATTTTTGCCCCAGATAGTATGAATCAGAGGTGCTATTCAGCTGGTTCGCACCTACTCGGGCGAACCTGTAGCAAGAATTTGGCGTGGGTCGCCGAACCGGTAGCAACATCTAGCTGGCCACGCCCCCAACCCGGTCGCCCAGTTTCCGCTCACTCGCTTGCCCTGCCCACCTGATGCTCGCTGCCCCAGTTTAAAGGAGGACTGCTCCCCTGCCCTAGCCATGCATTTTCAAGCAGCCATTTGAAAACACATGACTGTGGGCGGAGCAGCGATCTGTTAACCTGCAAAACTGTTCCAAGGCTGGATTCTTCATGGACACTAGAAGTATCGCTTCCCCTTGTGAGTAAAGTGCCTGGAGCGAGAGGGAAAGAACGCTGACAGGGGCGTGTGTGTGTGAGAGAGAGAGAGAGAGAGAGAGAGAGAGAAGAAAGAAAGAAAGAAAGAAAGAAAGAAAGAAAGAAAGAAAGAAAGAAAGAAAGAAAGAAAGAAAGAAAGAAAGAAAGAAAGAAAGAAAGAAAGAAAGAAAGAAAGAAAGAAAGAGAAATAGGGAGAGAGAGAGTGTGGTATGTGTGTGAATCCAGCCATGGGGAAGTTTGCAGGAGCTTCAAATGCAAGTCCATTTACCTGCAGAACTTCTCCAATGCTGGATTCACTTCCCCTTGTGAGTAAAGTGCCTGGAGGAGAGGGAAAGAACGCTGACAGGGGCGTGTGTGTGTGTGTGTGTGTGTGTGTGTGTGTGTGTGTGAGAGAGAGAGAGAGAGAGAGAGAGAGAAACGAAGGAAGGAAGGAAGGAAGAAAAAGAAAGAAAGAAAGAAAGGAAGTTAGAGAAAGAAAGAAAGAAAGAAAGAAAGAAAGGAAGGAAGGAAGGAAGGAAGGAAGAAAGAAAGAAAGAAAGAAAAGAAAGAAAGAGGAAGAAAGAAAGAAAAGAAAAAAAGAAAGAAAGAAAGAGGAAGAAAGAAAGAAAGAAAGAAGAAAGAAAGAAAGAGAAAGAAAGAAAGAAAGAAAGAAAGAAAGAAAGAAAGAAAGAAAGAAAGAAAGAAAGAAAGAAAGAAGAAAGAAAGAAAGAAGAAAGAAAGAAAGGAAGGAAGAAAGAAAAAGAAATAGGGAGAGAGAGAGTGTGGTATATGTGTGAGAGAGAAAAAGAAAGGAAGGGAGAGAAAGACAAAGAGACAAAGAAAGAGAAAGAAAGAAAGAAATAGGAAAGGAGAGAGAGACAGAGAAAACTCTGTGCTATTATTTTTAATTGTTCCATTATTTATCATGTGTTAATATTTTACACTGTCCCTACACCTAGAGTGATTCTACTGCCTTTCTTTTGCCCAGGGCTACCACATATTTTTCAGGGTTTACATGCATTCAATGTCTATAGTCCAGAGCATAAAATACACATGTGTTTAACAAGAGTTGAAAGGGACCTTGGAGGTCTTCTAGTCCAACCCCCAGCTCAGGCAAGCCAAACTCTGAGTAGAAATCCTGGGAAAGATGTCAGAATAATACTTAGAAGGGACCTTGGGGTGAACCCTATACCATTTCAGAGAAATGGCTGTCCAGTCTTTTCTTAAAAACTTCCAGTGATTGAGCACCCAGAACTTCTGGAGACAGGCAGTTCCACTGGTTAATTGTTCTCACTGTCAGAAAGTTTCTCCTTAGTTTTAGGTTGCTTCTCTCTGTTCAGTTTCCATCCATTGCTTTTTGTTTGCATTCTGCTTCTTTGGAAAATACATTGTCCCCCTTTCTTTGTGGCAGGCCCTTAAAAGCCTGTTGCCTATCACACTCTTGAGTAAAGCATGTGAGCTATTTCCTCCTTTCAGTGGTCCATGAAAGTACATCTATAGTATGCAGATAATAAAGTCAAAAAAGGTGAACAACATTTTTTACAGAAGTACAGATAAGTTTGGCTGGGTGACAAGGAATGGCTGGGAGGGGAGGGGCCAGGTGAGGCACCCCTTGATGTGAGTGACATTGAGTTGGCCACGCTCACCCAGTCACATGACCACCAAGCCCACCAACCCAGTCATATGACCACTAAGCCACACCCACCCAGCCACATCACCACCAAGCCACGCCCACAGAACCGGTAGTAAAAAAAATTGAATTCCACCACTGATGTGAATTATCTATTAAGAAATCAGGATTAATTGCTAATTCAATTAAATATATTACAAGGAAGCGGACTACTGAATACATTAAATTTACGTATTTTAGGCTTAGGATCATTCCAAACTCTAAGAATATGCTTCTTTTTCTATTTTACAATGCAGACACTACTCAACTTACCACCACAATTGAGACCAAAATTCCAATTACTGAGCAAGACAATTGTTAAGTGAATGTCGCCCCATTGCACAATCTTTCTTGCCACAGTTGGTAAGAGAATCAGTGTAGTTGTTAAGTTAGTAACACGATTGTTAAGCGAATCTGGCTTCCCCATTGGCTTTGCTCGTCAAGAGGCTGCAAAAGGTGATCACATGACCTCAGGTAACTGCAACTGTCATAAATATGAGCCAGTTGCCAAATGTTCAAATTGTGATCATGTGATCACGAGGATGCAGCAATGGACATAAGTGTGAATCAGTCACTTATAAGTCACTTTTTCAGTACTGTTGTAATTTTGAAGCGTCACTAAACAAATTGTAAGATTATAACTACCTGTATATTCTATGGCACCATTTAGGAATTGGCATTTCATGCTTTTTGGAAAAGGAAGAATTTCTGTCAGATATTTTAGTTAGCTACATTTTTCAGAAATACTTCACGCAGAGGTGGTGTTCAGCAGTTCTGACCAGTTCTGGAGAACCGGTAGCGGAAATTTTGAGTAGTTCGGAGAACTGGCAAATCCCACCACTGAGTGGCCCCGCCCCCATCTCTTCTCTGCCTCCTGAGTCCCAGTTGATCGGCTGGGTCTCCTTTTGTTGCCCTGCACAGGAGAACAGAGCTGGAAAGCAGGTTAGTGGGGTGGGGAGAGAATGGAGATTTTACGTATCCTTCCCCAGCCACGCCCACCAAGCCACGCCCACAGAACCAGTAGTAAAAATTTTTGAATCCCACCACTGACTTCACATATAAAAAAATCCCTCCACCAGGCTAGAAGCAGGGAGGCTGAATTTTAGTTCTGCCTTAGGCATCAAAGCCAGCTGGATAATTTTGGGCCAGGCGTTCTCTCTCAGCCCAACACATCTCACGATTGTTATTGTGGAGAAAATGGGAGGAGGGAGGAATATTAGATATGTTCACTGTCTTGAGTTATTTATAAAAATACAGGGGGAGGAAATCTAAAATGAAACCAAAATAAATAAATGTAAGTAATAAACTTACACTTATGCAGAACAGAGGCCCTAACCCTTTTGAACATGAATGGAGTTTTGTGTACCACAGAGATGGGGGTTCAGTCACAATGTCATTATTATTGCCGTGCAGGTTTTCACCCCACCCAGTTGCTTTGCAGAAGGCATTCCCTACGGGGCCTCACTCAGAACAATGCTTTCCCTAAGCTAGGCCACCTGGTTAATATCACCTGGCATTAATATCTTTTTTTGGCAACAATATTTCTGCTCCTTCATTTACTGACACAGTCTACTTCTGGATGTTGGACTTTCCAGTTTGGCTTATTAATTTATTCTTGGTGTGTTTTTTTTAAAACTGTCATTATTGTAATCTGCCAAAGTGGTTACTGAGTAGATGAAAAACGTCATTATAATCTAACTCAGACCAAGTAAAATAAAAAAGGTTGTTTTGTTATTGAGGCCCTTTCTGTTTACACTGTAATTATTCAGCCCGGTGGATACACATTGCTAAGCGTGTAGCTGTCAGGACTGGTTTCAGAATTTGTTATCGCTGTTTGCTTGGTTGGGTAGGAAACAGCCGTTTTTATTAAGCTGATCCCCAAAAAGGCACGGGGGAGAACAGAATTGGAGAGCTACGATCTACCTGCCTCAGGAGTTCTGTTTTTTACCTTTGGTGTTGAAGAATGTCTGGAAAGGCCTGCTGGAAAGCGACAGGCCCCGACCTAGCATTTTTTCCCCCTCTGCCGTGGCCTCCAGGAATCCCACAAGCCAGAAGCTAAAGGCCTTGCAAGCAAGAAAAGAACAAATAACTAGCTGGGATTAGAAGAATTTGGCCTGCCTGTGACTCATTTTCCACCTGTTGCTTCGGTGGAAATGGGCTGCTAGAATCTCTCAGATTATAATTGCTATCCAGAAACTGCCAGGGAAGGACAAAGAGGAGGAGAGTCTTAAGCACATAAATATTCAAAACATCACTTTTGTCAGGCTGGTTTTGGGTCTGTTTTGTATAATAAGCTATGCAATCTGTGATCCATTTTATTGAAGAGACAGAATAAGGTAGAATCTGAATTAGATCTCTTTCTAGTTTGCAGAAGATTGACAAGGATTTTATCAGACTACCCCTGATCTTTATCCCAAGAAGCCTAACTATTATTCAGAAATATGTTACTTCTGGGAGGGGAATTGGCAGATTCTCTACTCCAGTGTGTTGTGGCCCCGATTCCCGAGGAAGAGGACCTGGAAGATGAGGAGGAAGAACTGGCAATGCCTTCCTCCCCAGGACCTTACTCCCTGATAATGCCTCAGGTTCCATCAGACAACCGAGAGGAACAGCCTGAGATTAATCAGGAGGAAGGCATATCGGAGCAGCCCCTGACAGGGAGTCAAGAAGAAGAATGTTGGCTTGATCCTAGGCAGCGTCGTAGGGAGAAACGTGAGCAGCAACGTAGGAGGCGTGGGAGGGTCAGAGAGTGAGCTGAGTCATTGAGCCACACCCCACAGGGGATAAAAGTGGGTGTGTTTTCTCCTGAAATTTTGTACGGGACAAAGTTTAACCTTCCTTCAGATTTTCTTCGTGAATGACTATTTTTGTGGACTGCCTTGTGATTTTCTGTGAGTAGAACTTTATCAGTTCGGACTTGGCAGGCAGGACATGTGGGAATGCCAAGAATATTATCAGTTCCAAAGAATTAACTCCGTGAAATCCGAGCCAGCTTGCCTGCCTGTGTTGGTGTGAGTTTGTACTCTTTCATATTTTGGGAAAGAGGAAAGGCGAGACAGAACATAGTGTTTGTTAAAATGTGGTCCAAAGAAGACGCTAAGGATCCCATAAATTCTTCTTGGAAGTCTGTTTACATTTCCCTTTTTCAACTGATACAGGTAGTCCTCAACTTACAACTATACTGGAATCTACCCATCACGGTCATAAATTGTGATGATTGTAAATCAGGTCACTCAAAGAACCGACCTGATTTTTGTGACCTATTTTGCAGCATTTGTTAAGCAAAATGCTGCAGTCATACAGTGACTTCTGTGGTTCATTAAATAACTATCATGGTTATTAAGCCAACCAACAATTTACTATAGGCTGGTTTTGTCAAAAAAACTGGAAGCAATGCCAGGATTGGGCAAACCATCATAAAATGTAGCTGTGTGATCGTGGGATGCTGCAAATGGATTTTAATGGTGTAGAACAGGGGTCCCCAAACTTGGCAGCTTTAAGACTTGTGGACTTCAACTTTCAGAATTCTCCAGCCAGCTGGGAGTTGAAGTCCACAAGTCTTAAAGTTGCTGGCTGGAGAATTTTGGGAGTTGAAGTCCACAAGTCTTAAAGTTGCCAAGTTTGGAGACCTCTGGTGTAGAACCTATTTAAGCAACTGATTGTAAGCTGTGGACTCCCTGAGAATATTCATCTCTATTGTGATGGTGCAAAGGCACTCCTCTAATCATTTGTTGTAAGGTCTGTGAGCATATCCTTGAGAGACATGTGGCAGTAGCAGGAGATGAAGACTGAATAAAGGTCAGATGGCAGTTTAGTCTGCAGAAGGGATGAGGATCTGGCAAACCACTCAGAAGGACCTTCCCTAATTCTTGGACTATAAAGGGGAGACGTGTACTTGCAGATTTACAAGATCGATGTCAGCCCTTTGAGGTATTCTTGACAAGCGCCAACCAGGACTATAAACTCATATTTTATTGTGATGTTACAGTAAGATACAGGTGTCAAACTCGTGGTGTCACGTTACTGTCAGGTGATGTTTTGCAACGTTTTTCCCCTTGGAGCTGGGTTGGGCACGGCCTGCGTGTGAGGCATCTCGCCAGCGGGTTGCCAGTTTGACACCCCTGCAGTAAGAAAATCTTGCTCTAAAAAAGAAGAAGTAACTATTCTAGCAGCAGAGATTCCTAGCAGAAAAACATGGGGGAAATCTTGACATAAGGAGCTGTATTTTTACAGCCCAGTCTTGGGGGAAAAAATTTTTTTATAGAGAAGAAAGCATTTGCTTCCCTGGTGCAGAATTCTGTTGAAGGATCAATGTCTGAAACAGTGGGTGGGAGGTGACTTTCTAAAGCTGCTTCTTTCTCTCTTTTAAAATACGATGGTTGTTTATAATTGACTTTTCCCTCTGGGACAAGAAAATCAGGAGAGGGAAGAATTACCTAAAGACCGAGGTGGCCTACTGCAAAGCAGGCCTCCCTCACGGTGTAGCACCCTTGCGGATGAAATGTTGGGCTTGTCAGTTCAGAGGCTGTGAGCTACCTGGTTTTTTGACTTAGCCTTCTTCCTAGCTGTGTGGTATCAGGTCAAAATTGCAAGCAGGCAGGCAGGCCAGAGTTTCAGGGGGTGGAGGAGCCCAATATTTCCTTTTAACCAGAGAAGTCAAATTCTACAAGGATGATGTAGTGGGAAGAGGGTGAAGTGGTGGAAAATTGTGTTCGAAACAAAAATATTCAGTGCTGTACTATACGTATTGTTAGGGATATACACCCTAGCAGAATGTGCAACGGCAGTCTAGCAGACAGGCAGATATGTGAGACAAAACGTTGTAGTAGCTTACACTCAGTAAGACAGATACACTGTGCAAGTTAAATAGTTTTTATTCCAGCAAGAGTTATAGCATAGTCAAAACGGTCCATATGTCATACACTAAGTTCAGTCATTCCGGGGGTTATTCAGTTTGCAAAGTCCAGTGTAGAAAAAGAGTTCATTAAACTTACAATCAATCAGTCCAGTGATATATCTCTTTTGCAGTCAGAGATATGAAGAAAAAATCAAACCCCTTTTCTTCTCTCAGCAAACACGCAGTTATCACCATCAATTCATCATTGTCAGCAATCCAGTATAAGCCAGGGAAACAGTGAGCTCTCTTGCTCCCTCTTATGGTGATTTTACAACCGCACCCAAAAACTTGGTTTACAGTTTAAAGTGATACAAACACTTAAACTCACTAACATAGTTTATATATATTATTTTTATCCAAACTAAGTTAGGTAACCAATGTTATCCCTAACACGTATATATTGAAATATGTCATAGGAGATCTAAGCAGGGAGGGAGGGAAAGAGGGAGGGAGGGAGGGAGGAAGGAAGGAAGGAAGGAAGGAAAGGAAGGAAGGAAGGAAGGAAGGAAGGAAGGAAGGAAGGAAGGAAGGAAGACAGTGAGGGAAGGAAGGAATTATGGTTCAGAATCAATGGGGCAGGTATGATGAAGCTGGATTTAACCATGATTTCTGAGCTTGTCCCTGCCTTTTTAGGATTAAATAGCTTTAACCCTATTCACACAATTCTCTTAAATGCATTGTGCCACTATCCTAGTTAAGTCTCTGACCAGTGGTTCTGGCAACACACAATAATATTTGGGTCAGCTGGAAGAGTGAAGAGATTCCTACATGTGTAGAAATGAACAGACATTCCTATATGTGCAGAAATGAACAGACTAACGCTTGCAATTAAGGAGAAAGAGCAAACTGAATATTATATGACATGGGATTTATTTAATCAATGGTTAAACAACAAAAATGTAAATTAAAAACAGGCAAACAGGCAAACAAAATAAAGAAGATATGTTAAAAGACATAAGCAAATACTATGATCAGTATGTTGAATATTACTACTTTAATATTGTAGAATTAATACCAATGTAATGAGTGATGTTGCAAATTTTGATTACTGTTGAACAAAGATACTTGTCCCCAGACAACACACTGTTCAACTGAAAATGGAATTATTATATTAAAAATAAAAAATATATATCTGGGTCAGGAAATGTCATATTGGGAATACAGGATCTGTGCTCACTTCCTCCAGGAAATGTCCGTTATGCCCTGAGCTTTGCACCAAAAAAGTACAGAAAGTTCTCAGCTAAAAACATTTGTATAGCAACTGGTTGTTTTGAAATTACAACGGCACTGAAAAAGTGAGTTGACAACTGCTCCAATCTGTCTGAAATGGTATAGTTTCCTGCCTAAGCAGGGGGTTGGACTAGAAGACCTCCAAGGTCCCTTCCGACCTATTCTATTCTATTCTATTCTATTCTATTCTATTCTATTCTATTCTATTCTATTCTATTCTACTCTATTCTATTCCCTTATCCCTTATCCCTTATCCCTTATCCCTTATCCCTTATCCCTTATTCTGTTCTATTATTCTATTCTTATTCTCTATTCTATTATTCTGTTCTATTCTATTCTATTCTATTCTATTCTATTCTATTCTATTCAACAAAATTGGGGCATTTGGCAACCAGCATGTATTTTCAATGTCTCAGGGTCATTTGCAATCTTCCCACTTGCTTCCGACAAGTGAAGTCAATGAGGTAAACCAGATTCACTTAATGACCACCTGAATCAGTTAAGAATTGCAGTGATTAGCTTAACATATATGACAAAAATGGTGGTAAAATTGGGTGTGTGACTCACTTATCAACAACTTTGATTAGCAACGGAAATTCTGGTCCGAATTGTGGTCATAAGTTGAGGATTACCTGCACTGGCATGGCTTTGGGACATCTCAGCTTGGCTTCTGTCACCAATCATCTGTTCAGTGATGTGCTTGATGCTGTCAGACTTTGCCAGTGAGATTTTAAACGACATTCCTTATTAGCTATTTTCCCTTCATTTTTTTTTTCCCGCCTCCAAAACTGGTAAGAGAAATGGGTCTGTTGTCAAAGGATTCCTCTTCTTGTAACACAGCTACTTGGATGGGCCTAATTAGATGGAGTCTTTCAAGAAGAGACTGGACTGCCATCTGTCAGAAGTGGTGTGGGCAGGGGGTTGGACTAGATGTCCTACAAGGTCCCTTCCAACTCTTAGATCTGTTAGATCTAACTTCTTAAAGATGATTGACCAGGTTTACTGACCCTCCTTTTCGGAGTACTTCCTACTGAGCCATTTAAGAGTCTTGGGCTAACTAAGGATACACGTAGTTCTCAACCTAGACCACAGTGGAGCCCAAAATTGCTAAGCAAGACAGTTTCGCCCCATTCTATGACCTTCCCCCCCCTACAGTTGTTAAATGAATCACTGCAGTTGTTAAGTGAATTATGCAGCTGTTAAATGAATCAGGCTTTCCCCATTGACTTTGCTTGTCAGGAGCCAGCTGGAAAGGTTGGTGATCAGGGGTGGGCTGCTGGAGGTTCACAGGGGTTCGGGAGATCCCGCCAGCTAAGATTCTGTGCAGTTCAGAGAATCTCCAAATCTCACTCCTGGCTGGCCCCGCCCATCCCTCCCCTCCCACAATTCCCCACGCAGCCTGTTTTGGATGCAGTTAAGTGCAGGGTGCACACGAAGGCTCAGGGAGGGCAAAAATGGGCCTCCCGGAAGTTCTGGAAGGCCAGAAATGGGCCCGTTTCCAGCTTCCAGAGAGCCTCGGGAGCCCGGGGAGCCTGTTTTCACCCTCCTGGAGGCTCAAGGAAAGCCTCCGGAGTGCGGGGAGGGCAAAAACGCCCCCCCCCCCCGTGGTGCAGGAGGCCGACTAGGCCACGCCCACCAAGCAACCGGGCAGAGAACTCTTTGCTAAAATTTTTGAAGCCCACCCCTGTTGGTGATCATGTGACCGTGGGACAGTGCAGCTGTCATAAACACATGCCAGTTGTCAAGCACCTGGATTTTGATCATGTGACCGTGGGAAAGTACAAGGGCCGTTAGTGTGAAAGTCAGTCATAAGAGACTTTTTTCAGTGCCGTTGTAACTTTGACAGATTGAATGGCTGTAAGTCGAGGATTATTCTGTACTCCCGCTTTTCCTCCTCACTTGTACAGGTCGTCCTCAACTTACAACTATAATTGAACCCCAAATTTCCATTGCTACGCGAAACAGTTGTTAAGTGAGTTTTGCCCCATTTTATGACCTTTTCTGGTCATGGACGTTGAGTGAATCACTGCAGTTGCCAAGTTAGTAACACAGTTGTTCAATGAATCTGGCTTCCCCATTGACTTTGCTTGTCAGAAAAGGGGATCACATGACCCCAGGACACTGCAACCATCATAAATACGAGTCAGTTGCCAAGCGTCTCAATTTTGATCATGTGGCCATGGGGATGCTGCAGCCATGGGGTTATAAAATGTGATGAATGGTCATAAGTCACTTTTTTTTCAAAGTCTAATTTGTTGTAATTTTGAACGGTCACTAAGCGAACTGTTGTAAGTCAAGAACGACCTGTACATTTATCTGAAAATATCATGTCAGAGTTAAGAGGCTGAGTTATCTCTTCCCACTACCGAGGCCACATTTTCCAGACCTGATCATCTGAATTCTATTTATTCTCACCAAAAGCCAACCGTTTAAGTGGCGCTTTTCAATTTCATGGGCCCAAGTGAGAAGGAAGGAATCAGTTCAACCGTGCTAATTTCATTTTGTAATTTAATAGATCCAAGATGAGAAGCCGGCCTCCTTCTCCGTCTTTGACCTGGTCTCCAGTTTCTGCAATGATATTGTCAGCTCTGCTCAGAGTTTTATTTCTTCCACATGGACCTTCTATCTGCAGGCAGATGATGGAAAAGTAGTCGTGTTTCAGGTAAGTTGTGGCAAAAGTGGGGGGGAGGAGATTTAGGAAAGGAATAGTATAGAACCGTGATGGCGAACGTATGACACGCGTGCCACAGTTGGTACGCAGAGTCTTTTGTGCGAGCCACATGCAAATTTACCTCACTGCACATGTGTGCGCCTCACAACTGATTTTCGTCTGGTTTGAGGCCTTTTTGGCCTCCCAGAGGCTTGAAAAAAGCCTCTGCAGGCTTTGCAGGCCAAATAATAGGCCCGTTTTGACACTTCCTATAATACTGGATAAGCGCATCAACGTGCCCACCGTCCCTGTCCTATTGTTTCTTTTATTTTTCTTATATGTATCCATGTATTCATAACTATGTTTTTACTTATATCTATTATCTTGTAAGCAATTGACAAACCAAATAAAATAAATAAGTAAAATAAATAAATAAATACATTTTGTTACTGATTTAACCTGCATTATTTAGCACAGAATGAGTGGTGCGGTGGCCTAGAGGTGACGCTCTTGCCTCACAATCAGGAGGCTGTGAGTTCGATCCTAGGTAGAGGCAAATATTTTTCTCTCTGGGCACAATGAGAATTTATCTGCTGAACAAAACTCCACATTGGCGACAGGGAGGGCATCCGGCCAGTAAACATTCAGATCCATTCAGTTGCCCAGACTCCATCCCGCAAGGGATTATGGGGTCATTAAAAGAAGTTGATGATTTAGCACACAATGTTGAACCATAAGCTAATTAACTGAATGATCTTGATTTGTGCAACACGTTAAACAAAGAAAACAAAAATAACCTAACTCAGGATTAATATCAACCAAACTGAATTTGTTGTACAGGTGCAGATGTTGACACATTGCTAAACCTAACCTATTCAGATCTCTGGCAAGAGTGATTTCCCTCTAATTAAAATTTTATTTCATAGCACTTACAACTAATACAACTAATAGAACCATATTTATGTAAAAATAAAAGCTACATGATTATGTGGATCCTTCCTTCCTTCCTTCCTTCCTTCCTTCCTTCCTTCCTTCCTTCCTTCCTTCCTTCCTTCCTTCCTTCCTCCCTCCCTCCCTCCCTCCCTCCCTCCCTCCCTCCCTTTCTATAGAATTGTGAGGACTCATGGAATAAGTTTACATGTGTCTCTTTGGGCATTTTTTTTCTATCTTTCCAGTCTAGCCTAGACCCCTGAGATTTCTTAGTGGTCTCTTATCCAGTACAAACCAGGTCCAACCCAGTATAGTCCTTAAAATCATCCAACATTGGTTAGGTGCTGCCACCTGCTGTGACCAAAGCAGATTAAAATCAAAATGATTCATTAATTTAAAAGCCTTCTTTGAGCTGAACATTTCCATAAAAAAATGGGACATAAAAATGGCAGATAATAAGGGTGGATAATATTTTGCTGAGTTATCCAACGTGGAATTGTCAGCAAGTTAGCCACAACAAGATGGTTGTGGCGAGTTGAACTGAGCTCCACTGACCTTCTGTTTATGGGCCAAAGAGTGGAAAAACTGAAGTCCACTTTTCTCCTGTGGGGATGGAGCTGTGAGATTTCAAGGCAGAGTGAGTACCTTTAGACTTGCAGATGGTGAGGATACGGGTAGTCCTCAAGTTAGGACCATAATGGAGCCTGCAATCAGAGCCATACCTTGTGATGCCCATAAAATGAATGGGTTGGTCATGTGACTTGACACAATTTTAAGGTCTTTTTCTGATGATCATTAAGCAAACCGATGGTTCACTATAGAGGTGGTTTTGCTGAAAACTGAAAGTGAATGCCACTTTCTGGCAAAAACTATCGTAGAACGTGATCGTGTGAATGTGGGAGTCTGCAAACAGCCATAAATGTGGTCAGATTCCTAAAGGGCAGCCATATGATTGTGGGGTGGCCCGACTGTCAAAACTTCAAATCCAGGTCATACATACACCAGGTGGGTCCTTCAGAACTTGGTTGCTAAGCCACTGGTCATTTCCCGCCTTTGGAGTGCAGCCTGCGGGATGCCAAACTTAACCCATCCTTTGAGACAAATGTAGCTGTCCACTTCAGGTTTAAGCTTCCAGAAGACGTGGTCCTTAAAGCTGCAGGAACATGTGATCTGGTATGTGGTTTATATCAGTGGTCCCCAACCTTTTTTATGCGCGGCCCGGTACGGCATCAGCTGGCGCCGCCATCTTGTTTTGATGAAAAAGTGCTCCGGTGAGCTTTCTACCGGAAAAGTTCACCGGAAGCACTTTTCATCAAAACAGATGGCGGCGCCACACAGCGCCCGGTAGGATTTGTTCCACGGACCGTACGGTCCACGGACCGTGGTTGGGGACCCCTGGTTTATATGATATGTTTGCCTGGGACCCCCTCACCAGTTCTCCTTCAACAAGGTGCAGCAGATGCGGAAGATCTTCCTGAATGCTTGAGAGCCTTTCTATCTTTCTTTGACAGTCGCAACCAGAAGTGGAGTATCCAATTCCTGAGGCCCAGGCACCCAAATCAGAGGTTTCGGAGAAGACCTGGACAGTCTCGGCCCCCAACACCTTGAAGCCACACACAGGTAATATGAGGACTCAGGATACAGATTAGATACAGATTAACAGAGAAGGGACCTTGTACGTCATCTACTCCAACCCACTGCCCAAGCAGACCCTACACTATTTTTGACAGATGCAGTCCAATCTCTTCTTGAAAGCTTCCAGTGACGAAGCTCCCACAACTTCTGAAAGCAAGCTGTTCCATTGGTTGATTGCTCTCACTGTCAGAAAGTTTCTCCTTATTTCTATGTTGAATCTCTCTTTGTTCAATTTCCATCCATTATTCCTTGTCTGGCCTTTAGGTGCTTTGGAAAACAGCTTGACCCACTCCTCTCTGTGGCAGCCCTTCAAATATTGAAACATTGCTATCATGTCACCCCCTAGTCCAAGGGTCTTCAAACTTGGCAAGTTTAAGACTTGTGGACTTCAACTCCCAGAATTCCTAAGCTAACATGACTGGAGGAAGAATTCTGGGAATTGAAGTCCTCAAGTTTTAAAGGTGTCCAGTTTGAAGACCTCTGTCCTACTCCTTCTCTTCATTAGACTAAACATTCCCAGTTCCTGCAACCGTTAATCAAATTGCCTCCAGTCCCCTCATCATCCTGGTTGCTCTTCTCTGTACTTTTTCTAGAGTCTCAACATCTTTTTTATAGTGTGGTGACCAAAACTGGATGCAGTACTCTAAGTGTGGTCTTACTAAGGCTTTATAGAGTGGTATTAGTACCTCATTTGACCTTGACTGTATCCCTGGCAGATTTAAACTGTAACGTGCCACCACCAAAGATGATGGAGATACCAATTTAAACTCTTTTTAAAAGCCGACTGCAAAATCAGTGGGTTCACAGTGATTTCTATGACTCTTGGTGGTTATCGACTCTCTCTAAAGCAGCATTTCTCAACTATGGCACCTTTAAGATGTATAGACTGATTTTAACATTTTTATTTTAACTAAGATGTAACTGTAAGCTGCCCAGAATTACCCTATGGTAAGATAGCAATAGCACTTAGACTTATACACCGCTTCACAGTGCTTTACAGCCCTCTCTAAGTGGTTTACAGAGTCAGCCTATTGCCCCCAATAATCTGGACCCTCATTTTACCTACCTCGGAAGCAAAGGTGGTATTCAGCAGGTTCTGACCAGTTCTGGAGAACCAGTAGCGGAAATTTTGAGTCGTTCAGAGAACCGGCAAATACCACCTCTGACTGGCCCCGTCCCCATCTATTCTCTGCCTCTTGAGTCCCAGCTGATTGGCTGGGTCTTCTTTGGTTGCCCTGCACAGGAGAATGGAGCTGGAAAGCAGGTTAGTGGGGTGGGGAGGGAATGGGGATTTTGCAGTATCCTTCCCCTGCCACGTCCACCAAACCACACCTACCAAGTCACGCCCACAGAACCAGTAATAAAAAAAAAATTGAACCCCACCACTGCTCGGAAGGATGGAAAACTGAGTCAACCTTGAGCCTGGTGAGATTTGAACTGCCAAACTGCTGGCAGCCGGCGGTCAGCAGAATTAGCCTGCAGTCCTGCACTCTAACCACTGTGCCACCGTGGCACTTAAGATGCCAATAAATAAAACAAAAGAATAAAGAATAAAATATTAAATAAAATAATAAAGAAATAAAATGAGATAAATTAAAAAATAAAACTAAAATAAAATAAAGCTAGCCATGGTGGCGCAGTGGTTAGAAAGTGGTATTGCAGACTGCCACTGCCAGCAGGTCTATAGTTTGAGTCTCACTGGCTCAAGGCTGACTCAACCTTCCATCCTTCTGAGGTGGGTAAAATGAGGAGCCAGATTGTTGGGGGCGATAGGCTGACTCTTTAACCCGCTTAGAGAGGGCTGTAAAGCACTCTGAAACGGTATATAACTCTTTAAGTGTTATTGCTATTGCTAAATAAATAAACCTGCTGGTGCTTGGCCTGAGCTCTTTGTAACCCACTTGTCTTGTTTCCTTTTTATTCTCGTTTCTTATTCCTTTTCTTTTCAGGCCTTCAAGAGAAATTGGAGAAACCTCCCATCGAAGAGCCCAAGAGCCCAGCCCCAGCCGCAGCTCAGCCTGTGGGGGAGTCCCAGATGCCTCTGGAGCATGATTTCCTGGGATGCATGTCCAAGTAATATACCGCTCTGGTTGTTTTTTTTTAATCATGTGGTTTAGAAATTAGGAAGAGAGGGAAACTGAGAAAGTTGGGGAATTAAATTGTTATTTGGATTGGATCAGATGCAAGACAAATTGTGGGTGAAAGCTGATCCTGGTGGCAGGGTAATCCAAACATCTGCATTTGGCTTGAGGAAAATGTAAAAAATTCCCTTCTTTTTATCCTTTGTTCCCCCCACATTAAGTTCATACGGGTAGTCTTTGACTTACAAATATTCATTTAGTGATCGTTTTTTCATTATGTGACCATAGCTGCGTCACATAAGTGTAAAAAGCGGTCATAAGTCACTTTTTTCCAGTGCCATTGTAACTTTGAATGGTCACTGAATGAATGGTTGTAAGTCAAGGACTACCTGTACTATAACTTTAAAATAAAAGCAATGTTGGCCCGCAGGTCTTTGGTTTTCTAGCTTAGTCTATATTGGAGGACTGACACAAAGTAATTTCTTTCTTTGGGGGTATTTTTTAACTTTTTTCATTTATTTGTTCTCTTTATTTTTATTGTTTCTTTATTGGTTGTAATTTAGTTCATCTTTTGTATTGTTGAGAAATATTATCTTTTAAAAAATTAAAAACTCAAGTCGATAGCTCTGACAGTATGACGGAAGCTCCATCTGTATTTTTTAATATGTATCAGTGGATTAAAAAACAGGCAGAGCTTCGATTCCATTGTTGCTGTCACCGTCTTCACTTTCTGATCTTCCCCTTCAGATACCCCTGGTCATATCCCCAATTAAACAATAAGAGCTCTGTGAAATGTTAGACAATAAAGAATGAAACATTGGCAGAAGTACAAATTAAAAAAAAACAACCATTAATCAGCACTCAGAAATAGGGCAAAAATCTTCATCCATGTGTAGATGTATTAAATTTGTATTGGCCTTCATAACTTCATAAATATATCAAGGCAGTGAATATTTCTAATACACCTTCCTCCTATTTTCCCCACAACAACAACCCTGTGAAGAGGGTTTGACTGAGAGAGTGATTGGCCCAAAATCACCCAGCCAGCATTTGTGCATAAGGCAGGACTAGAATTCACTGTTTCCTGGTTTGTAGGCCAACATTTTAATTACTAGCAAAACTGATTGTACACATGTATATGTTGTGACTACGGGAGTTTTTGAAACTGTTTGCTTTAAATCTCAGAGTTCTTATCTTGCTCCCGGACCTTCAGCATTAATTAGGAAAACATACCAGAGCTGTGGGATGTTTCAGTCAGGGTTTATTCAGGAAGCTGACACACCCCCAGGACATATAAGGAAGTGTGTCAGCCCACAAGCTTTGTCCGGGTCAAACTGTTACAAACTGTTATCACTGTGAATCTGTTATGACCGTCATACTTGTCGTCTTAACATTCTGTTAAACTGTGAGTTTTTGGAAGAGACGTTATTGCTGGTGTAGAAGATAACTTCAAAGGTATTTTGCTATCTGGTCTGGCCGACAGTTTCTGGGAGAACTGCCAACGACAATTTACTGCCGGTGTGAATTTGGCTCTTCAGTCCCTGTGTTTTTCCAGCTTGTTTACTGTGGCATTCTAGTCTCTCACTTTGTGGCCTGGGATGGGACAGAACATGTATATATGGATACTTTGAAGCCCCCTCCCCGTCTGTCCATGGTAATTTTGTGGCCTCTCTTTGGCGGGTGTGGGGGCTGCTTTTGGGTGTTATAGGCGTTCGGGGCTGCCCCGCTGGATTCTGGCTGCTTGTCTCTTCCTTTCCATCATGGTGATGCTCTGGCTGAGTTGCGCCAGTTTGGTGACTGCACCGGATCAACACGTCAAGACTCAGGTAAGGAGAAATTAGTAGGAGGTGGGTCCTTTCTGTAGCTGTGTTCATCGCTGTATAAGACTTTTTTCAGGACTCTTGAGGAATTTGGATTGCATGAACTCTAAATTTGGGGTTCTGGAGACCAGGAAGTCGAGTAGGAAGGATGCTTTAGACCCTGACTTTTTCCAAAAATCATTTTTCAATCTCTCAATACCCGAAGAGTCACTATTGTTTTCTTTGGCAACAGGTTAATTTGTCAGTCCCTTTGGGTATTAACGCGTTCAGTGCATTTAGAAGGAATTAGTTATCTTTTATTATCAATTTTGTGCCTGGATGGGGAAAGAGAATAGAAAGAAAATCGGAATACACATTTTTTTTGTTGCACAGTGCATATAAAAATTACATTTGCACCATTCTGTAGTCTGTTAATTTGTGTCTTTTTTAAAAAAGCCAATGTACCTTATGAATGAAAGTACATACCTTAATTAAAAATACTTCAGTGCTGAAAATAGTATTCGTCATTTGAGCCTTCAGTGCAATAAAGCAAAGCACAATAAAATGAGATGTGCCTGTATTTATTTATTGATTTACTTACTTATGTTGGAATCCATTCCCAGATGTAGGGAATTCTGGGAAGCTTAAATAGAATGCAGCCGGGAGGTACCATATTGGGGAATATTGCTGTAGTCACTCCCCATCACAAAATTACAGGTAGGTCCTCAACTTATGACAATAATTGGGACCAAAATTTCTGTTCCTGAGTAAGACGATTGTTAATTGAGTTGCACCCAATATTATCTTTTTGCCATGATTGTTAAGGAAATTACTGCAATTGTTAAGTGAATCATGCAGTGAATCTGGCTTCCCACACTGACTTTGTTGTGAGAAGGTGATCACATCAACTGTTGTAAACACATGCTGGTGGCCAAGTGCCTGAATTTTGATCAAGTGACTTCGGGGATGGTCATAAGTGCAAGGACTTATGATTTTTTTTTTTCAGTGCCTGTATGGCGTTGGAAGGCATTGCAAGAGAGTCCTCTAGTCCAGTGATCCCCAACCTTTTTTATGCCGCGGCCCGGTACCGGCATCAGCTGGCGCCGCCATCTTTTTTGATGAAAACGTGCTTCCGGTGAGCTTTCTACCTGGAAAAGCTCACCGGAAGCACTCATCAAAAAAGATGGCGGGCCAACAAGCCAGCTTGACCAGTAGGACTTGTTCAGCGGACCGGTGGTTGGGGACCCCTGCTCTAGTCCATCTGTCTGCAATGTGCTGGAAAATCAATTAAAATCAGGGGTATCCAACTTTGGCAACTTTAAGAGCTGTAGACTTCAAACTCCCAGAAATCCGCAGCCAGCCATGCCACGCTGGCTAGGAAACTCTGGCAGTTGGAAGAATAGAATAGAATAGAATAGAATAGAATAGAATAGAATAGAATAGAATAGAATAGAATAGAATAGAATAGAATACTTTATTGGCCAAGTGTGATTGGACACACAAGGAATTGGTCTTTGGTGCATATGCTCTCAGTGTACATAAAAGAAAAGATACATTCATCAAGAATCATAAGGTATGACAGTTAATGATAGTCATAGGGTACAATAAGCAATGAAATCATACTAGGAAACAGTAAAAATCGTAAGAATACAAGAGACAAAGTTACAGTCATACAGTCGGAAGTGGGAGGGGATGGTTGATAAGGAGTGATGAGAAGATTAACAGTAATAGTAGTGTAGACTTTGTAAATAGTTGAACAGTATTGAGGGAATTATTTGTTTAGCAGAGTGATGGTGTTCAGGAAAAACCTGTCCTTGTGTCTAGTTGTTCTGGTGTGCAGTGCTCTATAACATCGTTTTGAGGGAAGGAGTTGAAACAGTTTATGTCTGGGATGTGAGGGGTTTGTAGATATTTTCACGGCCCTCTTTTTGACTCGTGAAGTATACAGGTCCTTGATTGAAGGCAGGTTGGTAGCAATTGTTTTTTCTGCAGTCGTAATTACTCTCTGAAGTCTGTGTCTGTCCTGTTGGGTTGCAGAACCAAACCAGTTATGGAGGTGCAAATGATAGCCTCAATCATTCCTCTGTAGAACTGGATCACAGGTCCACAAGTCTTAAAAGTTGCCAAGGTTGGACACACCTGAATTAAACCATCCTAGAGAGGTGGCTGTCCAGCCTCTTCTAAAACCATCGAAGAAGGAGAACTATGTGCTGACTTTCAGTGACAGCATTTTTGGTAACGTCCTCTTTCCTTCCTTCTAGCCCCTGAGCATCAATGGAGACAAAGAGTACCTGGAAGACCTAGACGGACCAGTGCCCTATTCCTTACGCCCCGTCATTGCTGTGGCCATCTGCCCCGCGGAGGAGAACAAGGAAGCAGGCCTCCTGCCGGTCAAGGTGGATTTAGACAAGACTGTCCTCTAAGAACCTGCCCCTGCCTCCCCCAGCCCTCTTAATGCCCCATCCACCTCTCCCTTCCTCCTGAGTTCCTTTCAACACAACCGCAACAATCTTTCCATGATGCTTCCCAGCCTCTCCCATAGCATATTTTGTCATCTCTCTTTCATCCAGGAAGGTCTTGGAGAAGCCCAGCACCTTTCTGCAAGGTTCTGCTGGAATGCCCAAGTTTTCCAGCAGCAACACTTTGGCTGTTGAGAAAGAGTGGGCTAGTGAGATCCTGGTTCTCAAAGGCTGCCATTGCGACTTTTGAAATGAACAAGCCCTGGTGGTCCCAGCATAAGATCCTGAGGTGGGCCAGGGGGATTTTGGGGAAATTTGCTTCACTTTACTGAACAAGGATGGGCAACTGCCATTGGGGAGCTGCTGCTTCTCCTGGCTTTCTTTTGTCTAAAAGGGGGGGGGGATTAATGGGGCGATGCCTGCTTTTTATTTGAGCCTTGGTGGGAAAACTACATGCAGAAAAAGTCAAGGGTTGCCGATCATGGTAAGTTTGCTGTTATTCTGTGCCCTGATTTGCCTGACAGATAAGGGTAGGGTTCCCTGAACCATGATTTCTTGAGAAGCCACAGCTGCCTAGGTTGACCCGCTGCATGAAACCATGGTCTGCATATTTGAGAGGTTGCGTTTAGTTTAATATTTACTTCATACATTTATATGGCTGCCCATTTCACTTGAATATGGCTCTTGGGTAGCCTACGACCAACACTTAATATCATAGCTGCTTAAAAAAAAATGGAGCATTCAAATCAAAGTAGGACTGCAAGAAAAAAACACATCTATCTAAACACAGTATAACCATCCTGTGGGCTTCTTGAATGGGATCCCCAAGCCGGTTGGAAAATCCACATTTCCAGGGTTTTCTGAAAGACTAGCAGGAATGGGGCTGTCATTGGTGGGGATTATGCTTCAGAGGGTAGGAGCCACAGGCAGAAAAGGCAGTATGCTAAGCCACAGAGAAACAAACCACCTTACGGCTTAGATTGCAGTGTGATTCGGCCTATACTTCCTTCTTTCTTTTCTACCCCACACCAAAATATATTTTGTCAGACAAGATACAGAGAGAAGACAGATTCCTCTGGATCAATGTTTCCCAACCTCGGCAACTTTAAGCTGTGCGGACTTCAATTCCCAGAATTCCCCAGCCTCTTTCTGAAGTCCTCTTTTGGGACTTTGGCCGCCAGCAAAAACTGAACAGAATGGGACCATATGAGATATAAGGCGACAAGAGAGACAATTGAGTTTGAAAATGGGTTGGACCTGGCTGAATGGGAGCTATAGGAGCTGTGGGAGACTCCCCCCCCCCCCCATTTCACCTAACAGAGAGACAGTTAGGCATCGGCTCAGGATGCTGCCATGTCCCTCAATTCTAAGATCCTTCCCTTCTGATCACATGACCAAGAATGGAGCTGCCGCCACCTTCACTTTAAGCCTCCTCCTTTTTGATCACATGATCCATTCTCCATTGTAAGCTTCCTCCCTCCTGGTCACGTGACCCAGAATGGAGCTGTCCTTCATTTTAAGCCCTGTCCTTCCTCTTGGTCACATGATCCAGAGTGGAATGTTAGGTCCTCCAATCTAAGCCCCGTCCCTCCATTTTGAGCCTCCTTCCTCTGGGTCACATGACTCCGAAAGGAGCTGCCACTACTTCCATTCCAAATTCCTCTCTCTCTTTGTCAAGTGACCCAGAATGGGTTTTATACTTGCCCTGTGTTTCCAAGTTCGCTCAGACACAAATAGGTGCAGCGTGAACAAAGAGCAGAAACACAATGCATTATTACAATACTCACAAGAAACTAGGCACTTATGGCTACTGCTTGGAAAGACTTCCAGAAGCTGTTCTCTGTTGCCTCTACCTGTTTTCTTTTTTCTCTTCTGACAGGGGGCCTCTTCTTTTGACTCTGTGAATTTGGGATCTATGGCAAAATCGGATCACAAGCTAGAACTGGCCTAGATCTAAGAGAAATCTAAGAGAATGCTGATTCCCTGTAGGCCTGCACTAAGGACCTGGTCTCTGGGGCTGGGTATTCCTTTCTTGGCACTGCAATGCCAGTATTCCTGCATTGCAGGTCAGATAAAGAACTGTCAGCTTCATTCACACAACATGCGTAGCTTGATTAGTATTAGCCTTGGTTCAGTTCTCTGTGGTTTAGTTGGGGGGTGGAGTTAGTGTTTTTTTCAATCTCTCTTCATTATAATATAACTCAAGGTAGTGAACATACCTAATACTCATTTACTCACTCCTATTTTTCCACAACAATAACCCCTGTGAAGTGGGTTGGGCTGAGAGAGGGCGCTTGGCCCAAAGTCACCCAGCCAGTTTTCACCCTTAAAGAGGGGAGGACTAGAATTCAGTCTCCTAGTCATTGGCCCCAAATCACCCAGCCAGCTTTCATGCCTAAAATGGGACTAGAACTCACAGTCTTCTGGTTTCTAGCCTTTTCTAGTCTTCACCACTAGATCAAACCAGCTCTCTTGTTGGTTTTATTCTGCAGATCCAGAACAATGGGCGAACTCGGTAATCATGTTAAGTATGCTAAAGGGAAGTAGCCTATTGTGTACTGTGTCTCAACACTGAGGCTCAAAATCTGAGGTTTTCCCTCAAAGCTACCCTGTCTTTTTTAATTTAAAAGTCCCACGTGATTGGGAAACACTGAGATAAGAAAACAAAATTAAGAGTAAATGGGGTACAGGGCTTCCTTCCTCAGGGTCAATGAAGCAAAGCAAAGTTTGCTCCAAAATAATTCTCAACCTATCGTCTGCCCTGATTTTACTCAGAAACTCCTCTGAGTAACACAGGGATACGGTGTTGTGGTTGTCACTGTTGTTGGTTCTGTTAATTATTATTATTATTACTATCATTCTGCCCTTGATGAATGCAGGGCACTTTTGCGAACCCAGGACGTGTTTGTGAGCAATGCCCATCCTCCCATTTTCTCCCTTCTGGAACCTCACCGTGTACAGTCGTATCACAAGTGCAAAAAGTTTCTTCCCTCACAAACTGGTGTAATTTTTTTCTGCTTGCTTGTACATTCGGCCTAAGGATTCTCTGTACATAGATTTAACTTATCTCCTCACCCCACTTTTGGTTCTCTAACTCCCTCCCCCACATATCAGGGTGCCTGTCTGCGTGTGCGTATGTGAAAAAAAGGTGGTGTCTGTGACCACACAAACAAGAGCCTCACACACACACACACACACACACAAAAGGGTGGATCTTTGATCTTGATGTTGTGGTCACCATCTTGTCCTTTTTTAAGCCCCTTCTGCAGAGACATTTGCTGCATATTCTGAGTTGAAAATACTGCTGAAAGCAGTGGTGGGATTCAAATAATTCAACAACCGGTTTTCTGCCCTAATGATTTCTTCCAACAACCAGTTCACCAAATTGCTCAGAAAGTTAACAACCAGTTCTCCCGAACTGGTGCGAACTGGCTGAATCCCACCACTGGCTGAAAGTGTATGGGGCAAGAGCTGTCCCCAGTCTGGTGCCCTCTAGATATGTCAGGGCTGTAAATCCCAGAATGGGAAGTCAGCATCCTAGCTGGAAGGCACCAGGTTGAAGAAGTCTGGGTGAAGCCAATCCGGAGCCTTTAGTATGGCTAAAAGGAGCTTGCTTTGCATTCAGTAACTTTTTAGATTTTTGAAACTCTTAACTCTTTAAATATATTCCGGCATTCTTCACATCGGAAGGGAGGTTACATATTAGGGAGGTTTATATATATTTTATATCTCTCTGAAGTTCATTCATCTTTCATCAAAACGTCTGCATCTAATTATTTGCGTGAAAAAATAAGCTATCTTCATCGTACCTTTGTTCTGCCTGGCTTGTTTTAATTCCCTTAAAATTGTCTTTTCTTCCCCACTTCCTAAACTCTACTTTTTCTTTTCTCTTGGGAGAGAGTTACAAAGGCATAAGGCCTTGGTTGAACTGAGGTGAGATTTGTTGAAGACCTGTATCTGTTAATTGTATCTGTATCTTTAATAACCCTTTCTGTCTGTCCCAGAAATCCGGAAAAGTTGTTTATTTAGTTTATTAATTTAAATTTTAAAGAAAAGAAACAATAAAATCAAAGCTGTGAAAAGGAACTGGCATTTTTACTATTTTTTTTTTTTAGTTTGAAAGTTTTTTCTTTTCTTTTCTAAAACTTCCCATCAACAATCTGGGCTGTGTGCTCATTGCAAGAAAGAAATTGGGAGATTCAGGCCTGAATAACTTTACATTTATTACAGATACACTTTTACAGAAATGTTTCAGGACTTAATTCGCCTGATTAAAGACATATAATTTACGAGATCGTGTGAGGTCCTTTGTAGCTGATGCCTTCTGCACATCTTTGCATAAGTTTACACATGTTTTCACACAAATAAAATGAAATGGAAGAACAAGGTATGTTTCCTTTGTCTTCAGAGGATCCATTTATGCTTTGTACAGTGTTAGAAGAGGTATCCTATTTTCTGTGAAGGAAAAGTGATAATGCCTCTTCTTAATTAGAGGTGCGCATTCTGAACTTCTGGCTGTGTGGGTGGCAAAACCTTGGATTGGCTCATTAAAAATTCCATGAAATTATAATGGGGAAAGGTTCATCTAAAGGCTTTATGGAGAACAAGATTAGCCTTGAGGGATCAATCCAAGGACCATCTTAGTTAGCATTTTTCTTATAGCAGCCCAACCAGATTTATATCTTGATTTTATTCACATCATCTGTAGCCCAGCTGATTCTGATATGCCCCAAGGATACAGTACTCACAAGTGGGAAAATGTGAATACCTCACCCTGCATATGGAATTATTCCAAATATTTGGAGGTCTGCTTCCTCCAGTAATAACACTGAGTCTTGAAAACTGATCATCCTTGATATTTATTTTTAACCCACTTTTATTGTTTTATAAATATATACACTTGTTTTGTTTGAATTTATTTAGTTCCCATTTAAAGCCATGTAATGTACAGACAGCTCCCTGACTTACATCAACAATTGTAAGCTGTTGCAATGATCAGTTGAGGTAGACCTAATTTAGCGACAATTTTTTAACCGCAGTCGTGTGCACATCACTCTGGTTGTTAAGCAAGTGATTATTGTCATTAAGTGAATCCAGCTCCCCAATTGCATTTTTTAACAGAAATTGGCAAAAAAAGTAGCAAATCGCAATCACATAATAGTAGGATGGTGCAACTTGATCATAAATATGAGCCGGTTGCTAGGCGCCAGAAGTGTGATCATGTGATTGTGGGAGTGGTGTCATAGTTGTAAGTACAAGTATAATTAGTAAATCACTTTTTCTAAGGCCATTGTAACTTTGAATTGTTGTTAAACGATTGCTTATGTCAAGGACTCCAACTACCTATAACTACCATGTCTTCTGGTAGCAGAGATGGGGAACAATGGCTGCTTTATGACTTGTGGACTTCAACTCCCAGAATTCCTGAGCCAGCCCACAAGTCATAAGAGGGCCATTGTTCCCCACTCCTGCATTCCACTGGTAAATTATAAAGAAATGTTCTTTTGTTTTAACTCCTTCCAGTCATCTTCGCTGGACGATCTATGGCCCTAGTATTTGAAGAGAAGAAGAAATACAGGTAGTCCTTGACTTACAACTGCAATTGAGCCCAACATTTATGTTGCTAAGTGAGGCATTTATTGAGTTTTGCCCTATTTGATTACCTTTCTTGCCAGAGTTAAGCGAATCATTGCAGTTGTTAAGTTAGTAATGTGCTTGTTAAGTGAATCTAGCTTCCCCATTGAATTTGCTTGTCGGAAGGTTGCAAAAGGTGATCACATGATCGCAGGTCATTGCAACCGTCATAAATGTGAGTCAGTTGCCAACTGTCTGAATTTTGATCATGTCATCATGGGGATGCTGCAGTAGTCACAAGTGTGAAAAATGGTCATAAGCTACGGTACTTTTTTTTATACTGATATTGTGACTTTGAACAGTCACTAAATGAACTGTTGTAAGTTGAGGACTTACAACATTACCAGTTTGGGTAATGAAACATCTGCAAGAAAATAAACAAGCTCAGAGAGCACCAAGGACCCCTCATGTCAACCCTGAGCTACAAATATTTTCCTTTATTGGTAAGCTAAATAATCCCTGTTTAGTCTTTTTCTTGTAGGAAACGGGTATAAATATCTTGATAACTTCATTCTCCCATCTGGAATTGTACACAGTATTCCTGATACACATATACCCTAAGACCTCACACAATTGTGGGAGAAAAGAGGAAGGAAAGCCGTTGAGTTTTGAAAAAAGAAAATATTTTGCAAGAGCTGTCACAGCAACACTTGGTTTGTGCAACATGTTTTAGTGAACTCTGTCTGTGGAGGCACTGATTTCTGATTATACCATCCATTTTTAAAATCTGTTCTTTACCCCGTGTGCATGTGAAGTGACAGCTGCCTTGCTGTTTTGCAGCAGCTGAGAGCTGATGGACTGATCCCTGATCCTGTTATAAAGAGATTGCTATATAGAGTATCCCTTCTCAGATAAAAGCTGCTCTCTGCAAAGTGTTTATTTGAAAATATAATAAACCTGAATGAAAATGAAAACAAGACTAGTGCAAAAAGGAATGTTGGGTAAAGCCGGTTTCTCTTTGTGGGAGGGAAAATTTCTAAATATTGCAGAAGAGAATATAAAAGAGCTCTGCATTCTTTCTTGAAACACACCCACACACACACTCCAGCCAGCATGAGGAATTCTGGGAGTTGAAGTTGATACATCTTAATCACTGGCCTAGCTAATGGAAGCTCCAGAAAATTCTTTTTACCCTTAGACCTAGAAAGGGAATGTGCCATGGGTAATATTAAAAAAAATTCATCAAAGATTACAAATATGAAATATTATAAGATGTTTTGCCTCTGACTCGCAGAGGAGAAACATTAATATTCTCTAGAGCAGTATTTTTCAGCCTTGGCAACTTTAAGATGGGTGAATTTCAACTCCCAGAATTCCCCAGGCAGCATGCTGGCTGAGGAATGCTGGGAGTTGAAGTCCGCCCATTTTAATGTTGCTAAAGCTGAGAAACACTACTGTAGAGGAAAAAGGTGTTTTTTTTTTAATCCTTCTATTCTCATAAAGCACAATTTCTTTTTATTTATTAACGTTTCTCTTCAGGACAGAGTCACCAGACAGTGCTTTTTTCCTGCACTCATCTGGATGAGGCCCAACAAAATTTTTGGCCAGGTTCATACTCTAGCTGTGTTTATGTGATATACTTAAGAGTGATTAAGCTCAATTTTCTTGGTTTACATGACATTTGGCTAGGTTTAAAACCCATGCTAGCGTTGACAGTTACAGGGTTGGGTGATTGGGAGTCCTGAATATCTTATTCATCCAAACATAGGCTCAATTTGCACAAATATTAGAAATATTACCACAGAGGCTGCACGGAGATGGCCTTGAAGGAGGAACACAGTGCAGCAGCCATTACAAAAACAAAAACATCAGCTTTGCCCGGAAGACGGCTGAATGAGAAACTCAAGATCTCTCTCCTTAACTCTCTGAAACAGAAACACTGTTGGGTTTTCAAGATGTTATTGCAGCCTATGCCAATTCAGTAGACTGTTAGTATTTCTTGAGGTCTGCTTGGTGACCTGGTTTACCTCAAAGGGCTGACAGGTTGGCTAATTTGTGGTCCTGTAGCAGACATAGATGATTAATGTCTCGAAAGGAGAACTGAACCAGGTATCAGATTCCCTAATCCAAGCATCCCTTTAGGTATTTTGGACCCTCATTTACGACCACAGTCAAGAGCAGAATTTCCATGGCTAAGCAAGATAGTTATTAATACCAAGAGCAAGCGCACTTGGACTTATATACCGCTCAGTGGTGGGTTTCAAAAAGTTTTCCTACCAGTTCGGTGTGAGTGTGCGCTGTGCACATGTAAAGCGCTTGCAACTCACCTTCTGCAAGCCCTGTGTGTGAAACAGCTGACAAGTGGCAATCAGCTGTGCCGTGCAAAGCAGCTGAGGTTGAAAAGCAGGAAATAAAGGTCAATATAGGGCCAGGACGGGTGGTCCTGGCCCAGCAACTGATCATCGGAGCAAATCAGTTCGCTCACAGATGATAGTCGGAGCTACCGGTTTGGCCGAACCACGCTGAACCGGTAGAATACCACCACTGATACAGCTTCACAGTGCTTTACAGCCCTCCCTAAATGGTTTACAGAGTCAGCCTGTTGCCCCCAACAATTTGGGTCCTCATTTTACCCACCTCGGAAGGATGGAAGGCTGAGTCAACCTTGAGCCAGTGAGACTCAAACTCCTGGCAGTTGGCAGAATTAGCCTGCAATACTGAATTCTAACCGCTGTGCCACCACAGCTCTTTTAAGTGAGTCACATCCAATTTTATGATCTTTTTTGCCATGCTTGTTAAGCAAATCACTGCAGTTAAGTCAACTGTGCAGTTGTTAAGAAAATGCGGATTTTCCCCATGGACTTTGCTGGGCTGCCAACTGGCTGGAAGGTTGCAAATGGCAGTCACAGGACTCTGGGATGCTGCAACCGTCCTAAATACATGCGGGTTGCCAGGCACCCAAATTGAATCTTCACCATATCCATTGGCTTGCAAATTTTGACACCCCTGGATGTTCGTGGATCAGGAATTGTCATCCTAAGTGCCTGGAAGGCTCAAGATGCAATCCCCATTTAAACATAAGAAAAGCAATACAGGTAGCCCTCGATTTACAACCACAGTTGAGCCCGAAATGTTTGTTGCTAAGTGAAAAGTTTAAATGAATTTTGCCCCATTGTACGACTTTTCTTACCAGAGTTATTAAGTGGATCACTGCAGTTGTTAAGTTAGTAACATGGTCATTAAGTGAATCTGGCCTCCCCCATTGACTTTGCTTGTCAGAAGGTCACAAAAGGGGATCACATGATCCCCGGACACTGCAACCATCATAAATATGAGTCAGTTGCCATGCGACTTAATTTTGATCACATGACTATGGGGATGATGCAATAGTCATGTGAAAAACTGTCATAAGTCATTTTTCAGTGTCATTGCGACTTTAAACAGTCACTAAATGAGCTAGTATAAGTTGAGGACTACCTGTAGGATATGTTTTGGATTGCTATATTAAAAATGAACTCTCATATTTCGAGTGGATAAATTATTTACCCAACTGCATACATTTTCCAAGCTACAATCTGGTATTGTAAATTCTTCCAGAGGACAGATATTTGCATAAGGTTTTGTTGCTGTTTCTCTTTTGATTGACAGCCTGCCTTTTGTTCAATACAATTGTCCGATACAATTGGCATGGTTGTTAAGTGAATAACTCCAGTTGTTAAGTGAATTGTGTGGTTAAGCAAATCTGGCTTTCCCCACTGACTTTTTGTTGGAAGCTAGATGGGAAGGTCACAAATGGCAATCACGTGATTCTGGGATGCTTCTACTATTGTTAATACAGCTCAAGTGCCCAAATTTTGATCACGTGACCATGAGGATGCTGCAACGGATGTAAGTGCAAGGATCAGCCATTAAACACTTTTTTCAGTTCCGTTTCACTGACCGTGTTTCTCATATAATAAGGCCGGGTCTTATTTTTTTTTGAGCCCCGAAAAAATGGCTAGGCCGTCTTTTCGGGGTGACTTAATTCCCCCCTTGCATCTTGGGCGGGTAGGCAGCGATGGCTTGGATGTTGACCTCGGCATTGGTAGGGCACTTTGTATCAGGGTCAACGCAGGCAGCACCATATCCGGGTGTGCAACAAAAGTACTTCCTAACGGCAAGCCCCCCACCATCCCCCATTTAGCATGTTTTAATATAGGCCTTAATTTGTGGGGGGGCTTAATTTCATTTCATGCCTATAAAACATGCTGGGACTTCCTATTGGAGGAGGCCGTATTGTTGGAGAAACAGGGTAGAATGGAATAGAATAGAACTGGAAGGGACCTTGGAGGTCTTCTAGTCCAGCCCCCTGCTCAAGCAGGAGAACCTATACTATTTCAGATAAGTGGCTGTCTAGTTTCTTCTTAAAAACCTCCAGTGATGAAGCACCCACAATTTCTGAAGGCAAGCTATTCCACTGGTTAATTGTCCTCACTGTTAGGAAGTGTCTCCTTAATTCCAGGTTGCTTCTCTCCTTGAATAGTTTCCATCCGTTGCTTCTTGTCTTGCCCTCTGGTGCTTTGAAGAATAAGTTGACCCCTTCTTCTTTAAGGCAGCCCCTCAAATACTGGAATACTGCTATCATGTCCCCCCTAATTCTTCTTTTCTTTAGAGCCAAAGCCAAATCCTGCAGCCGTTCTTCATATTGTTTTAGTCTCCAGGCCTTTGATCATCTTCGTTGCTCCGAGTCACTAAATGAATGGTTGTAAGTTGAGGATTACTTGTATGTCACGCTGACAGAGTTTGCAAAAACTACCCACAGAGCAAGCCTGCTCTGGTAGGTGAGCTGTATTAGCTTCAGCTTAGCCAAAGGAGCACCCACACACAGCAGCAGCAACTGTGTTATCCAAACACCATCAGGGATGAAGAACAACAAAACAAAGCAAATGGGGGAGGTCTCCTTCTCCTCCCTTCCCCTCCCCCTTTCTGGCATTTGTTTGCTGTCAGATGGGGGTTCGTGTGGCTGCCTTGTTTTTAGACTCACTTTGACGCCTGCACATTGTGAGACCAGCACGGAGCATCCAATCCCATATTTGTGTGTAATGAATAAACAGGGAGGGTGTGTTTGTGAAGGGAGGGTGCATTTTGTGCTTGCAACAGAAGCGACAGAAGAGATTGCTATGTATGTAAGAAAACATGGTTATGTGCCCATACAATTACAAGCTCTGGGGAGTCACCTGTCCAGGTGACTAATAAAACAGTGATTTATGCACCATCAGGTCAGTGTGGACTCTTAGCAACCACTGATAGAGATTTTCTCCAGCTGATCTGTCTCCAGGCTGGTTCTTCAGGTGTGTCCATCACTGCTGAAATGGAGTCCACCCAGGTTATTCACAGTAAATAAAGACTATTAAGCATTCATGTGATGGGCTGCTTCACAAAGGCAAGGACTGGATTTCCAAAACACAAATTAAAAACCACTTCAGTGTAGACTTAAATTTACAGGCTGCTGAACTCTGTCCTGATTCTGGGTGGTCTATAAATTTAGTCTAGTGAGTAATAAGATCTTAACCTACCTAGGGAAGAGAAGTAACATCAGCTTAGCAAATTTATTGTTGTAACCACAATTTACAAGCTATAGCATGTCATAAAATACAAGGCAGCAGAATAGTGAAATAATGAAAGTGAAATAATGAAAGTGTATTAGGTGTATTAAGGTTAAAATAAGACTAAGTCAGAGCTACAACTAAGAATTTAAGTATTTCTTTCTAAGTTTAAATGTCAGAAGACCAAAAAGTAGCAACTTGGTTGCTAACACTTAGAAACATATCTGCAAGCAGCTAGTTTAACTGTTGGGGGTCCATGTCTTTGAGTTAACCTACCATCAATCATTTGGCTCTAATCTCATTGTACATGGGGCATTGGAAGACATAATGAATTAATAATATCCTTCATTTGAGCAACACCATATGAAAAATGCTGACGATTGAACTGTGATGGCTTCATATTAGATCAGTGTTTCTCAACCTGAGGGACTTTACGATGTGTAGACTTCAACTCCCAGAATTCTTCAGCCAGCATGGGGAATTCTGGGAGTTGAAGTCCACACATCTTAACATTCCCAAGACTGAGAAACATGATTAGATATTAGTAGATAGGAGCATTCAGGTTCTTGATTACAGCAGCAACAGATGCATCCAGCAAAGTCTGCAGGGTCAGGCTGAAGATAGTTCAAGATGTAGAGCAGGGGTCTCCAACTTCTGGGGCCACGGCCTATTTGAAACTGGGTCACAGGAGAAATGCACACAAA